>NW_017731361.1:8138002-8203949 GCF_001890085.2 Hipposideros armiger
CAGCCCAGCTCCAGGTCGAGCTGTTGTTCAGCATCTTAGCTGTAGAGGGCAGTGTCACTGGCCCTCATGTGGGATCTGAACCGGGGCTCTCTGGCATTAACCAACACGCTACTCGGCTGGCCCTTGAATAGGTCTTTACCTTAGATGTTCTGTTGCAAATATTTAGCCTCTTGGGTTGGAGGTTGCTTCCAGAGCATGTTGTACAGACCTTTATTTTAGCATTTCTCATTGTTTAAGAGAAATTAGCTGTTTATGTGGCCTCTGATGGCAGAAATTGGGGCTTAGTTTTTGTATTTGTATCCTGTCTCATTGTGTGTCTATCATAGTATCTAGCAAATAAGGTGTTCAGTGTATATGGTAAGTAAATGAATATAGGCGGTTTTGAGATGGTTCACTTATTAGACCTGTGAGTGCGTGCTATATGCAGTCACCGACCTAGGTGACTTGAACCAGACCCAAATCCTTTGTCCTCAAGGAGCTTCCATGCTAATTAAGATTGATCTAAATTCTGAACTAAACTAATCACATCCAATGAGGACACCAGCCTGCAAGTATGAAGTGACTTGTACAAGGTCACTGAGTAATTGGCAGAGTCTGGATTAAAACCTAGGTCTCCTCACTTACAGGCTAATACATACTTTGCCTCCCGCATAGCAGCAGCACTTTGCCATTTTTGCCTCTCCTAGTAAAGTATTTGCCGTTTTGCCTTCACCATTGGGGGGATTGAATATGTGGATAGAGTACTTCTAGAGAAACACATTGTTCTGGTAAAAATGGTTTTTGTTTCTATTTAGGCGGTAGACTTCTGTTTTCCGAAAGGGTTTTAAGTAGCAGGAATGCAAATAGCCTGCAATAGACAGAATTTATCTGGAGATCCAAATGCCTTTGGTCCCTTTATGTTTGAGGGCCAGTAAGACAACTTCTAGAGTCGTATTTGTAGAGATTCTTTTACCCAGGGCCTTTGTTGACCTGTTAATACTTGATGATTTATCACAAGGTACTTGCAGTCTGAATTTCCTCCATTGTAAAATGGGGATAAGAATACGCTGGCGTTACCACTGACTGGATGCCTTAAACAAGTTATTTTTCTGTGCCATCGTTTCTTCTGTAAAAATTGTGCCAAACTTACCGCTTTGTGGTGTTGTGAGGATTAAAAGAGTTAGTACAAATAATGTCTATATATCCATGCCTGGAATATAGGAAGTACCTAGTGTCCACTATGATTATTAAAACAATGATAGTTGAACACTTACCATCCTGGGCACTGGGATGCAGCAGTGTACTAAGGAAAAACTATATATTAGCGAGTGTACTACAAAAGTAAACAAGTGAGAGATTTCCTCATAGCATTTATCGTAATTGAAAACTCAAATTGGGTAATGAGCCACAGAGGGTCTGAGAGGCTAGAGGTGGGGAAAGAGTTTGAGGCGACATTTGAACTGAGACTGATAATGAAAAGGAGCCAGTTATGTAAAGATCTGGGGAAAAGCATTCCAGGCAGAGGGAACAAGTGCAGAGGCTGCAAGGTAATGAGTATTTGATCATGAAGAAGATGAGAATCTGTAGAGAGGTCAAAAAGGGACAGATTATGTAGAGCCTGGTAGTAATAATTATAGTAATAATAATAGCTACCACTATTACTAATATTAATGCCATTTAACACCTACTAATACTATTACTATACTAATGTTACAGCAACAGTAATAAAAGCTAATACTTATAGAGCACTAATGTGCTAGGCGCTGTTCCAAGTACTTTATTAGCTCATTTAATCCTCACTGCAGGTTCTGGTAGGTTGGCTGTGATGGAGCAGTGTTTATAAAGAGCTATACACATCTGGCATCAGAAAATGGCAACTTTAGGCTGTCAGCGGAGGAAAGGATGTGAATTCTGTCAGCATTTTAGTGTCAGACTTTTGAAAGCTATCTAGTCAAACTGATGACGAGGTGCCATTTACAGGTAGAGCACTGTGCTAGGTTTTGTTGGAGACTTAAAGTTGTGAGAGTTAAAAGTGGTTTACTGCGTATCAGGTACTATCCTAAATGTTTCACGGGGATTACCTCATTGAACAGAGATAATGAGATAGGCTTTATTTCTATTCTCCCGCCCATTTACTTCTGAGTATACTCAGGCTCAGAAATTATGTAACTAGTCTGACAACAAAAGGCAGAGCCATTATCTGACTTTTTCATGATTCTAAAGCCTAAACACTTAATTCAGGCTATAACTAGGAAGTGTGAAATTCTAAAGAAAGAAACATTGTAGAATTTTTTAAAAGGGAGAGGCAGACTCTAAGGAAATCTAAGGTTAAGGTACATTATTAACTCAAGGCTGAAACAGAATAGCTTTCCTTGGTAGTTAATTTCGTTTCTGCCCTAAAGGTTAAGACATTTCTTTAGTAAAGGTGGCCATGTGTCTTGTGGGAGTGGTATAATTTGAAAAATACTTTTCCGATATAACCCATATTCCTGTTTGCAGTCATTGATTTTTAACTCATACTTTTTAACTTTGAGTGTAGGATTATTTGCAAATTTAGTTAAAATACAGTTGGTATAGTAGTTCTGGATGTGTTTATCATCCTAGAAGGAAAGTTGGTTCTTTATTAGGATTTTTTGGCATCAGAATTGAACTGTGATGTGGAAAAAAATTCAAAGGGTAATTAATGTAAAGCAGGGGATTGAAAAATGTAGGGAAGTTGGAAGAGTCTGGTGAGAAAAGAATATAAGAATGATTATCTTCAAATATACATAAGGAGTATAATTGTTGATCTCTTGAGCACAGAAATGTAAATTTCATGTATAATGGAGAGATTTATGTTAGCTACTGGTAAGACTGATAGGTGTTCAGTAAATTGACTATGGGAAATTATAGTAAAAATAATTTTTATAAGATTCTACATACCCTACTTGTGAGGTAGCTTAGGTACAGTATCACCTAGGCATTCATTGGCCCATTTAACAAATATTTATTGAGGCCTACTACGTGCAGGCCTAATTATGTGCTTGGGATATAAAGGTGAACAGGACAGACAGAATTCCTACTCTAAAGGGACTTAACAACAGAGAGTATGGCATAGTATTAAGAGTTATTTGCCCATGTTTGAATCCTGGCTGTTCCACCGAACCAGCGGTGGCTTTGGACAAGTTATTTAACTTCTGTGTGCCTGAGTGGCCTCATCTGTAAGATGCAGTTGATAATAATATCTATCTTGTAGCGTTGTTATAGTGATTAAATGCCTAAAAAGAGCTTAGAGGACCACTGCCTGGCATATAGTAATTACTTTTAAGAGTGAAATTTTTTTTTTTTTAGAAAACACTTGTGAGATGAGATAGATAATAACACTTGATATTACTTACGTGCTTACACGCTATGGAGAAAATAAACCAGGGTGTTTAGCTGGAGATTGAAGGATGGGCTAGGGTGCAGTGTAGAGAAAGGCTTTTCCTTTAAGTAGAGAACACTAGTGATCTCTTAAGCTGCTATCCTCCCCTCTTGTATAAACTTTGTATTTGGAAGTAATTTCAAACTACAAAAAGTTGCAAAAATAAAGATAGTATACTTAGTGTTAATATTTTACTTCTTTTACATTATTGTTTGCACGCATGCATGCTCTCTGTTACTCTGAACCATTTGAGAGTAAGATACATGTACCATGGCCCGTTACCCCTAAATACTTTAGTGTGTATTTTCTAAGAATAGAGACATTCTTTTGCTTAGCTGTAGTGCAGTTATCAACTTCATACATTTACAGTGATAAAATACTTTAGTGTCCATATTCCATTGTTGTCCATTAATCCTTTAGAGCCTTTCTTCCCTCTAGCACAGGATTCGGTCTAGAGTTAGTGCGTATCTCTAGCCTCCATTCATCTAGAACATTTACACAGCCTACCTTTTATCATCGACATTTCTGAAGAATACAACCCTGATCCCTCTTTTTAATAGAATGTTCCTTATTTTGTGTTTGTCTAATATTTCCTCATTATTAAGTTGAGGTTATATATTCTTACCTGAAATATGTGATGTTGTGTCCCTCTCAGTCACATGATGTCCATCTGTCCTTTTTAGATAATATTAATTTTGATCTCCTGGTCAAGGTGTTGCCCAATTTCCTGTTTTTTTTCATCCTCCCTTGCACCTATAAGCAGCATGTGGGGAGACATTTTAAGACCACCCAGATATCTTCTTCATCCAAATTTCCTCCTAGATTTGGTGTCCATTAGTCAATCATTCTTACTGATATAAATTCGATGTAATTAGAGATCGGTAGCTACATTTTTGTAATTTGGGGAAATAAAAATGTATTCATTGTTGCCCACACAGGATGGCTCAGCAGCAGGCCTTGAGGTTCCGAGGCCCGGCTCCCCCACCGAACGCAGTGATGCGAGGCCCTCCACCTCTCATGCGGCCTCCTCCGCCTTTTGGGATGATGCGAGGCCCTCCTCCACCGCCTCGGCCCCCCTTTGGACGTCCTCCTTTTGACCCTAATATGCCGCCAATGCCTCCTCCAGGAGGGATTCCTCCTCCTATGGGCCCTCCACACCTCCAGGTAAAGAATATAGAGATCGCCATTTCTTCATTGGCATTAGTATCAATATTATATCTCAGTGTTCTTAGTTTCACTTTATAGGAAAATATAATCGATATAATAACATGTTGCTCCAAAAAGCAGTGGTAACAGGAATTCACATAGGAATTTAGATGGTGATAGAAAAATATAGGATTAAATAGAGTAGTTCTTACCTGCCTTTATCTGAGAATTTTCGTTAGTAATTCATCTTCTTTATGGGAAATGAAGTTTGAAATCTTAACGTATAGAGTGAGGGAAATCTATTTTCAAGGATACATGTTGTCGTTAAGCATAAATATATGTGTATGTGTATTCCTGAGCAACTTTTGCCAGAAATGATGCCTAGTATAGATGCAGAAAGTGACAACAAACACATTTTGTAAGCACATTGTTTGAGTTTTACTTTCCCCTGGGGAAAAAAAGGGTTATCTTATAATTATAGAAATAGAATTATTGTGGGATTCTTTCTGGATATGAGGTACACATCCCTCTCTAGTATATGTAAATTCAGTTATTATCTGAAATGAGGTCGTTAAGGTACCATCTCTCAGATGTCTTCTTTTGAGGTTGTATTCTTTTTGTTTGGGTATATATCTGTTTTCTTAGTTTATCCAGCCTGTACAGTTCTGAAACCAAATAAATATAGTGGTGTCATCTGCCTTCCATTAGCTTAGATAATCAAGATAGGACTAACTAAAAATAGAAAAAGATAATGATGTACTATTTAAGCGATGTTACCTCTGTTTAGATAGGGTTGTATTTATAGAGGAGACACAGGTTTTAATAATTGGCTTAATAATTTTATTGCCGGACTAGTAATAAATGCCTCTCCCCCCTTAAATTATACAAGGTTTTATGTTTTCTTCAAGGTTAGAATAAGAATAGCTTTTTGACCTACTGACTCTGTTATAACTTGTTACATGTGAATTTATTCTAATATGTGCCTTTATGAGTTAAACCTACTTGCAGAATATAAAATGTAATGGACTTATGTAACCCTCTGATGGCAATGTGTAGATGTTGTAATTGGATACTTTATAAATGCTGTGATGCTTTTCTTGGGTTTGATAGATAATTGTGTGGTTTTACATTAAATCCAACTGATTTCCTGCTAATGTGCATGAGACATATTTGGGGTGGATATTTTATAGAATATGGGTCTGTGTGCAGATGCTTGAAAGATGCTAAACTGAATCTAAAAAACGAGTATGGAGAAGAAAATGTTTTTAGAAAAATAAAATACAGTTTCACATTATTAGCATAGTATTAGTGCCATTATCCAGATTAAGGTGCTTTGGATAATTGAATTTTAGTGTTATTTGTAGATTATAGAGCATATCTTTTTTTTTTTTTAATTGGGGAGTTGGGGAAGGGGAACAGATAAGTAGTTGTTCTTCAATCTTAGTTGTGGAGGGTGCCAGTTGCCATCTGGCTGCCCATTGGCAGCTTGTGGCCTCTAAGCTCAGGTGCTATGTTACAATCTTAGTTGAGGGTGGGCGTAGCCACCATCCTATGCGGGAGTTGAACTAGCAGCCTTGTTGTTAAGAGCGCCTGCTCTATCCACTGACCCATCTGGGTGGCAGCTCAGCTCAAGGTGCCGAGTTCAGTCTTAGTTGCGGGCGGGCGTAGGCCACCATCAAACAGGCAATCTTGTTAGGAGCACGTGCTGTCACCAGCTGAGCCATCCTGCCACCTGTTGGCAGCTTGGCGGCAGCTCAGCTCGGGTGCAGCATCACTGGCCCATGTCGGGATCGAACCAGCATCCCTGTTGCTCAGAGCTCGCACTCTTGAGCGAGCTCTTAACCAACTGAGCCACTCGGCCGGCCCTATAGAGGATATCTTTTTAATCCCTGTCCAAAATCTTTTTAAAATGTTAGGCCATTGTCTGCTTTCATAAGTAAGAAACAGCAGTTATAGTTGAATTGTTTGGCTTAGGATCTCAGGTTGTGTCAGTAATCATTGAATGACAGTGAAGGAATTATCAGAGAGGATTGAATCAGTATGGCTCTAGGAAATACAATAAAAATCCCTATTTCCCAGTAAAAATAAAATAGATAATTATTTTACTGTGTCTTTTAAACTTACTGATGTTCACGTCTTTGAGCTACATTATTATTACTTAAAAAATAAGAAATGACTAATATTTTCCTAGCTAGTATGTATTTTTTTCTTGTAGGAAAAGAGTATAAAGTGTTAGGTACATCTGATTTTCTGTTTTAGTTATTTTATTACTATGTTATTTGTAAATAATGTTTCTCTTACGGTTGGTTCCTATTGTAGGTGAGCTATGGAAGCATTGGTGTGGCTGGTGTTAAAAAGATACAAAAATTGGGGCCGGCCGAGTGGCTCAGTTGGTTAAGAGCTCGCTCAAGAGTTTGAGCTCTGAGCAACAGCGGTTCGATGCCAGCCCGAGTTGAGCAGCCGCTAAGCTACCAATAGGTAGCAGGATGGCTCAGCTAAAAGAAAAGAAAAGAAAACAAAACAAAAAAAGATACAAAAATCAAAATATTTTTTGAAAGTCATCTAGTGTCCAGTGTATGAAATATGCAGTTCACGTATAAAGAATAAAGCAGAATTCACCCATAATGCTGTGTCCCAGAGATGACTACTGTATTTTGATGTATTTCTTTCCAGTCTGTTTAGTAATCATTTTTGTTACAGAAAAGCTTTGCTTACATAATCTAGATGAATGTATTTGAATGGACTATAAAACTAGTTTTGTTTCTCCTACAGTGCTTTATTTTCCCTTGAGTAGAATTCAGTAATAATTTGAAGGAAAAAAGATACATACCAGTGATCATTCCTGTTCTTGTGACTTAACAGAGACCACCTTTCATGCCTCCCCCGATGGGAACCATGCCTCCTCCTCCGGGGATGATGTTTCCACCGGGAATGCCTCCTGTGACTGCTCCTGGTACTCCAGCGCTACCTCCTACTGAGGAGATATGGGTTGAAAATAAAACTCCAGATGGGAAGGTAAATGATAAAATATGTTTAAGTTGGTGACAGAAGAGTAAAACTTAAAAAGAGTTCTGACAGATTGAGATCAGTGACAGTATTCTTGCCAATTAAAAATGAACTTTGGGTAAGCAGGGGATGGACAGGGGATGGACAGGGCCGCGACGGGGAGGGGACTCCATGAAAGGCTCGCTGGCTCGGACTTCTGCACAGACATAGCTTGCCTGTGATTCTGGAAGCTTGTATTTTAAATACATGTCGTGGGGTCTTTAAACAACTTCAGGTTTAGTGTTCGCTAGGACTCACAGGACTCAACCTACACTGTACCCATAGCTAAGACTAATCAGTGAAAGGAAACTAGGTGAATAGGAAAAGGCGCATGAGGCAAAGTCTGGAGGGAACTAAGCACAAGCTTCCAAGAGTCCTCAGTGGAATCATGTAAAATGTATACAATTTCTTCAGCATGGAATCGTGACAACATATGTGAAGTGCTGTATCAGAGAAACTCACCTCAGCTGCGGAGTCGAGGGGTTTCCTTGGGACTGGTTACATATCTGGCGCTATCCGCCTAACACCACGGTTCCAGACTTCAGAAGGAAAGCAGATATTTAGCATAAATTGCATTGTTTGCATAAACAGTTTAGGTACAGTGAGCCATTCTTATGAGTTAGGGAATGGTGGTAATCCTCCCTAAATCCAAGTTCCCAGATGCCAACTGAGGGCCAGCTTTGCAAGTATGGCTTTCCAAGGATAGCGGTCAGACCTGCTGTGTTAACTTTCTGCACAATAGTAATCTTGGGTTGGTTTTTCTTTTTCTTTTTCCCTTTGTGTTAAAAACACAGTGTGCTCATTATAGAAAATTAAGGGAAGGGGAGGAAGGAAGGAAAAATTACTTGTAGTCTCATAAAACACAGCCAATTTTGATGTGCTTTTTCTAAGTAGTTTTATTTTTTATTACCTTTTAAGACAAAATGTAGTTGCATTATTGTTTTTTAATGATAGTTGACGGATTCTATGATATCAATGATTTTGCTTCCTCTGCAGGTTTATTATTATAATGCTCGGACCCGTGAATCTGCATGGACCAAGCCAGATGGAGTTAAGGTTATTCAGCAGTCAGAACTGACACCTATGCTTGCAGCCCAGGCGCAGGTTCAGGCCCAGGCCCAGGCGCAGGCCCAAGCCCAGGCCCAGGCTCAGGCTCAGGCCCAAGCCCAGGCCCAGGCCCAGGCGCAGGCTCAGGCGCAGGCTCAGGCACAGGCACAAGCTCAAGCTCAAGCGCAGGCCCAGGCCCAGGCCCAGGCCCAGGCCCAGGCGCAGGCGCAGGCGCAGGCCCAGGCCCAGGCCCAGGCCCAAGCGCAGGCTCAGGCTCAGGCGCAAGTGCAAGCACAAGCACAAGCAGTAGGAGCATCCACCCCTACGACCAGTAGCCCAGCACCTGCCGTGTCCACTTCCACACCATCATCCACCCCGTCCTCTACCACTCCTACCACGACGACGGCCTCGTCAGTGTCGCAGACAGTATCAAGTGAGTACCAGTCAGCATGTGTCCTCATGTAGGGGCTAGAGAAATGGACACGTAGGGACTGCATTCCAGAGTGATGGTAGTGCTTCAGGTATTATCCTTGATGTTATTTAAAAAACATATTTGACATTCTGTTCTTTTGGGTTAAAGAACAGAAATTTACATTCTTAGAAGAAATGATTTGCCCAGTTGCAATTCCTGAAGCTAAACTGGGGAAATGCAGAGTGAGCCATTCAGCTTGGCAAAGAGTAATGCTGGGTGCTGTGGGGTTTGCAGAGTCAGTGTAAGTCTCCGTACCTACCTCACAGAGCTTCCAGTTTTTCTGAGATGGCCAGTGTAATGCATGAAAAACAATGAGAATATAGTGCACAAAATTATACAGCGAGAACGAGATAAAACAATTGGAGAAAACAGACAAGTGGGTGGACTACATGGGTATGAGGTTGGTCATGAAGGCTTCGTGGTCGAATTTGAGTAGGTTCAAAAGTAATGAGAGGTCATTCAGGTGCAGGGGCGGGGGACAGTGTAAACAAAGCTCAGGAAATGAGGATGAATGTGGTTTGTGGGATTTATATTAAGGAACTCTTTTGATGTGGGAAAGTTTATATTGGTTAATAAATTGAAAAGAGCGAAATCAGGTTCTGAAGAGGTAAGAACCAGGCAGATGGGTGAGTCAGCCTGGCACTGGGGAGCCTGTAGAAATGCAGTACTCTGGGAGATTTTTCTTGTGCTCATTTTTTGGGCAGTGTTGAAATTGGAAACTTACGAAGAACTTTCTAGTAATATCATTTAGAAGTGGGCAGGTCCTAGAAATGGGATGCTGGCAGATGAAGTGAGGAATGGAGGCAGGCAGTCAGAGAGGTAAAATAATTTTCAGGTATAAAGTCACAGAGGCCCAAAGGTTAGGTCTTTTCTAAAAACATCAGTGGATTTCAGGGATGAGGAAAGAAGAATCTATTAATTTGCTTAAAAGATTGTCATTAATAGTTTTACTACTTCTTTTGTTTGTGTGTTTGTATGTGTGTGTGTGTTGCTGCTACTTTACAGCCGAGATTGAGTCCCAGAATATTTAAATAATGAATGTTGATTTATTGTTTGTTACGATACTGTTATATACATATCCCTACAGGGTGATTATAATTTGGATTATCTTGCCACATGGATAATAGATGAGAATAAGAAAAAAAGTGTCCCTTTCCCCATTAGCTTCAGGGACTTGGGAATGATTAGTATGTATTGCACTGTAAGAAATACGTATATGACAAATTTAATTGTAGTAGATTCAGATTTTATTTTATTGCTACAAGAACCAAAGAAGTAAGGTACATGTAATATGGAGACAGTTTTATAAAGGCCCTACTTGGTATTCTTTAGACAGCTTGGGGAAAATGTACATAAATAACTCTTTACAAGTCTTTTTTTTCGTAGCTAGGGTGAATTCTGATATGCAAGTATAACAGTGATATGAGCTAGCTAACTGGTTGAGGGTCTTCGCCTTTTTCTAGGTCAGTGCTTCTAAAACCTGTGTGGCAAGGCAGAAAGCTGCCAGTTTGTATGGGGTATGTGTGCTGGTAATGGAGAAGGTGACTAAGGAAAGCAGTGTGGCTCTATGTGGAGGCTCTGTGTTGCCTGTGTTTTGTTCCCTACCTTCTTAGGAAGGAGAAATACATTGTTTTAAGGAAGGTGGGTAGCCAGATACTTGAACCATCCTCTATGTATTCCATTTCTGCGTATGAGTGGTCTGTCAGGCCCATTGCTACCAACTATTCTATTCAGAGCTCCCGTTTGTCATTTTTTTGCAGTGCCCTGCAGTGATTGGGAGGCCTTTATTCTAAGACCGGAATAGCAAAATCATGTTCTTTTTACTGCCTTTAAACACCAGTTTTGATATCTTTCTGAATATTTCTGACGTCTGTTTTTATTTCACTTGATTCAGTGTCATGAAGTGTTGTCATATTACAGTCTTAATATTTCTCCATCTGGTATAGTCACTTGTCTTTTTTAGTTGAGATCTGAGGCTGGATTAATAATGTATTTTGATGCCTAGTGTTTCACTAGTTATTTTAGCAAATAGACTTAGGAATTTACCCACTCTGAAGCCCTAACTGCCACTCTCCCAGTTTCCCATTTACCGTGTTTTGCCATGGATAATGTGGTTCCGTGTATAATGTGTTCCCATGTTTTTGGCCCAAACTTTCAGGGAAAGAAATCTTTTGTTTTAATTTTTTAATTCAAATTTTTATTTTATTTTTTATATTTTTTGTTTATATTTAGGTACTTGTTTTTTGTATATAAAGGAATTGTAGCATTTACTTATCATTACAATTTAACGCATAAGCATTAATAAAAGAATTAAAAACATGTATATAGCTATGGAATTAGCGCTACCCATGTATAGTGCTCATTTTTCCCTCACAAATTTGGGCAAAAAAATGCGCATTATACACGGCAAACTTTGGTAATTCTTTCATTGCCTTTATCTCTTTCCTCTCGTGATCTATGGCTACTAATCAATTTCAGAAAATCCTGTGTCAGCAAGAGAAATGGGTTGAGTGACTATCACTGGTGTGCCTTTCCACTTGAAATTTGGCACCTTTATAACTCGTTTATTTTCCGGCCTATAGTACTCTGTATCATTATTTTAGTAGTTATATCTAAAACTGTTACCATAAAATTTTTTAAAAAACGTATTTCTGTGAACTGCAGAATAGACCTGGGGAAATGTGACTAAAAATTGAGAAATTTATATTTTAACTCCAGTTGAGTATAAACTTATTTTATCCTGTGCAAGTTTGTGAAAAGTGGTGATAAAAATCCTACTCAGGGAAGTTGGGAAGAATAACTAGATATATTTTCAGCCATTACAGTAGATTACAAATGCTAAATGGTGTATGTATGGGACTGGGCAAATGTTGCATGTAATTTGTATTTTTCACACTGTTATAAAATTATATTAATATGATACTGTACCCTAAGGCTAGGTCTATGCTAGACCAACAATTCATTCCTGGGCCCCTGAAGATACTTGTTTGGCCCTGCTGTCTATTTAGCCAAGGTGAGTCCCTCATTAACAAGTATGAAATTGCTCACATCTTCCCAGCCTAAGTGAGTTTTTCATTATTAGGAGCTGAAAAAAATACCAACAAATTTTATTATCAGTGGGAGTACTGGGTGGTTTGTATTGAACAGCGTACTTTCCCTTAGAATAAAATTGGCATAAATATTGGGAAAGCACTGTTTTTATTTCATTGAATTTGATAAATTTATTCTTAGTCCAATATAGGTAGAGTTTGACATTTTTCTTTACATCAAGAAAAAGATGTAGTATTTGTTACCAATGAGCTGCCAAAATGAATTTTGTTTTGGAACTAGATAGGTTATAAGTAAATAACAGAAATGTTTTGTAATATTTTAAGAACTGGAACTTCTTAAAAAGTATGAAGTATAAATTTATGTTTTAGGTCACAATTTGATTAAAAAATGATTATTAGATATGAAATGTTTTATTTTTGATACTTAAAAACCATGTGTTAGCAGAACAAAATTATCCCAAATTTCTCATTCTCTTGGTCTCACACTGGAAACCTGAGTATTTTTTTTTTCATTTTTACCTTTTTATTTTGAAATAATTATAGAAAAACCCAAGTTGTTTTTGATTCCATTTGTTCATATCCAGTCATTAGTTATTGCATATGTTTTTCTCTCTGTTCTTTTTTGCTTGGACAAGTCCAGATATGTTGAAATTGATTTTTCCACCTCTGTTCTTCCTTTTCTTCTATGCACCTATCAACTCATCAAATGGACACTGATTATTACTCTTCCATATAGAAACCTTCATTCAGCCTCCCCTAAACCCCTTTTATATTCACGAAGTTAAACAAATAACCCGTGAATGCATTCTTACTAAAAACTTAAAGTCTAACGAAGCACATGTAGTGAAAAGTGAAAGGCATACACAGATGTAACGAGTTAACTTGTTTTGCTGTGTATTCCTCTGTCAGTTTCCTACATTTATATAAGTTCTTCCTTTCCCACCCAATAAGGTGCAGACTCCTTAGCCTTTTGGTCACGGCCTGGACTTTGTGCCTCTGGCCTGCCTTTCCAGCCCTCACTCACAGTTCTGCAGTACGCCTAGCATTTTACCCGCTGCCTGCCTGCCTTCTGTTTGGAAACAGTTCCTTGTTCTTTACTCTTTGCTTTTACTCACTTTTCCCACTAATTATTTTCTCCTTCCACTTCGTCATTTTCCTGGTTGAATTCTTAGTCTTTCAAGGCCTGCCATCACAATATAAAATTTTCTGTACCCTCTCACAGTTAGAATTTTGGTCTTTGGGTCTTGATTTACATTCCTATACATTGATCCCATTTCGCTTTGTATTTTAGTTATTTTTTTATATTGAATTATTTTTAAGCTTCTTGAAGAGAGACTTTGTTACAAATTTCTTGCAGTGCATGGAATGGGCCTTTAAATACTTACTGAATGAGTGAATGATGAATGAATACAGTAAGAATGGTTGATGAAGGAGTGATAGATATTTTTGTTTTATCTTTTGTCAGCACCCACAACCCAAGATCAGACCCCAAGTTCTGCTGTTTCAGTTGCCACGCCTACAGTTAGTGTTTCAACTCCTGCTCCTACAGCCACACCGGTGCAAAGCGTTCCCCAGCCGCACCCCCAGACGTTACCTCCTGCTGTTCCTCATTCAGTACCTCAGCCAGCAGCAGCAATACCTGCTTTTCCACCAGTAATGGTACCTCCATTTCGTGTTCCCCTTCCTGGCATGCCAATTCCACTTCCAGGTAAGTCAATAGATTATAATAGTCTTTCCAGCTATGTTTTCATATTGTCAGTTAGTTTGTTCTCATGTGTCTGTTGCATTTGAAATTTGCCTTGAATCTCTCCTGTTTGAAACGTTTTTGAAAGATTCATGGCTAACTGCAATATTTTCTCTTCAGTTTTGGTAAATGTCCTTTTTGTTGTTGTTTACATGTCTTAAAATTAGAGCCACAGTTAAAGCTACACTTATTTTGGATAATGGCCTCAATGAATTAAAAATGATTATCTTGTGTAAATATGTTCTAAATGCAGTATTTTTAAGGGATTGAGTCCTGTGAAGTTGAGAGAACACAAGGCATTGATTGCTAACACAAGTTGAGTGATTTATATATTGTGCACGGTTCTAAGCACTTTACATGTAATAACTCATTTAATTTTTACAACCGTCTTATGAGGTAGGTACACAGATAGGTTTAATTACTTGCCCATGATCACATAGCTTATACGTGATGGTGTTTGGATTTGAGCCTGGGGACTCCAGATCCAAATACCATGCCTTTAATAACTATGTTATACTGGGAAGAAAATGTGAGTCACTTACCTGTAAAAAAAAAAAAAAATTAAAATTATCTAAAACAGAAACCAGAAGTTTCCCTTGTAACAATTGTGAAGAAAAGTATAATACACCATTTAAACATTTAGATAATTAGGGTGAATTCTTTTTCTTCCTTTTTTTGTCTTTGGGGAAATTATTACAACTAGAGAAGGAATGAAAAGATTGTGGAGTAGAATCCTTTCTGTAGGGATGAAACAGTGATAGTGTTGGGCATCCTAATTTGAATGCATTTGCTGTTGTCAAATATTTAATCCTTAATCCATGGTCTATTCTTCTAGTATTATAGCTGAAAAGATGGATACCATAGGTCAAGTTCACAGTGCTAGCTTGCAGCAAAGATAAATAGTACCTAGGCCTCTTTTCCCCCAGTTTTACATTCCTCCCACTATCTGTTGCTTCCACTCTGTTGCACTAGTTTCTGTGTAAGATTAGGATTGTGTACAGCTGCTTCTTAGGTTTGCACACGTTTTAATTATCGCTATTGCTCTAGTTGTCTTTTTCCTTGTGACCCCTTTGAAAAGAACACTTTCAGACAATTGTACCTTAGCAAGAAAGAAACCGGAAGTATCAAGAATTAGTGGGGTGTTTTTGTAGAAAAACCTTTTACATGTTGTTGATGTAGTATTAGGTAATTAAATGCCCAGTGTAATGTTTAGGAAACTTAAATTATTTAAAAATAAGAAGAAAACCAATACTGTTGGGTTGTCGGAAAAGTCATGACATATTTTTTCTTATGTTTTTTATTGCAAAAATGCGTCATGACTTTTTCGACAACCCAATACTAGGGACTACCCTTCTAAATTAAATTTAAGACAGGTAGCTGGATACTTGCCTCTTTAGATAAACTTTTTGTAGAAAACCAAGTGATAGAGGGACAATAGCGTGATATTCCTGATATCTTACAACCTTGGTCTGCTTTAAGGTCAAGGACAGCTTTAAGACCAGATCCTGGATTCTGAGTGATCTGAAGAAGCCTGGGTTAATTCTGTAGAGAGAAGATTGAGAGAGAGTGTAATAACATTATCAAAGTATTTGAAAGGCTATCATCTATAAAAGGTGTTAGTTTGTTTTAGAGGTTTTTAATAGGACCAGTGGGTGAAAGGTACAGAATAGCAAAATTCATTTCTATAGAAAGTGGAATTTTGTCACAATAAAATTTCTTCAGTTATAGCTCCATTTTGATGTCATGGTCTTTCTTCTTTACCCTCACCCCATCAAATGTTAGAACAGATGATGGTGACCATTTGATCAGATGAGGTGGTACTTAGGAAGTTTTGCAGGACAAGACATTTAATAAATGGCAGCCATGAATGACATTTTGTAGGTCAATTGGAAGAGAACTTGAGTTAGATAATCTGTAAAATTTTGTCTTAAGAGTACAAGATTCTTTGGAGAGGTAGCTAGTATTTTATAGAGAGTAATAAATACTGATTTATATGATAAGGCATCTTTGATATTAATGTTCATTTTCTCATTTTCCCTTTAATTCTGTCCTCCAGGGTGCTTTAGTGATCAAGACTTGCTTTTCTCTTCCCCAAACCTATGGTGTTAGGTACAGTGAGATCTATCCCTCTGGTTTTCCTTCTTAATATCATTTTGGCAGTAAGGTGAACAGGAGGGATTTGGGTGAAATTTATCTTGGAACCTCAGATTCTGTTTGAAATAGCAATGTGTGGCTCTAATGAGAAAGATTAAGGAAGGGATAGTCAAACAAAATGAAGGAAGGACTGGAAAAATTAGGTAAAATATCAGAGTAAGAGTTGGAATTGGGCAAAGTAAATTGGATTAGGATTATAAGATTTCTAAGGCTATAAAATCTTATTTGTAATTTCAAGAAACTTATTGTCAGTGACATGAGAATTATCCAAAATGCTAAATGGATTTAAAAAATTTCCTAATAGATTGTAATTTGAAGATAGTTATAGGAAAATTGGACAAATGCTCCCTTTAAAAAGTTTACAAATTTAGGTATGTGGTTATTTTGTGAGTCTTCCATGAGGTGCATGTAATAATTACCCACAGAGAAAACGTTAAGTTTATCTTTTTAGCATGAGAAGAAACATGTATGACCTTTCAGTGTGGTCTGTATGTTGACAGTCAAATATAAGAGTTCTGTGTTGGCCCCATTGATATTTAACAATGGCAGTTATGCCTAAATATGAATAATTTGACTTTCTTCTGGTTAAGTTATATAGTTAAAATTACTTTCTGGGGACTGGTTTTGGAGAACAGTCTTTGAGGATGAAGTTCATTTATTCCAGGAATTGAATTTCTGTTGCTGACTTAATAGGCTCAGTGGTCCTGCAGATGGCAGCATTTATACTAATTTAAATCTAATACATGCTGTGACTTTCTTAACCAAATGAATTTTTCCATTACTTTTTTTAAATGTTAAGGAAAAAAATTGTACATATAGCTTTACTCAGCATGCCTTTATGATCCAGTGCTTTTGTTTTAGTTTCAGAGTTAATAGAAAGTTTAGCTTTAATAGTCTTTATTTAAAGTAGTAATAAAGAAAAACAGCACTTTTCAAAAATTGGCAGTAGTTTTGTGTGTGTGTGCGTGAACATAGGTACATTATTTAAGCTGAGGGGTTTAATTTTAATTTTTGTCTCTGAATTAGGAGAAATTTCTTTTCCTATACTTTAGTGGGGAAAATAGTATATTTTTAATTTTCATTAGTACCAAACTAGGTTTAGTTTTTTTAGTCCAAACAAATAGAAAATAAAATTTAATTCCCTATCCTTTTCCCTTCATCCTTCAGCCTTTTCCTCTAAAAAAAATTTTTAATTTCACTCTTAATTTTTAATATTCTCAATTAATCAGCCTCAGTTTTCCAGCTTTTCCTTTCATTCCCTTTTTGTATCACCATTGTAATGCATCATGATGAGTCTTCATTCTTCTAAGAACTGTACGTAATTTCCATTCTTTAATACAAGTGCTACCTCTTTAGCTGCCTTAAGTGATAGAGGTTTCTGAAGCAGTCAACCCATGGAGCCATCAATGAGATGAAAGGGGCTGTGTTGTTCTTAACATGTTAGCCTGCTTCCACAGTGTCCCAAGCCCATGGCATTCCACAGAGCAGGCACTGAACATGGATCTTTTGTCATTAGTTGAATGCTACCCTCCTTTTCATCTTTGCCCTTTCTTTATTTACAGTATTATTTGCAGTGGAATATTTGGCCCCATCTCATACCTTTTTTTCCTCCCTTCCTCCCCCTCCCCCTTTTGTCCTATTTTATTCTTTTTCTATTTCTGCATGGTTATGCTCCATGCCTCAGCTTTTGCATGTAGTTCCCGCCGAGAAACAGCGCAGAGAAAGTGTCTTGTCAGTGTCATGCTGCATCTGCCTTTCACTGGTATCTAAGCAACAGCAGCATGGGTTTGATGTCCTGTGGGAAAATGTCCCACATGAGAACTTGTTAAGTATGTGTTAACGAAGGGGCTTTCCTTTGTTGAATTTCAACTCTTGAGACTCCTTCAAATATTATCAGAGCTGGTTTGATAAAACGGTAATTGATGATATAATTTAGAATTAGTTATAATTGGATTTGGCGCCACTTCCCACAAAATGTCAAACGAAAAGAAATTTTATTCTATTCTTGGTCTTTTTCATTGGAAGTAACATTCTAAATTGTAGTGGTAAATTATTTTCCTGAATCCCAGTGGTAGCCGACATAACAATGGCAGCTTTCCAACGTATGCTTGCTTATCCATTTTACAGGTGTAGCAATGATGCAAATAGTCAGCTGCCCGTATGTAAAGACAGTCGCTACCACCAAGACCGGTAATTTTTAAAACCATCTTAGTTTGTTTTGTCTGTAAGTTGGCATGGTAGTGAATGTTGTTGTTTATCCTTTTATTTATTTATTTTTTGCCCAAGTGAGTGGATTTTTTTATATTTTTCTTTTTAACGAGCAGTATAAATGCAGTTGTCATATTTGGCCAACACTTAATTATCCCAATTGCCTGTAGTATTAGCTTCTTTGGTTCACAAAAGCAAATAAGGTCAGATCACTTTATATCTTAATTTTTGTAATAAGTGTAAACAACTTCATTCTCATATTCATAACATTTAATTTTATTTTTTGATACGTGTTTTTAAGTTAAATATAAAAAAATCATTTCCATGTGTAAAGTGATGTGATTATGCTTGCATGCCAGTGAGTATATGTGTGTGAATATTTGTGTGTATAGCATAAATTTATATTTCAAGGGGATTGAAGATAACTACCCGAAACTTTAAGTTGTATAGGATTTGAGGTTGTTTTTCAATTTTGATTCACATATTCTTAATTATTTATGTAATATCAGCTTTTTTAGCTATCTTGTAAAAATACAAATTGTGGCTTATTTTAAAAATAGAAGAAACTTTGTTTTCTTTTAGGAAAAGACTAAACCGACTGACAGAGTTATAGGGCTATCTGTCTTCATCACTTAGTATTTAAAGTAGATTTGATAATAAACTCAGTCATTTAACTTAAAACTGAGAATTTTATTCATACCCTTTTAGGTACCTTAGAACTTGAAAATGATTTTGCCTCAGGAAACATACTTAGTAAATATGCTTGTTGCTTTTATGTCATTAGAATTTGAGAAATTTTTTATAAAAATATATTTCTATTAATAAGTAGAGAATATACCAGGATTTTTAGAATTTATTAGGTTAAGACTTATTAGGTGTGACCCAAATTTCTGACTGTTCTTATGGTACTTCTTGGGTAGAATTTCTGAATTGAAGTGAATTTAGACATTAGAACTAAACCAGGGAAATATATTTAAGTAATTAAATCATATTTTATGTGATTTTTTTTATTCCAACTGGTTCATTCATTTATTAATATTTAATAGGAAGACTTAGCCCATATTTAAAAGTTTTATTTTGAATTGCAATTTGATCTTGGGTCTAACTTTTGTTCCTTCTTCTTTTAGGTGTGTTGCCAGGAATGGCTCCTCCTATTGTGCCCATGATCCACCCCCAGGTCGCTATTGCAGCTTCACCTGCTACCTTAGCTGGAGCAACAGCAGTTTCTGAGTGGACTGAATATAAAACAGCAGATGGGAAGACATACTATTACAATAATAGAACATTAGAATCCACCTGGGAAAAACCCCAAGAACTAAAGGAAAAAGGTATAGTTTTAATGATTTGGTGGGACGTAGTATAAACTATGATATTATAAACAGACAACTATTCCATCTGGAGAAATTAAATTATACATCCATGCAAATATATATATTTTTTTACTGGTGTCAGGAATTGCATTATTATTCTATTATATAATTGGTATCCTCATTGAGGTTGATAGTACTGATCAGAAAGGAATGTATGTATTGTATGTGTTCTGAAGTAAAAAAATTAAGCCCTTGGAGTCTTGGTTGAAGAAGACATAATTTTCTATACCACAAGTCCCAGTTTCTGTTGATAAGTACCTTAGTATCTTACCCCTTTCAGCAAAATGAATGATTGCTACAGTTGATACATGCATGACCTAAAAGACCTTTTCTCTCTGAAATCAGTAGTTCTTTTCTAGTGACAGTTTCCTGATTGGTATATAGCAAGGTATGTGAAGTTGAGCGTTGTGTTAGATTCAAATGAATGATATTACAAGGAAGAACGTTGTATCTTTGTGGTTAGTAACTCGAGTTAGTAACTACATATCTTATCCATAATATCTTAACTGTTCGGTCCCTGAAAGTTCTTGGAAAATTACATCAAAACCATTGAGTGACATGATCTTAACTTTTTACATAGAAAAATTAGAGGATAAGATGAAAGAGCCAATGAAAGAACCTTCTGAAGAACCTCTGCCAATGGAGACGGAGGAGGAGGATCCGAAAGAAGAGCCAATAAAGGAGATCAAGGAGGTAACCTGGGAGCCGCATAGACTGTTGGGTACAAGTTTCTTGTAACTGAAAGTCCATTGGATCCAGTTGCAGATAATTGTTATAGATCTGATCTCTGAAAGGGTTCTTGGAAGTTTCTAATTCAGTGTTTCCTTTGAAAGTTTTCATTAAATTACTTCTTAGACTGAATTGAGGCCCCAAGGAAGAAAGCTCCCTAGACCAGAGCTTGGACCTGACCTCAGTCTCCTATTTATAGACTGGTACATGTTAAAATTATAAGTACAACTTCATATTTGGGGAATGGTCGTCATATTTTATCTGTCCTCTCCTGGCGTGGACTAATTGGTATGCATCACTAAAAGCTGTGGTTTTTGGAAGCTTCCTTTATTCAGTGAGGGAACAATGGTAGTCATGTTTTATGTGAGGAAATTAGCAAAAAAAAGAAATGACCTTAAATGAAAAGGTCTTTAATTTTGTAGACTGGATTCCCTATTTCTGTTCCTAAGCAGATGGCTAGTGAGCTTGTAAGATAGAACCGTCTGCTATTGTGGAATTCGGTTCTGTCCAGGAGGCAAGGATTGAGAGTGTTCTTAGAGATTTCTACTCAGCATCCCCCTCCCTATGCCAGCAGCAGACCTTATGTTGGTTGCACTTGGAGCCATTTGCAGTGATGCTTGTGTTTGTGGTACAATTTTATGATGTTAATTAAATGGGAGTAATATTTCTCATAGGAGCCCAAAGAAGAGGAGATGACCGAAGAGGAGAAGGCTGCCCAGAAGGCAAAGCCAGTAGCTACCACCCCTATTCCTGGTACTCCGTGGTACGCAGTTGGCTTATTTATTCATGTGTTATACTAGATTGTTACATGGTTTATCCTACAGAAAGCAAGAGTACTTTAAAAATGTATGTCAAATGTACGTTTTTACCGAATGTTTTGGTTCTTGTTTGTTGTGTTTTGGGTATTCAAACGTAAAACTCAGTTGCTTCGGTGTCTTCCTTTCCCCCTCCATTTATGTTTCTCGTTCATAATTTCTTCTTTTGTTTGGTTCTTCCTCTCTCCATTAGCGCTTTCTCTCCCGTTCCTGCTCCAAATCTCCAAATCACTCATTCCATATTCAGTCCGCACATTGTAATGAGTTGACTTATGATCTATAGATTCCCTTTCTACTTGTATTTCTTACTCTTTCTTCCTTGTTTTTGTTACAGAGAAAGTAAACATGTTTGTTCTGTAGAGTCCTACAGTCTGCATTTTGTTATTGCATCCCGTGATACTGTTTACTAGAGCCCTCCATTCCTGAATTTCCTACAAACTAGCAAACAGATACAGAGATGTGATCAGCTTCAGGCTTGATCTTTTTGGCAAGATTAGTTCATGGTGGTGATGTGCCTTGGGATGCATCTGGTTGTCCCTTTTTGTGTGCGTGCGATGTTAGCCGCCATTGCTGGTTAATATTGCCTAGAGCAGTGGTTTTCAACCAGTAATAATTTTACCACTTCCTCCCTTCCCCCCATTAGTGGATGTTTGGTAATGTCTACAGACATTTTTGGTTGACATAACTTGGAAGATGTTAATGTTAATAACATCTAACATCTAGAGGGTAGAGGCAAG
This sequence comes from Hipposideros armiger, assembly GCF_001890085.2. Taxonomy (NCBI): domain Eukaryota; kingdom Metazoa; phylum Chordata; class Mammalia; order Chiroptera; family Hipposideridae; genus Hipposideros; species Hipposideros armiger. Next base: position 8,159,902 of record NW_017731361.1, read on the forward strand.
GGATGCTTCTAAACAACCTACAATGCACAGGACAGCCCCTATAGGAATTAATTAGTTGGTTCAAAATGTCAAAAGTGCTGAACTTGCAAAACCTGGCCTGGCTCCATTAAATCATTAAGGATTGAAAGTGGTGGTAATGTATTTCTGTCCTTCCTTTTCCATTTATTAACTGGAATACTTAGAGATGATTCCCCTTAGCAACATTGGTTACTTAGAGGTACAAATTGTATAGTAAAGAAAGGATATACTTACTGGTTTTCAGAATAATGAGTTGGCTTGAGTAATACAAATTCATAGATTTAAATGTATTTCCTATGTTTTTTTATCCATTGCAGTTATCCTATTGATATTCAGTTTCATCTTTGGCTAGGTGAAGCTTCTTAAGGTTGGCTCCTGAGGGTTTTTTTGTTACAACCCTATCTTTAATACCTTCTTTGCTTTCTGCTCTTGCAAGATGTCTCTGGCTTACCTCATGTATTTCCTGCCTCAGATCTACATTCAGCCATTTCTCCAAGGAGCCCAAGGTTTCTTTTTGTGGAAAGTGGCATTGATAGGCTTCAGTGTGGGATCTAGAGATGGTTGTTACTACTGATGAGTCATTTTTTTTTTTACCTCTTTGGTAGACACAAATGGAAGATACATGCATTTAAAGGTATATCATGAGTTCATGCCATTACTTGCAATTCAGGTCTACTACAAGATTTTTACTGAATCTCGTTATATCTGTGTTAGTTCAGTATCTCCTTTCCTGCTGAAAAATCCTGTTTTTGAGCGATAGCAACATAATTACTCATTTACTTTTCTCACAAACAAGTCACAGAACAATACCAACAGTATCAATAACAGTGTGATTACTGAAGACAGCTTAAGCTCTTTTCCCCAGTTATTTTTATGTTTTGGGTGTATCGCTATAGGAATGTTATAGTCATAGTAGGTTTTAAAGGATTTTGGAATATTTGTTTTCAAATATTCCAAATTTGATAACACAGGCTCATTTTTAAACATAATTATGCAGAATATTTACCTGGTTCCAAAACCAAAGTTATGAAAATAGTCTGTATTCAAAGAATATATTCCCTAGGTTGTGGTTTCTCTGAGTATTGTACATGAAAGCTAGTAACCAGCCCCAAACCCCACCAGTCTGGGCTTCATGGACCTCATCAACTTTCAGACTTGGACCCTTAGATTAGTAAGATTTTCTTTTGGAATTTAATTATTGGTTCTCTTCATCTGTTTCTTTTTATTTTTCTGGAACATTTGGAATTTGCATGTCAAGTCTCTTGTTTTTTGTTATCTGAGTCTCTTTTTCTCTTGTTTTATATCTATTGTTTTTGGGCTTTGCTTTTGTCTTTTCTAATTGATCTGACACAACATAGGAAAGAACAATGAATGCATAAAAGAATACAATATGAAGGACTTATATGAGGTAAATAGTTGTAGAATTCCACCTTCACCAAACCTCTTCATTAACAAAAGTTTGGTACCTATGCCTTCTGGACCTTTTGCTATATTGTGTTTTATGTACATAGAGGTGTGTGTGTGTGGCATATGTGCACATTATAGTGTCCTTAAAAATATTAATACATTACTTCTTGGTGATTTTTACTAAATAGGTCTCAGAAAATTTGCAGTTTTAGTACATATAAAGCTACTTGTGATGGCATAGTTTTCTGTTGTATGAAAATGCATAATTTTCCTACAAATGGGCGATTAGGTTATCTTCCATTTTTTGTGTGGTGGTGGGGTGTTCGCCCTAGGCATTATAAATATTGCTGTCTAGGACACCGTATACATGTTTTCTTTCTGAATTTATTCAAGCATTTCTGTTTGATATGCTGAATCAAGAGATACAGCTATTTAAAATTTTGGTGGCCATTGTTTAAATAGACCTTGGAAAAGGTTTTTTTGGGGGGCGGAGGGGCTGTACCAGTTAATAGTCTCAACAACAGCTTGAGTACCTGTTCTCCTGCACTCACCAGTCTAGGATTATTCCTTTTAAATCTTTGGTAACCTGATTAAAAAAAAAAGGGTTCTTAGTTTTCCAGGATGCTGGTATAATTGAACCTTGTTTATTGGCTGTGGATTGCCTCTTCACTTTTTGTTCATCTCTTTATGGATTTGTCTTTTTCTTAATGATATGTGAGAGACTTTTTCATGTACATGTATTACAATTTCTATCTTTTTGTTATATATGTTTTATATTTTGATGAGGTCAAATTTATTGACCTTTTTATTTATAGCTTCTGCGGTCTGTGTCTTAGGAAGCATTCCCTGCCCCCCAAAAAGCAACTATATATTTTTAGTGCTTTTACAGCCATCTGAGTACAGGTATCCCCTGCTTTTTGAAAGTTTGCCTTATGCTACTTTACTTTCATGAAAGATCTACATTAGTACTTGTTTTTTTGCTAACTGAAAGAAATCCATAGAGGATTTTTGCTTTAATGAAAAAAGACTAAAAGCAAAAATAGCGTTCAGCATTTGTTTTGCAGTGAGCCCTTATAGAGGCAGTACAGACCCCCAGCAGCTAGAGTGGCCCACCAAGCTCTGTCCTGGAAACTACTCTTGGCATCTCAGCATCAAGTCGCCCACAGCTTTGAACTGTGTGTCTGTGAGCATCTGTGCTTATCTTGATTTATTTTGTGCGTCAGGTAGCAAGGTGTGTCCTAAGGTATCAGAAAAGCCTAAGAGAGCTTGCAAGGGTCTTATGCTTAGTGTGTAAAACTGGACGTAATTAAGCTCCAGTTAAGTTCCAGTCATGGTGAACAAAATAGACATTGTGTATATCTTGAATTTTGGGTCTGGGAAACGCTCAGAAATTTTCCATATAAATTAATGGTAATTGCTTCTTTGCTTTACAGTATTTCAGGTTACAGAAGGTTTCATAGGAACACTCTACTTTTGGATAGCAGGGGAAACTTGTGCACGAAAGATAAACCACCTTAAAAGCTCGCTCAAGGGTGTGAGCTCTGAACAGCAGGGTCGCTGTTTCAATTCCCGGCCTGAGCTGAGCTGCTGCTGAGCTGCCAACAGGTGGCAGGATGGCTCAGCTAAAAAAAAAAAAAAAGATAAACCACTTGTCCAAATTATTTCCAAGTTCTATCAGTGAAGGAATTTATTATCAGTCTAGCTTTAATGCCTAATTTATTATTTTATATGTCTTATAAAATGGATAAATGCTAACTTTAAACAAATTGTGTAGCCAAGGCAGGGTATGCCACTTCATTTGGATAATTAAATTTTTATTAATCTCTTGATATCTTCAAATATTGCTCTTCAGATTATTTTCTTTAGAGATAAGTTAAGAAGCTGAATGTAAAACATGAAGTTTCATGTTTCTCTTACCTGTATTGGGAATTTTTTCTAAAGGTCACAGACCAATTGTAATTTTTTCCATTGCTTGCTAAGATTGCATCACACAGATTTAGCTTGCATTTATTTGTATAGTCCCGTACAAAGTACAAAGTGAGGGCTGCCTGTATTTGCCATGCTTTGTTTGTCTGGAATCTCTGCTGGGTTTTTATGAAAAATTTATCTTTAACTTCTAGTCACTTTTATATTTACTGAGAATGGCACAGGGCTTCCCTTGCTCCCTTTCTTCTTTTCCTTCTTTCCTGTCTCTCTCTTTCTGTCTCTTTCTCTCTTTTTTCTTCTGCTGTGTTTCTATAGTTATTTTTGTTTTCATAGCTTTTTACTTCCAATATTTTATTATGAAAAAATTGAAACATACAGAAACATTGAAAGAATGTTTCTAACAGTGAATACCATATATTGACCACTTAGAATCTACTGTTAATATTTGTCATATTTGCTTCGTCACTTATCTGTCCATCCCTTAATGCATCTGTTCATCAGTCTTATTTTTTTGATATGTTAAAATTTGCAGACATCACTACATTTCACCCCTAAGTACTTTATTATGCATGTTATCAGCACAGGGCAATTTTGTGACACAACTTTTTGTCCATAGTTTTTCTGTTAATTCTGAAATGTCCTGACATCTTCACACTCCATGTTTGCTACTAATACCATTGGCACTGTATTAGCACACTTTTAGGTATTTTGAAGCCAACATGAGTTAGAACAACATTTCCATCTTATGTGCTGCTATTGGTATAGATCAGTGTTTTAGAAGCTGGCATAGAAAATTTAGACTTAGTTTTTTTCCCCAGTAACCACCTAACAAGATGGCTTAAGTGTCTCATAATGGTTCTGATGGAAGAATTCTGCACTGAATATTTTGTTGAAAATGTATAACACTCACCCTACCCCAAAACCCCTACTTCAAAAGTTAAGTGTAAAGAGAGGTCAAAACTAGAAGCATTTTGTATTCTGTAGGATCAGTAAGCCTTAGGTTTTGATTGGATTTCATGACAAAAAAAGGGATAGCTAGCCCATTTCCATAAAAGATTTTAGTTTGGTGGTACATTATACATTTTCTCTTATTTTTATTTGTGTTACTAAGGTATACGTGAAGTAAAATAGGCTGCACATACTTAAAGTTCATTACCACAATCAAGACAGACATTTTCAGTGCCCTCAAAAGTTTGCTTGTGTCCCTTTGTTGTCCACCCTCCTTCTATCCCCATCCCTAAGGATCTCTCTGCTTTCTAGTGTAGATTACTTGGCATTTTCTAGGATTTTATATCAGTAATCATATAGTATATACTTTTTTCTGTCTACTTTCTTTTTAAAAAAATATGAAAGTTTTATTGAGATACTTCACATAACCATACAATTTACTCATTAAAGAGTACAACCTAATGATTTTTAATATATTCAGAGTTGTGCTACCATTACCGTAATCAACTTGAGAATGTTTTTATTACCCTCCCAAAGAAACACCATGCTCATTAACAGTCACTCCCCATTTCTTTTAATATTTCAGCTTCCTTAGCTCTAGGCACTAGTCTACTTTCTGTCTAGATTTGCTTATCCTGGATTATTTCATATAAATGGAATCCTTTAATATGTGCCTTTTGTGATTTCGCTTAGCAATGATGATTTTTGAGATTTACCCATGTTATTGAATACATCAATAGTTTGTTCCTTTTTATTGCCGAGTAGCAGGCCTTTATCTGTGCCGCAGTTTGTTTATCCTTTCACCTGCTGATGCACGTTTGGGTTGTTTCCAATATTCAGCCATCCCATGCCTACATGTTAGCCTGTTTGTAATAGCCAAAAACTGGATCTAGCCCAAGTTAATTACAACTAAAACCGCTATGAACATTCTTAGGGACACATATCTTTTTGTTTCTCTGAGGAAATAAATAGGAGTGTGATGCCTGGATTATTTGGTATAGTATATGCTTAACTTCCTAAGAAACTGTCCAATTGCTTTCCAAAAAGTCCTGCCATTTTGGAATTTCCATCAGCAGTGTCTGAGAGTTCTAGTTGCACCATCCTGTTTGGGGTTCACTGAGCTTCTTTAATATTTATGTTCTTTACCAAATTTGGAGATGTTTTTGGCCATTATCTTCAATTTTTTTTTTGCCCAATACCCTCCTCTTCTGGGACCCCAGTGCCATGTGTATTAGGCATTTGATTTCCTGAGACTATTCATCCCTTGGCTGTCTGCGCCCTCCCAGTGTTCAGATGGGATCGTTATTGATCTGTCTTCTAGTTCACTGGCTGTTTTCTTCTTTTATCACCATTCTGCTCTTGAGCAAATCCAGAGAAATCGAATTTCAGTTGTATTTTTTACTTGTAAAATTTCCTTCTTAAAAACAAAAAATTTTTTTTAAACAATTTCCATTTCTGTGCTGAGAACTCCTGTCTTTTCATTCATTTCGAGTTTGTTTTTGTTTATCTCATGAAGCCTAGTTATAATTGCTGCTTTAAAATCTTTGATTATTTCAACAATAGAAGCTTTGTCTGATAATTCCAACATCTAGGTCACCTTGGGCTTGGCAGCTTGGCAGCTGTTGATGGACTTGATTATTTGGCCTAAAAGCCTGGTTTCTGCTGGAGTTTAGTTGCCTGTGCTCCTGGCACCTAAGGGCCACCCTCAGGGCGGAGATTTGAGGGAGGAGAAATGGGAAGTTTATACTTGCGCAGTGGTTTCTCTAAATTTTGACTCTCCTCCATACTTTTTTTTTTTTTAACTTTACAGAGTCCTCACGTAATTGTTTTTTTCTATTTTGTCTGAGTTTCTGGTTGTAATTTATAGGAGCAGTGAGCTGTAGTGGACTGCAGTGCCACAGCTCAGTTGGTACTTCTATTTTTTATACCAGACAAAATCAGATATGAAGTCTTCATTAAGGTTGCATTTGAGTATGTAATTCTGATTTGATAAGAGATATTAAGACTTGTGTAATAGGTAGGGTACCTGTTCTTTTAGCTTTAGAATGCTTAGTTGCATTATCACTTGTTGCCATTCAACACATCCTTTGTGATAGGTTAAGCGTAGCATTCTCAAGTTGAGTGTGCCTGACCAAGTTCCTGTGCATTCTAAACTCTGATCACAGTCGCTTTGCTTTTCCCGGTTTTCTCAATGTGTTAAACTGCAGTTTGAACCTTAGGCAGCCAGCTTTCTTTTGCTCTAAAAACCTTGTTTGGTTCTCTATAAATAACTTAGTAATATAAACATATCCTTCTTCATGACCACCGCCTCCCCTTTTGACAGGATGACAGTAAAAGACGTAGCTATAAAATATGCTCCATAACTAATGTAAGGTAACGCCGCTGTTTGAATCAATCCTTAGGTGTGTTGTTTGGACTGGTGATGAGCGGGTCTTCTTCTATAATCCTACCACCCGTCTGTCTATGTGGGACCGACCTGACGATCTGATTGGAAGGGCAGATGTTGATAAAATTATTCAAGAGCCCCCTCATAAAAAAGGAATGGAAGAAATGAAGAAACTAAGTAAGTTTTAAATTAGGAATTTATCTTCTAATGTTAACATTCTTTTAACATTTCGACAGAAAATGTGAGGCCGTTTAGAAAAACGCTCCATTTTCAAGGAGTATAAGAAATTTGAGAAATGGAAAGTAGACTGCTATGCTAGTTTGAATTCAGTATTAGTGATATAAAAAATCGAGAATTTGGATAAAAAATTTTTTTGTAAAATGTTTATATATGTTTTTTTATACTTGTTGAGACTTTCAGTTAATACAAGATATGCTGGTACTGCTGATGTTTGCCCTGTACCTATTAACAATACTAAAGTGCTCCTCAGTGAGCCTTTTATCTCCTTTTGTGATGCATTACATATTTTCTGAAATAAAACGGAGAGTATTTTGAAAATACTTTGTTTACTAACATTTTTTAAAATACAAAAAATTTTGAAAATACAAAAGCTTATTTATATTAGGCTTTTAAGCTAGATGAAATTTAGGGAAGGCAAGCCTTATTCCTGAGAATAGAGAGACACTTAAACCTTATTAAAAGATGATCTTTAATCTACCTCATGTTCAGACAGCATTCTAATATATATAATGAAGACAATAATTTGTTCTAATTTTTAGTGCATATTTTTTATTGGTAATTTGCCCTTGTATTGATATGTGTTTGTGTAGAATCCCCCCATGTAATGTAGAAGCATAATAAATGAATCATTTTATACATACTTCAAATGAAACAAACCCTAATATATGTCACTTAAAATAATTGAGAACTTTTCATGGATTGTGGATATGTGGTACTCACATTTTCTGCTTACAAGTGATTTCTAAATCAGTCAAATGTTGCCTACTTGGTACTGAAGATACGAGGCACCAGCTTGTCCAGTAATATGTTTTATAGCTGTGATACTGACAATACTTTATAACCATAGTGTTGAATTATGCCCAAAAGTATGTGGTTTGCTTCTGTTTTTCTGAATTTATTTTCAAATATTCAATCCATTTATTTGATAAATACATGCGTCAAAGAATCATTTCAAAAGACTTGAATATTTAAAGGGAGGATTAGTAGAGAAGGAAATAGAATCGCCATGCTTTAATGTTTTATAAAGGAGTGCATGTTATGGGTTGGATATTTTATGTAAACAGGAATTTTTTAAAAGAAAAGATTGTGTAATATATGCATGTAACTATTCATAATAACATTTGAAATATTTTTGCCAGGGCACCCAACCCCGACAATGCTATCCATCCAAAAGTGGCAGTTCTCTATGAGTGCAAGTAAGTGAAGTAAATGTAAATTGTAGCTTCTTTGTAGTAACTGTTAAACAGGCAAGTGTTCTTGTAGTGGTTAGCAGAAGGATTCACGCCTAGATATTTCAATTGCCTGCTTATTTTTATTCTGACAGAGATTAATTAAATTTTATCTTGCAGTTAAAGAAGAACAAGAATTAATGGAAGAAATGAATGAAGATGAACCTGTTAAAGCCAAAAAACGGAAGTAAGTAATAATTTAGTTTATGTAGTTCAGGTAGATGTTAGTTTTTAAAGGTTGATTAGGTCACAGTCAGTTCTTCGATTGGGACAGGTAATGTGTATGTTGTTAGGAGACAGAAGTGATGATTGTTCTCATTAAAAAGCTTTGCTTTAGAATGTAGAAATGGTGTCCCTTCTGTTGCTAGATTTGCAAAAGATTTGGTTATTCAAATATATATTATTAAGCCAACTGACATTTTAGGAATTAATTGATAAATCATTTTCAGACATTGATTAGGCCTTGGATTTTATAAAAAGTAAATATCCTCCCTAATGTAGACCCCAACAGACACCATTCCAGAAGTCTCATGACTGCAGACACAGACTTCTCTCTTCTTTTTACATACTTATCACTTCCCTAGCCCTTGAGTCTGTGGTCATTTTACCCTCTGGAAAAGAAACCCAGGTGCTTAGAAAAGTGTCCTGAGAGAAAGAGACTGTTGCTAAGTGGAAGCATTAGTTTGGCCAGTGCTCTGTAGAATTGGGTAAAATATGAATGTTACTAATTATGGGGGTGGAAGGGTGGGGTAGTGGGTGTTTGGGGCGGAGGGCAATGGGACCATTATTTAGCAGCAAAAAGGAAAGTCTGAAGACGTTAGGGACTGGTCGATCTTAGTCCTTATCTGAAAAGGGCAGATTGAATGCAGCCAAATTACGGCCAAGAGATGAAAGAGATGAGTAAGACAAACCCTGTCAAGGGTGGTTCTTTCTAAAAAATTTCTTTATTGGCAACGATGTTAAAGAAGTTAAGATATTAAAGAGAGTCACTCAGTAACCACAGTCACACAGCTATTTTTATTTTTGTAGTTGACTTTTTAGTTCTTGACCAAATGTATAAGTATTTTTATTAGTTGTAATCAACTGATTTTGTGTTCTTTTAAAAAAAAAACTAGAATAAGACATTTGTTTTCTTAATTATTATAAATGACTGTATTCATTCTGTTTATGTACCATAATTTTGGATGTTCCTACAATGTTAAACTTTTAGGTTGTTTTTAATTGTTTGTTCTTATAGACAACTCTGTAAGGTTTTTAACTGCTTTTATCAGGAGAATGTCAAAGAAGTCCTTAATGTGGATTGCCCGAGCTTCTCTATTTAGGTACAAAGCTAAAAGCCTATTTTTCCTGGCTTAGTTTTTCTTTATTTCTTTTATTGAGATAGATAGTGATAGTTTGTATTGTGACATTTTCATTTAGTATAATTCTATAAAGATTATTTGTTTTCATTAGTTATATTTCTTGGTTGTCTTTTAACTCTAACTATTTAAGTAGTTCTTAAATAAATTATAAGAGGGTATATATTGTTGGGCACATTGCTTTTACCTGTTTGTTTTGTGCATATCTTAGGTCACAGACTATCTCGCTAAGTTCCTGCAGGTCACGGACTATGTCTTCTATTTCTTTTGATTCATACCCTAAGTTAATTACCTCTCACCATATTTATAGGTTAGCCTTAGTTTCATTTAAATTTCCTGGGCTACCTTAACTTTTGAATTTTCTGATGTTGTTCTGTTTTCCTAATTCCCTTAAGTTTACATAAGGAATATGAGCCAATTTTATTTTTATACTTAGCAGATCATATTTAAGAAGGAATATCTGTTCAGACACACCCAGCTATTGAATTACTTAATTATTTTTTTGATTATTCATATGAACGGGCCTCCTTCATAGTGCAGATATTTGAGAGGTGACTCAATATCGTGTTCACAATCTCCCTTGAGTACCATACAGCAACAGGGTTGCCCTTAGCCCTGGGGTGCATTTTTGGAGGAGCAAGAAGTAGTTTAGACATTGATGAACAGTTATAATTCCACCTCACTACTCCTGGGCCTATGTTGCTCTCTGGGACCTGTTCTTCAACTTAAATCTCAACTTATCACCCAGAAAGTGAGTAAAAAAAATGTCAGGTAGGTAAGGTGTATATCTCACATATCTACTTGGCCAAGTTTGTAGATATTTTAATTTTATTTTCAAAATAAGTATTTGAGATTACTAAGACATACCAATTTTTATTAGATGTAAAAGCTGTATTGTGCATTTATAATGTAAAACATTTTGGAGAATACTGTTTTTCCTGTATTATTTCAAGAACTAAAAATTATATTCTGTGCTGTTTAATTCTCACACATAAAGTTTTACTGCAATGTGAGATAAGGTTTTTGTTTATTTTTTTTTAAGTAAGGTAGTTCATTTTGTGTATCAACTAGTGTCAGGGAGAGACAGCACAGCAAAGGTATATTAATTTCCTACAATGTAGCCATTGTAACATCATTAGAAGTTCATTGTAACTGTATTATTAAAAATGAAAGTTGCTTATCCCTTAGAGCTCATTTGAAACCCTCAGTATAATTTGTTTTTGCCAAAAATATGCTGCTCAGTAGTGAGTCTTGAATGTTCCATTCATTTTAAGATTTTAGTAAGATTCCTTATTAGTATTTTGTCAGTTGATGCCTTGTGTTTTTTATTTTTTATAGGAGAGACGATAATAAAGACATTGATTCAGAGAAAGAAGCTGCAATGGAAGCTGAAATTAAAGCTGCCCGAGAAAGGGCCATTGTCCCTCTGGAGGCCCGAATGAAGCAGTTCAAGGACATGCTGCTAGAGAGAGGGGTCAGAAAACAATCTTTGGGGGAGATATTTCTGTTTTGTATAAGTAATATAAATATGTCTTGCTAAAAGGTCAAATCTAAGGTTAGTGCTCTTGTTGTGGGGGGGGATAAGGGAAGCCTATCAAATTACTGTTCTTTTTCAGACAGCCTTTTTCTTGGCTAATTATATCATGTTTAACTAAATGCCATTTACTATTCTTTTAAGTACAAATAACATTTTAACATTTATTGGGTCATTAAATTTTGGTGAGTAATGTAAGACGAGTATTAACATTGCGGAGTGGCGGACTACCCGGGATAGGTAAGGTATATGCGATTCTTCCTTTAATATCTCCGGAATGGATTATGATTAAAGGAGAACTGGTACTTTGTGCTATTGTTATTAATGAAGCTTAATTGAGAAGAAATTTCAACGTTTTGTTTATGTGCACAGACTCATTTGAATAAGTAAAATTCTCGACTTTAAATCAACATTGTTTACAAGATTGGAGCAGGCGTGGGAAATCAAAATACAGCTCTTCAAGGCTTTTTCTGATGTGCTGATTTTTAAAATGTCACACAGTAGTGGTTATTTTAATGAGTAATTAAGTGTGTGTTATTTCTATATAATATAGAGATGTTCAGAGCCAATTAGTGTGGACATTTTTGCTATTGCTAGCCTCCCACTGCTTGTCATTTATTAGTGATGGAAACTTCAGGATGGTTTTTATTATGTCCCCTTTTTAAGCAGATGTCCTGTAGATTTCAAGTAAAATTATATGACCTTTATGTTTTTAGAGTCAACTTAATTATGAGAGCAATGCATTTTTTATTTTAAAGGTGTCTGCTTTTTCCACGTGGGAGAAGGAGTTGCACAAGATAGTGTTTGATCCTCGGTACTTACTTCTCAATCCTAAAGAGAGAAAACAGGTAAAAGGAAAAGAATGTTTAAGACATGTATACCACTTGCCACTATAATTTTTAAATCGTAAGGAATAAAGTACCACACTTTTTTTTTTTTCCTTTCCCTAACGTATCTTAGAGCTCAATCTTGTTTCCTAGAGCACAGTTGTCCTCTAGGTGGACATTTCTGTCTTGGATGTTTTTGCCCTTATGGATGTGGTTATTGCCTCACAGACTCTTTTCCTTATGGCCTCATACACACTAAGGTTAGATCTAAGAAGATTTTAAAGTTCATTTCATGTGCATTTATTTATTTGTTTATTGGGCAAATGATGCAAATTGAGGGTAGAAAAATGGCAAAATATAGATGAGTAAGAAGGAAAAAAAGACCACTTAAAATTCTACCTGAGAGAGAGAGAGAGAGAGAGAGAGTCTCACACACACTACACACACAAAGTCCACATCTATGGTGAAAATGTCTTTTCACCATAAACTTTGAGAAATGGTGGACGCTTCAGGGTCTCTGCTGAACTAGAGTTGTTTTGTGACTGAGTTGCCATTTATTCCCTTGATTCAGAACAAGGTATCTCGTGGTGATTGCGTCTTTCTCTAAAGCACTACACACTTCCAGCTTACGTAATTTCTGAATTACCTGGATCACCCGACAGTGATTCCTGTAACTTGGTATGTTGAGCCACTGGCTGTAGTGTTGGTGAGCCTTACGATTTCATTTGGCAACAATAGTGTCCATTTTCCATGTTTATAATTTAATGGTTGGAATAATTCTCTACACAATTTGTACATGAAGGTCTAACCATAGAGTTTTATGAAAAGAGGAAATTTACAGTCTGCCAGGCATGTATTTTAGTACTTGTAATAGAATGACATGACTTTCCAAATATATTTACATCTGCATTTCAAACACAGCAGTCTTTAAAAACAAAAAGAAAAAAAATGACTGTGTGATGGTCTTTCTCACTTGAGTTGATGGCCCTTTCAAAACCTGTTCATCAGCCTTAAGTCTTAACTTGTCCCCACTGTAAATTTCAAGTCTGTCAGCAAATCTACCTCTAAATGCAGCTTACCATTTTCCCCACTAACACCCTGATTCAAGCCACCGAGCTTCATCTCGGAACTTAGCGGAGCCCCTCATTGACCTTGCTTCCCTCCATTCTTGCTCCTGTGTAGTCGAGTTCTTTTTCCACACAGCAGCCAGACTAATTTTGAAGTTTAAGTGACAAATTAAGGCAGTGTTCCCTTGTTTAAAATCTGTGCAGTGCTTCCCATTTTATTTAAGATAAAATTGAAACGCTGTACCATGGCCAATAAGATTCTGCATACACACGTGCCTGCAAACTTTTTGAAGCTCTTTACATTTATTCATGCTAGTCACCCTGGCCTAGACAGGCCTTGAACAAGCCAGGCACATGCTGGTATTTCCTATTCCCTCTGCCTGCAATGTTTTCCCCAGGCGTTTGCATAGCTGGCTGCATCATTTCATTCAGGTACTTGTCCAGGTGTCTTCTGATCAGCCTGTCTCTTTGCCTCCCTTACTATCTCATAGCATTCATAGCTGTACTTATCGAAAATTATCTTATCATCTGTCCCCTCGGGCAGAATATAAATTTTGTGAGGGCAGGAACTTTGTCTCATGCATTGTTCTAAGCATACTTCCTAGAACAATGCTTAACCTAAATATCCTTGAAGACTTACTTTAAAACTTTTATAACTTCACTTAAACTTACTAACTTTTTTTTTTAAAGAATTTATTGGGGAATTGGGGAAGGGGAACAACATTGGAGAAATCAGGGAAGGGGAACAGACAAGTTGCTGTCATTTGTTCTTCAGTCTAGTTGTGGAGGACGTTGCTTCACTGGCCCGTGGTGGTATTATCATTGCGCTCTTCCCGGGTGAGACAGATTGGTCACTGGCCACTGGATGGCCCGCTCACGTCGGTTGCCAGCCACTCACGGTAGCTTACGGAAGCCCGCTGCAGCTCCACTGCAGCCTACGCCGTCGCTGGCGACTCATGGCAGCCCAGCTCCAGGTTGAGCTGTTGTTCACCATCTTGGCTGTAGAGGGCACAGCGTCACTGGCTCTAATGTGGGATCCGAACTGGACCCTGCTGGTCAGAGCTGGCTTCCCAAGCCAGCTCTTAACCAACGCTGCACTCGGCTGACCCAAACTTATTAACTTTTATAACATTTTGTGTGTGAATTGATGTTATAAGAAAATAACTGCTTGGGGTGGCCGGTTAGCTCAGTTGGTTTGAGCATGGTGCCGATAACACCAAGGTTGCCGGTTTGATCCCTGCATGGGCCACTGTGAGCTGTACCCTCCTTAGAAAAAAAAGAAAAGAAAAGGACTGCTTAAAATAGAGAACGTAAAGCCAAGTGTATTGAGAAGCACAACACAAATAATTAGGAGAAAGTTGGAAACATACAAGTAAAAAACTAAGTTTCTGAGATGTTCTTTCTCAGAATAATTCCTAACCCTGGCGGGGATTATCCCAGAGGAAGGGGTTGTGAAATTTTCTCCAGCTTCTGGAAAGAAAGTTAATTTAAAGTCACTTGGATTTTATTTATAATTTAATACTTTTTATAAGTAAGAAAGTATGTACTGAGGAAAGAGAAGGGTTAGAAATAACTCTCCCCTTCGTATCAGCATGCTGATACTTTCATGATTTACTGCAGTGCTATATTTAGGAGGTATTGAAAATGACCTACATGCCTAGCAGGGGACTGGTGAGACATTTATAGATGTTTCTGTGTGGCTGTTACAGACTGGTGGAGATACATATACATATGCATATGCACACGCACACAGAGGATGCCAAAAAAATGTATACACATGACGGGTATTCATCTTCTGTTTGTTTGTTTTTTGTTTTGTTTTCCAAATTTTTTTTTTTTTACTAGCTTCAGGCATGTATTCATCTTTTGTTATCGGTATATATTGAATATTACAATTTTAATACAGTTTTTTTTTCTTAAAATGTGTATACACTTTTTGGTGTGTATGTATTTTGTATATATTATATTATATGTATGTATGTATATATACACACATGTACGAACGTGTGTATGTGTGTGTGTTTCTATATATATGAACTGATCTGGAAAGATGTCTAAGGCATTTTAAAGAAAACATTTTATTTTGGTCTTTTCTCAAAGATGTACTTGCACATATTTAAAGAGCCAAATAATTCTATGTGTTATGAAAGTATTAGAGTGCTGCCCTGTTTATCTTCCTGAAGATGTTTATTCCAGAGCCTCTGACTTGCTTCTGACTTGCTGACCCCTACACCTGGTGTACGCTGTCATTTTTGAGGATGACAGCAGCTCTTTACCATTATCCTGGGGAATTTCCTTCATCTCTTTGGTTTTTGGGGGGAGAGAGTTCACCTGTTTCCTGCATCATAAGTCTTTTCTTTCTTAGTTTATTCCGTTTTGGTGCATTCCATCCCTGTAGCAGCTTCTTGAGAGAACATGCATAGAAAACAGATATTTAAGGCTCTATATATTTTAAAATATGTTTATTATATCCTTATTTGAAATAGTTTGGCTGGCTAAGGAATTTGAAGTTGGAGATTTCTTCAGGATTTTGAAGGCGTTGGCTCTACTTGAAGCCTCTGTTACCTGTTCCTTTGTATGTGGACCTGTTTCTTTATATTTCCTCTGGGTAAACCTATGGGATCTCCTCTTAGTCCTTAGTGTTCTGAAATTTCATGGTGATTCTGTACCCTGGTGGAAAGGTCTGTTGTGCTGGGCACTTGCTGGTTCTTTCAATGTGGAAGCACATACCTTTCAATTCTGGGAGGTTTTCTTGAATTACTTTTTTGAATTTTTTTTTTTAAAAGATTTTTTATCGGGGAATTGGGGGAAAGGAACAGCGTTGGGGAATTGGGGAAGGGGAACAGATAAGTTGTTGTCCTTTTGTTCTTCAGTCTAGTTGTGGAGGACGTTGCTTCACTGACCCATGTTGGCACCATCATTGCGCTCTCCCCGGGCAAGGCAGATCAGTCTCCGGCTTCTGGACGGCCGCTCACTGCGGCTGCTGGCCGCTCACGGCGGCTGCTGTCTACACACGGTAGCCCATGGCAACTCACTGCAGCAGGGGCTGCAGCCTACACCATCGCCTATGACTCAATGGCAGCCCAGCTCCAGGTCGAGCTGTTATTCACCATCTTAGCTGTAGAGGGCAGTGTCACTGGCCCTCATGTGGGATCCAAACCGGGGCCGTGCTGCTCAGAGCTGGTGTCCCAAGACAACTCCTAACCAACACGCCACTTGGCCGGCCCCATGCTTTTTTGGTTTGCTTCTGTTTTATTTTTTCATTCTGGGACAGAATTTGCCCTTCTGGGTTGTTCTGACAGTTTCTTATCTCTTCTGTCCTGGTTTCTACCTCTGCCTTTTGTTTTAACTTTCTGGATGATTTCTGCGATTAATTTTTAAATTTCTTCTGTCGTCTTTTAGTTTCTAGGAGTTCTTTGAGTTTTTCTTGTTTTACTGAGCGATCCGAGCATACAATTGGGCTCTTTACGATGGAGGGCTTTATTGTAGAGCAGTGGTTCTCATCCGGGGGCAGTTATCATAGCCGAGGTGCTGGTGCTCAACACTATCCAGCCCAAAATGTGAAAAGCGTTGAGGTTGGAAAACCCTGCTGTAGGGCGATTTAGGCTGGTTCGTTGATCCCCTGCAGCAAGTAATTTTTAGGTGAGTCTGATTCTGGATAAGACCTCCCAGCCTCCTGGCTGGAGGGCACAGATCTTGCTTTGGTTTTGAGAAAACTGTCGTAATATTGGGTGTGTAGATGTTTGCTTAATTCCTGCATTCTCAGCCTGGCATGCCTCATTCCTAACTCATATTTCCCCAGGTCCAGAGATCCTGTGTTGTCTTCTAGAGCAGGGTCAGCAGGTTTTTAACATAAAGGGTCAGGTAATAAGTATTTCAGGCTTTGTGGGCCATATGGTCTCTGTCACATGTGTGTAACTGCAGTTGTGCCAGAGCACCCACAAACGTAAGTAAAGGAATGAGCACGACTGTTCAAGTAAAGCTTTATTTATGGACACTGAAATTTGGATTTCATTTACTTTTCATGTCATGAAGTTTTTTGCTATTTTTCTATCCAACCATTTGAAAATGTGAAAACTATGGTTGGGCTGTATCGAAGCAGGAAGCAGGCCAGGTGTGGCCAGGAGATCATGACTTGCCAACTCTTCTTGCTCTAGGGAATAGCTACTTGGCTTTTACTGAAGTTCAGGAGTGGCAGTGGCCCCAGATACATAAACTTGGCGAGGGGAGGCGTAAACAGCCTTATTGTAGCTGTACCCCACTCTCACTTCCAAGGGGGTCTGGTGCTACCAATTCGTGAGCTGTTTGAGGATTCTCTAATAAAAAAATGATTGCTTTGTTTTCTTGACTGTTGGTTTAGGATCAGCTTTCTTGTGTCTACCAAATCCTTTACCTCTTGTTCATCTGCTTTTAGACTTCCAGAGTTACTGTTTCTCTTTTTTCCATTTCCCTGTTCTTGTTGGTTTGTGGCTTAAGAAAAAGAAAATATCCCTCTACTGTCATTTTATTAGTGTTTGAAGAAGACAGGAAATAGATGTGCATGCTCAGTTTATCCTCTTGTCTATACATTATTAAGTGCGGAAACATAGAACAGATGTAAAGCATGGTTACATTTTGGTGAAAATAATTATTTTCTTAAAGAGAAACTCAGAAGGAAAATTAAACTATAAACTTGATACTGGTTTTTTTTTTTCCCCCTAGAAGGGATTTGAGAGGACTAATTTCTCTGAAACATTTCTAAATTGCTTGAAATTTAAAAAATAAGCATGTATTCAGTTTATAGGAAAAGTAAATGACAGGGACTTTTAACTAGTTTCTATTCTGGAAGCCTAAGCAGAGGACTTAGGCTTCTATTAACTGAAGCTTTAAAGTAAGACTTGTGATAGATAATCTGCATATAATTGAGTTACCTATAGTTATCTATTTTTCCTACTAGAGATTGGGCAGACATAGTGACTTAGTATTTTTTTTTATAGATTCCATTTTTTTTTTTTTTTTTAGTTAAGCCTGGCAGCTCAGCTCGGCCTGGGAATTGAACTGGCGACCCTGTTGCTCAGAGCTTACACTCTTGAGTGAGCTCTTAACCAACTGAGCCACTTGGTCGGCCCTTAGATTCCATAATTTGGTACTTAAATTATCTACATGGAAGACTAACATGTCAAATTGGTTTATTTTGTAATAGGTATTTGATCAGTATGTAAAGACCAGGGCAGAGGAAGAACGCAGGGAAAAGAAAAACAAAATAATGCAAGCCAAGGAAGATTTCAAAAAAATGATGGAAGAAGCAAAGTTTAATCCCAGGTATGTGGTTCATTACTGTCAGCTATCAAAATATGTATGTATGTATGTGTTTTCTCCTAAGATCAGTTGAAAATAATTTTTTAAAATTATATATATGATCTTTCGGATATTTGGACACGAAAAGCTTCTTATTTGATCATTAGTTTTTGCCTTTCTAATCTTCATTCTTAATATATTTGCTTTAGAGGAATCCCTGGTTCTCTAGAGAGAGATTGGTTTTCAAGAAAGATGTCTTTGTTTTAAATGCTTCCTTGTGGGAACAAGTTTCCTTCTCTAGAAACTGGTAAATAATATCTGTCCCTGTCTTCTTAAAGTGTTTTTCACACATAATAAGTTTCAGAGCAGGGATATTATTTTGATTGAATTTTGTTTCACTTTTCTAAGTGTCTAGATTATAGTTTTGTCTCACGTTTCCAATTCGTTCTTAATATGTATTGATTATGTGTAATGGGCTGAAGAAAATGAGACATTTTAAACTGGCATTATAATAATAATAGCATCAATTAGTGGGTACTTTATGTGCCCTTAAAGATACCTGTGTGAACTTAACACATGTATTGTTACATGTATGCACCTAAATTGTGCACGTGTGTATATGTACACACATGTGCGTGTGCACACAGTATCTCGTTCAATTTTCAAAACAGCCAATATGATTTAGGTACTCATCATACCCATTTTACAGATAAGGAAAGTAAGACATAAGCAAACTGGGTAACTTGCCCAATTGAATGTGGGATTTCATCTAGATTCCAGTGTTACACAGAACAGTCCAGGCAGGGAGATGGCTTTCTTATCTATGCCTTAACTGTGGTAGTCGTGGTATTAGGGGCCTGTGAATATCTCAGAACATGCAGAGTTTCTAAAACTATAGGGTAGAATCATGGAGTCTGGGTTAAATGGCACTTTCCATAAAATTTCATCTTGTTTAAACAGTTATTTTTTTCAGTGGAATGATGTTTGAGAAAGTATATTTGGTATTATAATTTTATATTTGAAATATGAAGAGAAACCTGCTGTGGCATTGATACGAATTTCGGAAATAAAGCTAATCCAGTAAGTCCCCGACTTACGAACAAGTTCCATTCTGGGAGAATGTCCGTGAGTCGGATTTGTTCCTAAGTCCGACTTGGGTGCATGATTGACTGCATCTGTGAAAGTTTGCAACTTGAATGTTCATAAGTCGAGGACTTACTGTAGAGGATTTGTGGTTGTGAAGAATGTAAGATTCTTCAGTAGGTGAAAGTTTCAGACTTTCTGTGGGCTTGTGCTTTTTCTTGATCCAAAGGGTAAGCTCCTGGGCACAGTAGCTGGGACTGGGTTGTAAAAGACGTTTTTGGAGGCAGTTGAGGAAATTTGATCATGGATTGTTATTACATGATATTAGAGAATTAGTAATTTTCTGGAGTATTGTAGTTATGGAGAAAAAGGGACTTACTCTCTGGAGATGCATGATGAAATATTTATAGATGAAGTCTCATGGTGTCTGCAGCATATTTTCAAATGATTCAACAAAATATACCTATTAAAACCCTTTGTGGGTTTGGGAATAATTGAGCCCCAAAGGTTTTCCTTTTGTGGATTTGACGAAGTAAGTCTTAAGGTATCACAGTACCCACCTGATGTTCTTTTGGAGCAGATAGAATTGTTAGCCTGATCTGTGCTATGAGGTTCCTTCAGATCAGGTACATAACTGGGCGTTTTAGTACTTGGGGCATTGTGCTATATCGCTATATTGATACATTTAATGCTAGCATAGAAATTAGGACCAATTTTAGTAAGTAGCAGAAAACAAGGAGGAATAATTTAAAATTGAGAAATACTGTCCACTGACCTAAATTTCTCTGAACTGGGAAAAGATCACTATCACAAAACTGTTTAGCAGAGTTTGTAGATTTAAAGCACTGGAGTTTATTCCAAGGGAAAGAATGGCGGGGGAGAATTACTTACCTCTAGTGCCTGCCTCTTCTTTGTTTTTCTTTTTTCATGGAACTTTCGGGTCAACTCCTGATCACTATACTGTTCCCCATCCCCTACCACCAGTCATCATCCACTTCCCCGCTGTCCTCCCCCGCAAAAGGATTCTTGTACCATATCTGTTATAAAGTAGTGCTTTTTAGAGTTAAGAGAGGAGTCATATAAAAATATCTCTATGAAAATTCAGTGCTAAAACTTCATTTTTGTCTGTTCTGGTAAAAATTATTAATAATTTTACCTATTATAAGTAATATAAATAAGTGTAAAATAATTGAATTCTCGCTTTTACACATTAATTTTACATTAAAAAAATATGTTACAGACTGTTTTTTGTTTTTTTAAGATTTTATTGGGGAAGGGGAACAGCCAAGTTGTTGTCCTTCAATCTTAGTTGTGAGTTGTGGAGGGTGCAGCAAGCTCAGCTCCAAGTCCAGTCGCCATCCGGCTGCCTGCTCGTGGCCGTTCAGCTCAAGGTGCCGTGTTCAATCTTAGTTGTGGGTGGGAATAGCCCACAATCCCATGCAGGAAGTTTAACCGGCAACCTTTTTGTTAGGAGCATGTGCTCTCACCAGCTGAGCCATCCTGCCACCTGTTGGCAGCTCAGTGGCAGCTCAGCTTTGGCACAGCTCACTGGCCTGTGTGGGAATCAAACCAGCAACCCTGTTGCTCAGAGCTCATGTTCTTAACCAGCTAGCTGAGCCACTTGGCCAGCCCTAATTTTACATTTTTACAAAAGTTTATTCTTTAATCACAGTATTGCTTTTCCTGTCCTAAAATTATAAAGCAAGGTGCTAAATTTATTATGAAAAGAAAACATTTAACACACTACATTAAATCCCCTTTTTGAGATACATTTCTGTTTTACCTTAGAATTTTATTGTGGTTACATATTCATTGTTCAAACCAGGTTTGCAGTGTATCTTGTTGTTAAAAATGTTGAGTTTATGAAATTAGATCTTGAGAGTAATATCAGTTGCATGTAAAGGAGTATAGAATCTGACTGGTTAGCAAAGCTTAAAGTAAATGTTAGCTGGAGTGGTACTCGTAATCTTCAATTGATGTTTTAAATTCTGAAGTTAACCAGCCAGTTTTTTCTTTATAATTAAAACCTGTAATGTTTAACACATAAGTTTAATTTTCATTAAAATAGTTAAATAGTTTTTAAAGGAGAAAATAATCTTTATTTTTTCCCTTTTAAAACATGCTAAATATGGGAGTGTTTATTATAAGAGTAAATTCTTATTATGTAAGGAAAAAGCTTTAAATATTAAAATATATCCAAATATATGAAAGCTTTGTATAAAACCTTTTATTCATGAAGAAACTTTTTTTATACCCATCCTTATTAGCCTTCATAGGCTTCATCTTTGTGTTTAGCCTGCTTGGTGTTTGCTGGGCTTTTTGGACCTATGCATTGATATTTTTCATTAAATTTGGAAAGTTTTTGTTCAGTATTTTTTTTTTTTTTTGCTAATCCATCTTTTCTCTTTTAGGATTCTAATTACACAATATATCAAAGTGTTTGATGTTATCTTATATGTCCCTCAGACTGTTGTCCCCTCCCTCCTATATTATTTTCTGTGTCCTCTTTTGATGAAAGAATTCTTACTGATCTAACTTCCAAGTTACTCTGTATTCTATCTCTACTCTCATGTTATGTCCATCCAGTGAAAATTTCCTGTCAGTTTCGGTTCTTTATTTTCCATATCTCTGCTCAAACTCCCTATTTGTTCATTGACCATGTTTTAATTCTTTGAACCTATTTTGATTTAATTCTTTTAATATAATTCTAGTTTTAAGGTATTTGTATTTAAGACAACATCTGGGCATCTTGGATTCTGTTTCTATTTGCTTTTAAGGTTTTTGTCTGTGGAGCCACATGTTCAGTTACTTTTAATTGAATATTGGAAATTGTGGGTAATAGGTAGAGATCCTGGAGCCTGTTATCTTCCTCTGAAGAGTATGAATTCTTGTGTTAGCAAGAACTACTGGCTGATCACCTTAGTTTTAGGTTTGATTTTATGCTTTGTTAGTGTGGATCTTAGAAACTGGAAGGTATTTCTCTCAACCTCCCAACTTTGTCTCCATTGTGGATGTTTTGGTCATTGTCCAGTCTATTACTGGGATTTTTTCAGCCCTATTCAGTCTCTAGTATCCCTTTTTTGCTTTTAACCATGTAGCAGCTTGGCACGGGGGTGGTCTTCCTGTCTTGTACAGCTTGGCCGTGGCTGTGGCCTCCTGGGGAATCCCTCTGTGGCATTCTTCTGGGGCACCCTCTCCCTAGAGCTTCTTCTCTGCCACATTAGCACCCATACTTGGACCTTGCTGCGTCTTGCGTGTTGGGATCATTGTACTCTGCCTGGGCACCAGCGCTCTGTACCTTGGGAAGTTGTCCTGAGACAGAGGGCAGTGCAGCGTGCCTCAGTGGGCGCTTCCTGTTGGCCACTGCTCGAAATCAGTCGCCTTCTGTACTCTGTCTTGTGTTGTAACGCTGCCTATGGAAGGAGAGCTAACCCAGTAGTTACTCCACCGTGGCTAGAAGCAGGCTCAGCCTCGCTTAGGATGGAAATAGAGGAACTCCTGGGTCTCTTGAACCAGTAAACGCTTTGCTCTCTGATGTGTGGATCCTCCTGCCGCCATACAAATCTCTAACCGCATTTTCACCCTTTAGCCCTTTTTACTCCTTTTTGTAGCTCATTGTTCACTGTGTAGATACATGCTGGGACTGTCTCTTTGGTACACATCCTTGCTGGGAAAATGGTATCTTCTGTTATACCTTTCTACAAGCAGAAACAGCTCTACCAAAGTTAGCACACTTGCTGTTTTGTTACAGAGCTACTTTTAGTGAATTTGCAGCCAAGCATGCTAAAGATTCACGATTCAAAGCAATTGAAAAGATGAAAGATCGAGAAGCCTTGTTTAATGAATTTGTGGCAGCTGCAAGGAAGAAAGAGAAAGAAGATTCGAAGACCAGAGGTGAGAAGGTAAGACGGTTTTAGTTCCAGTGGTGTGATTGATGGGGGTGTGAATGGGCAGGGACTGATCTGGGCTGTGCTGCTCATCGTATTCGTGGGCCCAGTGGGACCCACATTTACTGGTTAGCCCTGTAAGTTAATTTTTATAATTGCTTACATGTGTGTATTCTAACACTTTACTTCCATAATGCTTATTTTAGTAGCTTCACGAAACTGCATAGAAACGTTTGCTTTAAATGTTTTTAATACTAAGATTCCAGGTAAACCCAGCTGGTTGTTTAGGCCTCTCTGTTCACTGGTGCCGGCAAGTGACTGGCTAAGATTTCAAGATTCTTTATAGGGTGTAACATTTAAGTTTCAAAAAGCTTCTTTATCTTTTTTGTCCTCTAAAAGCATTTTAGGGACTTTCTAATCTTCTAGTAAACATATCTCACATATGAATTATTGCTTATCAGAATTAAAGGTCAGCTATTAAAGATTAATGAATTCCAAATGTCATTTGATAGCAGTGTCAGGAGTGGAGAGGAGCTAGCTCACCACTGGGGCGCCTGGCTGGTAGGGAGATGGCACCAGTGGTGCGTGAGCCATCAAAACACGAAGCTGCTGTCCTTAGAGTCCCTGTATGCTTTGTGAATGGAGAAAAAGAACCTCTGAAGCCTAACCAATTCTTGACATTTCAAATTGCCTCTTATTCCAGGAAGTTAAAATATTATAAATTCTATTAAGAAATGTTGTTAGGGAATTAGTATCACTCTTGTTGGGAAGAAGCCTCTTTCATTGAAAATAACAACAGTATTGGGTGAAATAACTTTTGTCAGAAATGTTTGAAATTTTCTGATTTGTTGGGCCTAAAAGTAGATTTTTTTTACAGAATTATTTCAGTTTTAACATTTTTTTGGTAAATGATTATACTTCTCGGAGTAAATGTGCAAAATGAGTTCTACTTAAACATCTTATGCGTTGTATTAGAAACATGTTAATTGTTTGTTACTTTTGACTTTTAGTCGTAACCTATTTAATTAAACCAAGTAAATAAATGATTGATATGGTATGATTTGTATTATTGCTTTTATACAAATTAAATGTTTTTCTCTGCATTAACTAATTTTTTTTTCTTAAATACTTTTTTAATGTAACTATTTTATGTATTCTGTTTTATAACAAGTGGATAGAGTTTACAGTTTTGTGCTGTGCGGCCTGTCAATCATTTCAGTTCTGACAGCTATCAATCACTGATACGCAAAGTATTATGGGATTCCCTAGTGAGGAAAGAATTGGTATCTCTCTGTGTGGTGACTTTAGCCTCCCGCAGTTCCGGTACTTTACATTTTTTTAGTATGTTTCCTTATGAAGTGATGAGAGTTGTGCCCAGAATGTGTTAATTAAAATATGAAATTAAATAGACATTACAACTAAATAAACCTGTTATATTTAGCTTTATTTTTTTTCAATTGTAAAATTTTAATTCTCTAAATTATAGGTTTGGCTTTGTACCATTACTAAATTTAAAAAAAAAAAAAAGAAACTTTCTCAGCCAATTTAAAGAATGCAAAATCAATTACTAACTGGGCCATGAAAGCAGAAATCTTTAAAGTAAGGGTTTATGTATAGTATATTTTATATTCACATTCTGAGAAGTATTTGGTTAATGAAGTTTTACCACATTCTTCATGACTTTCACTGTATATTTATTCTTATGAAGTATATTGTCTGTACTGTTTTTTGGTTTTGTTTTTAATCACGTTTTAACTGTGTGTAATTGAATAGCAAGATCACTACCTTAGTATGCTGGTATATTGGGTGTCTCTTTTCTTGTTCTTCTCTAATTGAATCAGTAGCTGAGTCAAAAGCCTGTGAAGGACATTAACTTTTGGTGAAATCCTCTTTTTAGTCCTTCAATATGCATTTTCAAGTTAAAGAGTACAAGTCATTTTCATGTAGTTTTCACTGGTAATTTTCCATTTTACAAAAAATACTCCTAAAACTTTATTTTTAATAAGACTATTTTGTTTGCCAAAGTATAGCTACTGTCAAGCTTTTGGTTTTTTAATTATAATTGATTTATTATTATAACCAATTTTTATAAAATTGTGGTTCAAATAATTTACCTTTTGGAACAGCACATTTGCAGTTGCACAAGTGCAGTTAATCCTTAAGGCCAAGGAGACTATTTGTCTCTATTAAATTAAACAGCCTAGATGGTAAGGTACTTTTATTTAACGCTTTATTTAAAGTTTACTTTGGTTATGCACCACACATTTAAAAAACTATATAATTTTTACATTGCAGGCTTTGTTTAATACTTGAAAATTATTTTAAGTTAATATAAACTATAGCTTAGAAAGATTCCTATTTGATAACAGCTTGCAGGTTTTATATAACATAAATTTTATAAACTCAGCATTCTAGTTATGTGCATGTAGGGATTTGGTGTTCATCGTGTCAGATACAAGGTAGACAAGATGAACAGAAAGTATGTTACATCACTACAGCAAGCAGTTTCTTTATCATGTCTGGAAATACTGGATTTATGAGTATTTCTCATTGATCCAAGCAACAGTCAAGAGCCAAGTTCAGTAGTGGAGAAATCCACAGGTGATTAGCTCTTGTCTTTTAAAAAAAAATCCTCTAATACAGAAACTGTTTCTTATAACCTTGCAAGTGTTTTCCAGAAAGTCCTCTAATAGGAGAAATGAAGTTATAGGAAGAAATGAGAGAGTTGGAATAGGCAGAGGGAATCATTCATTTACTTTGTGCCCACACATTTTAAATCCTGGTTCCATTCCTACTTCTCATGCCCTTGGTGAGGTGAGAAGGCAGCATGTTGAACCAGTGTAGGGAGGAGAGGTTCTTGACATAGTCAGAATCCTCTGATGAAATGACTTTGGCTACCTTGGGTATCTTCCCCGGTAGGAGAACAGAATGATTTAGACGAGATTAAACCTTAAAACAGGTCCTCAGTGGTGCATGAAGATAAATGCCTCCTTTAGCCCTTCCCCTATTTAAAAACTCTTATAAACACAGTTTGGGAGAGGGGTCCTAAGTAAGTATATGTTGATACTAAAGGATTAATATTATTTAATACCTTTGGTATAATGTCACTAACTTGGTACTTCAGTTGTTAAATATGTCATTTCATTAACACTTGTAATCTGAGTTGTGTAACGGTAAAGGCATACATGTTTAATGGCTAAAAAATACAGAAAATGTGAATGTAGTTTTTTTAGTAATGATTAATTAATTATGACCAACAGAAATGCTATAATATTCTTGAATATAATGTTACAAACATTGCTCTTTTTTAAACCAAAGTATAAAAATTTACCCTATTTATTTGTTTTTAGGCATTTGACAGTATAGTTTTAGATTTGTAATGAATAAGACTTGCTATTTGTGCTCAACTATTTCTAAATTCCCGTATTTTAACAAACAAAAAATTTTATTTACTTTCTAAAATAAATCATTTTTATCATCTTGATGCTAAAATATTTTACTATCAGTTCATAAGCTGGATCTTAGCTAAAAATAACTCCAAATTCATATTCCTTATGAAAATACGGCAGTGCTGAGATCAAACGTTATAAACAATATAAAAGTTTTTTCTATATTTGAATAATTTCATTGGAGAATATGATTAGTTTTGAATTTGGTAGATTTTTAAATGGCAGCCTATTTGTTGATTCTTATATTTCTCATGAAAGAGCAATCTGATACTCTTTTACTAAAATTTATTCCACTCTAAATGAGTACATTTAAAAAGTTGTTATTCTCATCTTTAAGGTAAGTAAGTGAACTTTTTTTGTTTGTTGCAAACATTAATGAGGAATTTCTCACGACACATTGTTTTCCTCCCATCTTGTTTTGAAATACAGATTAAATCAGATTTCTTTGAGCTATTATCTAATCATCACTTGGACAGTCAGTCTCGATGGAGCAAAGTAAAAGACAAAGTAGAGAGTGATCCGCGTTACAAGGCTGTGGATAGTTCATCAATGAGAGAAGACCTTTTCAAACAGTATATTGAAAAAATAGCCAAGGTAACCATTGTGCTGGCTTGTACTGTAACTATGGAATAATAAAATCCATAATTGTGTTGTAAAGGTATTTGCTGCTCTTTGGGGGTTTGGAATTTTTCTTGTTGGTATTCTTAATATAGGAATCTCTAGTAGTTGATTTGGAAATGAGGTACAGTATGTAGGTGTATTCTTGGTAAAAACTAGGTTTGACATTTTATATTTGGTAAACTAGTTATTCTGTGGAAACGTTTTAATGCAGTGGTAAGAAGGATAATGTAATTTTACTTTTACAGAATTTAGACTCAGAAAAAGAAAAGGAGCTTGAAAGGCAAGCCCGCATTGAGGCAAGCCTCCGAGAACGTGAGAGAGAGGTTCAGAAGGCTCGGTCAGAACAAACGAAAGAAATAGATCGAGAGAGAGAGCAACACAAACGAGAAGAAGCTATCCAGAATTTCAAGGCTCTCCTGTCTGACATGGTATTATTATCCTTTTACCTTTCTTTCTGTAAAGTACAATCCGTCACCTTACCTCTTAGAGAACATTTAGTGTTCTTTAAATTGACCCTGAGGGAAACAACTTGGTAAGTTATTTATAAAGCCCTTTAAAATTGAGTACATATCACCAGCCCTGTTGAAATAGGAAAACCCTAGTTATTTAACGTTTTCAGAAATTAAATGTTTTGGATGTATGACAATTCATAATCTTTAGTGTTAAAGCTTTATTTTTACTGGTCTTGATGGAAGTCATCTTAAATGATTACACACTGGCTATAGTAATAAAGTGTGCTGAACATAATTTAAATTGTTTGTTGATTTAGGGTCATCATTGTGATGACCAGTTATTGTCCATGTAGATGGCATGAGGTGGAGGACGGGGGGTGGACTGACCCCAGGAGATACCCTGGAACTTCCTTGAAAATCCTTCTGCGTGACCTGGTGGTTGAGGTGTGCAGGGTGTTTTGTCCCTGCAGTGAAGGCCCCCAGACCACGGCTGCTCTACTTGTTTCCCCTTCTCTTCGTCGCTGTCTCTGCTCCTGTTTCTTGCCCCTCGTCCAGCGGGGCTCTTCTCCTCACTCTTGTCCTGTCCTCCGGCTTCTCCCCGTGCTGCTGCTGGTCTTGCTGTTCTCTGGACAGCTGGCGTTTCCCACCCTTCCCTGCCTTTGCTTCCCCACTGGGTTCGTCTTGATTGCGTTCCCAGAAGTCTGTGCAGAAGGCAAAGCTGGTTTCACCACCCTCCCTGCTGCTTACTCTTAGCAATGGCCTGCATTTCAGATTCCATCTCCTTCACATAATAGAAAACACTCTTCATTTCTTGACGCCCCCACCTTTGTATCACCTGACCCTCTTTGGTTTTCTCTCTTGCCCCCTAACTAGGCTCTAGCCTTGCTGAACTTAATCTTTAATGAGTCATACTTACATTTATGAATCCTACCATTGCTCGTCCCTTTAAACTTCCCAGCCCAGTGGCGAACTTCCTTGTTCTTCAAGAGCACACGCGGCTCTCTCTTCTGTGAGGCTGCTCCTGACTCACCTGGGTAGACCTGACCTCACTGTGCCTTTTGTCGCCGTGGGCTCAGCGTGCACCTCTGCAGCGCTAATGACTTATTACCGTAATGACTGGCTTACGTGCCTGTCTTCCCTAAACAAGTGAGCCCTTTGAAGGAAGGGATAGTATCTTATTTGGTATTCCCAGCACCAAGCATAGCACTTACCTGACCCATATTTAGATGCTTGATAAATGTTGGTTAAATCAATGTTTTTATATTTTTCTTCTTACCTTCCTGTATTTTCAGCCTCTCATATTTCTTAGCCTTGCCAGCAGTGTGACTGTTGGTAATGCCATTACCTTTCTGTTGGTGTGAACCAGCCAGGCCTGTCTTGTTGTCTGTTATCTTGTCTTCTTAACCATGTTCATTCTTGCTTATACTTCCAGTATGTAACCGATAAGTCCAAATCTGAGCTCAGGATTTGTTGAGAGAGTGTGTGTGTGTGTTTTGCTTGGTGCTACAGTAAGACAATGCATATCCTATTTCATTTGTACCCATGTGTCTACTAGAAGTTGGTAAGATGTTAAATAAGAGGACCTAAGTACTGTTACAGTTCTTAGGGACCACGGTTGATGGGAGATATCTTCTCTTCATCCTTTCCCACCTCTGCATTCATACTTGATAGCTTAGGTGAGCTCTGGGAGGTAAGATTTCCGACTTAAAGAAGCATCTTTTCAGTGACTGCTGAACTCAACGTGAAGTCAACAGAAGCTTCTCTTCTTAAATGTATTGTCTTTTGTGAACGAATGAGCCTTTTATTGTTGAACTATGAGAAGATAAGCCTGGTGATGGACCTGTTCTCTGTTTAAGGTCCGATCTTCAGACGTGTCATGGTCTGATACTCGGAGGACTCTGCGGAAAGATCACCGCTGGGAATCGGGGTCCTTGTTGGAAAGAGAGGAGAAAGAGAAGCTCTTCAATGAGCACATCGAGGCGCTCACCAAAAAGAAGAGGGAGCACTTCCGGCAGCTCCTGGATGAGACGTCTGCGGTAAGAGCCTCTTGTTTTTCCTTCCTTTCATCGGCACGGATCTTTGCTAAGAGTTCTCGAACGGAAAACAGTGATACAATTTTTAGTGTCGTGGTCTTTAGATCTATTACTGGAATTCATGGGTTTTATGACACTTTCTTCTAGGATTTTTTTTTCCAAGTAAAATGTTGATAGTAGTCTTACTATTTAGAAATTATTTCCTTTTGCAGTTTTTAAAATTCTTATGTGCTACTGTGGCAATTCGAAGTGTCCTGAGCTGTGTGTGATCAGTGACCCCTCCTCATGATAGATGTAATAGATTGCTTTTGCTCCATTTTCTATTTGCTCCCAGGGCCCCCTGTCTGGGAGTTTGTACACTTGTCCAGGTCTTGCTCCTGTTGATCTGCTGTCTTTGGGTGGTGGTTTCTTCAGGAGTTACGATGTTGCCTTGGCAATGCAGAGTTTGCAGGTGATTGATTGTCTTAGGCCACCTTGAAAGTGTGACTGTGAAAATAACTCGTGGCAAGCCAACGAAAAGAAATTGCCTTAAAGCTGCTTGCCTGTCCCTAACTAGGCCAGTTACGCTTGGGCATTCTGAGAGATCGCAGGTCAGTGTGTAATATTACGTACCATGTGCTGCACTTTGACTCCTCGGTAAGAGCGAGTTGTATTTATGTTTTTCATTCACTTGTCTTTTCAAAGATTACCTTAACGTCCACATGGAAAGAAGTGAAAAAAATCATTAAGGAAGATCCTCGGTGCATTAAATTCTCCTCCAGTGACCGGGTAAGAGGATTTGTGTCTGAAATGGACTGCCAGTTTATAAATGTTAATTGGGCGCTTAATCAGTGGCATAGTATCTTGACCAAAATTAAATTGATAGTTTTAAGTGAATAACTTTTAAGTGCATGAGAAACAAATCTGAATTTTAAGTTCATATTCTCTTTTTTACACCATATATTAACAAGACAGCACAATAGAAACTTGAAAAATTTCAACCTTGGGGTTAAACTTGTGTTTTGGGGTCCTAGAGGTTTAATGAAGCTATAGTTTGTATTCATTGTGTAGTCAGTTCCACTAGATAGATGTACTCAGGCTGTCAAAGGGCCTGACTCTGGAGCTGCGCTGGCCGATCACCGTAGCGGAGCCCTGTTCTGGGCCCAGCGATGCCTGTGCAGGAAACAGACTCACCTCGGGTCTGAAATAGCGAATGATGCCAAGGCAAGTGGAGCTTCCTCCAGTGCGATTGATTCCTTGGTCTTACATTTGTCCTCTGTCCCCATCATTCTCCTTTTCTGGTGGGTTTCTCTAGGTCTAGAAGGCCAAATACTCTTTTTTCTCACACCCTATTAAGTTGTGTTTTAGATGATGTGTGGACCACAGACATATGTGGCTGGGAAAGGTGGCAGACGCACAACTGAGAGACCCAGTCTCAGTTTCTAACTTTCCTGATTGTTTAGAATTGATAATAAGGTCTTCTTTTGTTTTTTTGTTTTTGTTTTTGTTTTTTTTTTAGCCCAGAGAGCTTATACCTATCATAACTATTACTAGAAAAGCTAAATGCTCAGTATAACTTATTTAAGTTATGAAAATGAATGCTGGTGTATCCATAAATTATACCACATTAGTGTCTTTGTGCTTGAAGACATAAATGTAGTCTAATGCACATTTAACCCTTAATTTCTTTATGTTTTAAGAACCTCTGTTTAGAACTTGAGGATGTTATGAATATTAAAGGGGATATCCTTATAAAACCCTCAGCACAGTGTAGCACATAGCAAGCCCTCAAATTTTTTAGCTACTACTAATATATTATGTGGTTCCTAATTCTTGCTTTCCTTTTGTCTTAAAAATGTACATTGCAGATTTTGCATTTGATGAAAAATGAACAAATAAATTATGTTTTTCTTTTGAATTTTTAATTTTACGATTTATTCATGTGACTTACAAATTTAACAAATACTTAAACTTATTTATAAATTTACTGGTTTAATAAATAATTTGATTTAACTTGGGAATTGTGGATTTTTTTTTTTTCTAATCTTGTTTTCTTTTTGCAGAAAAAACAAAGAGAGTTCGAAGAATACATCAGAGACAAATACATCACAGCCAAAGCTGACTTCAGGACGCTTTTGAAAGAGACCAAATTTATAACATATAGGTGTGTGCAATGAAGTGTTTCATATCAGCAGCTAACGTCTTTACTAGTCCTTACTCTAACGGCCAAAGCATACTTTGCATTCACACACATGTTGACATTTATTAATTTTTAAGAATAATAAACCAACTTTTATCAAAGGCCAAATACAGCCCATCTGTACCTTACTTTTTTTTTTTTTTAAAAGAAAGGGCCCAGATATCAATTCTTATTTTGTGTTACCCACCATCCAGTTTTTTACACATACTTTTGTTTTTACTTCACTGCTTTTTTAGGAGTGCCCCCAACTATATAAGAATTGTATTTCATGAAGAGAATTTTTAAATAATCCTTCACTATCAATTGTCTTTGCCTCCTCTGAAGACTGTTCCGTGTTAAACCATTCTGAAAGTTGAAATCTTCTTATTTAAGCTCAGCAAAAACATTTTTTTCTCAGAGGAAAGCAGTTTTCTGGATACTTTTAACTAAAAACTTTAAATGATAAAATCAGAGCTTTCAAACAAGATTTCTCTGTAACATACCCAGTGGTTTCCCACCCCCAGCCATTTATCATCAGGAAAACAGTTTTACACTGTGTAGCAACCAGTAGGCAGGAAACCATTGTCGTTTCACGCTCCAGCTTTTCTTCCTTTAAGAGAAAAAGTGGAAACATCTTAATGAAGGGAATGTGCACGGGAGGATAGATAGCGCTGAGGGTGTGGTTTTTAGGTATTTTGTCATTGGATTTTTTGGTCAGGATCCTTAATGTTTTGCATCAGCTTGAGCTTTTAAATTAGATGTGAAGTAAGACTTCTTTCTACATTTTTATAGTTAATTTAGTGAAAGATGTGAAAGTGAAAGCTTGTGAGAGATGCTGGGATTGGCAGCCCTGCAGACTGAAGTCCTCTGTTCATCCACAGAACAGGTACAGCACGGGCAAGATTTACCCACCCACCCTCAGCCCTGATCTGGAGGGACCACCAGTAGGGGTGGGAGGGTAATTCAGCTTCTGAGGCCCTTTCACTCCTTGGAGTCTTTGCTGAGGCGACTTACAAAAGTGACCACTGCAGTGCAATTTTTCTTAAAAAAAAAAATAAATAAATAAAAAAATGGAAACACAATTAGGAACTAGATGGACATTTCCAGCTCATTTCTGAAAGACCTGTGAACAGCAGTCAGTAATTCTTGGACTTCTCTTCTTATTTCAGATCCAAAAAGCTAATCCAGGAATCCGATCAGCACCTGAAAGATGTAGAAAAAATTTTGCAGAACGACAAACGGTATCTAGTCCTGGACTGTGTGCCAGAGGAGAGGCGGAAGCTGATTGTGGCCTACGTGGATGACCTGGACCGCCGGGGCCCACCCCCACCGCCCACAGCGTCCGAGCCCACCAGGCGATCCACAAAATAACTGCGTACTCTTCCCTAGGGGTAGCTATTAATTCAAAATGCTTGCATGAGCCAATTTTGGGTTTTTACATGTTATGTGCATTAGTCAAACGATTGCAGAACCATCTGACGAAAAGGAGGAGAAGCATTTGTGAACAGTTGCTGGACAGAGAACACTTTGGAAATATTTATGCTTTTCTTTGTGTGGCATGACTGACATACATACTCAAATATAGGCTGTCTCTAGTAAATCTAAAATCTTGAAGCTAAAAAAATCATCCTTTTCTGAGGTGTGGAAGTCAGTGACTTTTGGTGACGTTCTTCTAGCAGTGTTATCCATGCAAGACGTAAGAGCATTTGTGGTTTGAACTTGCAAGATACAAATACCACAGACTCCAAGAAAACCTAAGCTGGGGTTTGTTTTGTTTTGATTTTGTTTTTTAAAGCGGGTAAAAGAAAACACACTGAAAATTGAATTCTTATCTTCCAGAGGTTAAGATTATTATAATGGACATACTTTTACCTTTGTCTCTAAAGAACACTTAGTTTTATTTGTTCACTTATGTGCTTTGATTACCCCCTCTAAATTATAGGCCAAGTCTTGTTGTTTAGCCTAAGAGAAGATTTCTGTAGTAATTTCTTCTCAGGTATGGAGCCACGGTCATACTAACATGTGGGCCAGAGTAGGACTGCTGGTTAAACCCCTTCTATTCACCATTAAGTGATCTTCATCAATATTTTGGATTAGACAACAGATTACCTTTCTGGGTGTTCCCTGTAAACTATACTCCTGTTTGAATGTTAAACTTTTGTTTCTAAAGTTTAATTTTAAGATGTTTGAATGTTCAGTTTATGTATTTGAACTACAATAAACCAACCCTTTTTATATATGTGGATTGTATATGATTGGTAATTTATAAAAACTTCTTTTAAACCTGCTCTTTAACAGGTTTAAAAGCAGTAGCAGATGTAATTTGGTACAATGAAAGCTGACTTTAAATCTTTGGATAGCACATCATTTTGAAAGACTTGCATATAATAATAATGAATTATTTGCAGGATAAGAGGGAAGGGGCTTGGAAAGAGCCATCTTGGTGCGCAGTCCCTTGGCAGCATCTCACTGCTTCATGTCACGACGCTGAGTTTTGTGGTTCTCTTGCCTTTGCCCTTTCTATTAACAGTGATAGTTAATGCTGCTCCGGCACCCTTTCAGTGTGCTGTGCACATCATACCATGAAACTTGTGATTCCCAGTTGTTCTTTATAGCCTTACCTCCCCAGTTTAAAAGATCCTATTTCATTCCTCCATAGATTCCTAGTTTCAGAGTACCACATAAATGTTTAGAAAAATATATGTCAGTGGGATAATCTATTGGGTTGTCGGAAGAGTCATGGCGTATTTTTTCTATGTTTTTTGTTGCAAAAATGCGTCATGACTTTTCCGACAACCCAATATTTTCTCTGTTATCTCACACCTACTATGATTGTGACAAAACCTAAAAAGGGACACCAGCAGATTTGTATTTGTGTGTTCCATGTGCACAGACACACATCACACACAGACATGAACACATTCACATCTGTGTTATTAGTATGTAGCTTAAATATATTAAGTGCCACAAAACTTACATGAACTCTGTATGTAGAAACCTGGAATTCAGTATTTGGCTAAGCTTGACTGGTAAATTGTTAATTAACAGAATTTTTCTTTTTCTTTATCTCCCTTTTTTTTTTTAAGTTCATTTTTATAAATTCATTGAGTGATTTTTAATTCTTACAAGGAGTGAGACTGAAGTATTTAACAAAAGGCACATGACTATTACACAAATGTGACTGTCCTACAAAGGTGAAATTTCCAAAATGCTTTATTTTGTTATTTTGAATTCCATAGTATTGTTCGCCCATTCACTACATTCTGTTTCTCAAAGTAATGTGAAGAAAACAGTTTGGTGACATCTTAATTTCCTACTTTTATTGTAAAGTACTTGGGATTGATTGCTGATATAAATTGCAAATCAAACTCTTCTACACAGATTTGTTTAAGGGATGAAGTCGGGACTTTGTGTATTAGGTTCTTAATGAAAGAGTTGTGATCACACTGGGTTTCCATATCTGCATCTTGATTTGGTGCTTGTCAGCAAACTCTGTAAACATAACATGAATTTGTTTACCCTGAGACCTGTGCCAGTGTTAAGGTCTGGGCTCCCCATATAATCCCATTGTGTCAAATGATGAGTTTGAAAGGAGCATTCAAGACAAGACAGCTTTAAATCTCACAAACTATCTGAAGTGAAACAATTGTTTTTATTTGTTTATAAGTTAAAATAGCAATACTGGAATCTTATGTCCTACATTTACTATATATAATGTATGTAAAAATCTTAAATAGTTCATCACAGACAATTTTAAAAGTAATGCCTTTGTATAAGTATCATATTGCAAAAACAGTATTTTGGATACTTAGGTTAAATTGGACTTTATATGTGCAGTGAGCCTTACAATTTTGTAATGAACCAAATACAAGACAGCAATAGCCCTATCTTCTGTGTTTAAAAAAAACAAATGACCATTCGTAAAAACAAAATAAAAAAATCCACAGACTGAACTTGGTTTAAAAAATAAAAATTCCA
The DNA here is from genome assembly GCF_001890085.2 of Hipposideros armiger. Classification (NCBI taxonomy): domain Eukaryota; kingdom Metazoa; phylum Chordata; class Mammalia; order Chiroptera; family Hipposideridae; genus Hipposideros; species Hipposideros armiger. The sequence continues at coordinate 8,195,780 of NW_017731361.1, forward strand.
TCCATAGCATATATTTTATATTTCAAATTCTTGCTTGCCTCAAAGGCAGTTTTTTCTGAAAGAGTCCTTTAGTGAAAACACCCGAGTTCCATTACAAAGTAGTCAAGAACCATGGCTAAATGTCCTTATTTAATAGGGGAAGAAATGTAGTATAATAATTTTTCATTGGGTATGCTTTACCTTGCTGTAAAATGAACAGTTATTGCCTGTTATTTAAGTTATACTGGTAATATGTTTGGAAACACAAAATTGTAGTGCTTTTCTTTCTGCGTTGCCCTTGTATGTTTGTTTTCTACTCTTATGCAAATTCTCTGTCTTGCATCCACTGAATTTTCTCTTTTCCATACTAGTATTTTTTTCTTGCTACTCTTGATCAGGTTTATAACTTAAAAACCCTGAGGTACTTTAAAAGTTGAGCAGGGTGCAAGTTCAATGTTATAGGTATGTTTAATGCCATTTAACAAGAAGGCTCACCATCTCTCCCCCTTCTATATTTATATTTGACAATTGCCTTCAGTATTTAACACCAATATCATTAGTCATAACTTATAGTTTATCTTGAGAGAAAGGAGATATTGGGAGGAACAGATTGATTTCAGCTCATAGAAGAGTTAACTGTCTCCTGCATTTTGGAAGAGCAGGTACTTGGGAAGAGAAAGGGTAGGTTTTAAGCTCTTCCTTCATATCAGGATATAGACTGTCACGCTAAGATGGTAATCCTTGGACTTAGAAACCGAAGACTCACAGTGGTGGCATTAAAATCAATGAAGCAGCTTTTAATATAAGGCAAAGTTTTTACTTAAACTTAGCCAAAATAAGCCATGATTTGAAATGAGCCCAGACCTGGAATAAAGTGGTGTTCCTTATTCTGCAACCTTCAGTCTTGAACATTGTGTATAGATTTTCATCAAGTAAATTTACTTATTTTAAGCAAATGAAGATGACTCATTACAATTTATTCATTAGTGTGTTGACGAAAAAAATCTCTTAACTGGATGTAGATAGTGAGCTTTGGTTAATGTGAAATGAAGCTTGACAGGTGAATTGAGGGCTGGCAGGCTCAGGAAGAAACAAGGCAAAAGGTTTCGGCTTTTGACAGATAAGCTCTACTCCAGCCAGTACAGAGCTGCTCCTAAAGAGTGGGCAGTAAAACAGCCACTGCGAGCAAGGAACAAAAGAGCTGGGCTTTCTAATCACTTGTAGAAACATCATCATCCAACAGAATTCTCTGGACGGCCAGGCTACAATTCTGAAACAATTCCTGCTCCTAACGTGGTGTTCTACTTACTGCACGTTTTGGAAATGAGGACTGAAGCATCTTTGTCGTTCCTAGTGGTAATAATTCTTACCATGTTTTATATAGAGCAGCAATATCGATAAGCAGCAGTACAAGTACATACAATCATCACCATTTGTTTTGCTTTGAAACATAGTCATTTCTCACACTCTCCTGTCTCCTGATCTTCATGCTCCCAGGGGATAGGGTCGTTGTCTTGGACACCAAGGACTGTGTCCCTCTCGTGCCAAAACTGCTGTACATCAGGGAGGATGGGAACCTCTGCCTTCTCGGTTTTCTCTTTGCTGGAGGAGGGAGAGCCCGTTTTCTCTCTCTCTGGTATGGATGTTGGGGACTCTGGAGAGGGAACACTGTCAGGAAGGACCTCTGTGTTACCAGCTGGTGGTTCCTGAGACCCTGAGGCAGCTGGATGTTGTTCGGTTACCATCAATTTCCATAAGCCTTTCAAGCCTTCCTTGAGCTCCTCTGACATCACTAGAAAAATGAGAGGATTTGCTGAAGAATTGGAAAACATGAGGACTTGAGAGAGGGCTATAAAGCCCTGTGGTGGGGCCGGGCCTCCTGCCTTCAGATGCCATACCCACAGCCAAGCTATCCATGCGGGGAGCCACAGAATAGCAGAGGTGATGGCAACGCTTAGCAACATCACTGTGAGTTGCCTTGAGCGCATCTGGTTTCTAAGATGTTGAGTCTTGGTTCCTCGCTTTCGACATTGGCCATAAGCTCTCCAGAAATAAAAGCTAGCAACGAGTAACGGAAGGCAAAATACCAAGAGAGGGTAGAGCTTACCAAACATCGACATGAACTTTGCGGCCACAGCGGGCACGTCCATGAGGCACATTTCCACGCCTGCGTGCAGCCTGGTGGTGCTGAAGAACCATTCCGGCAGGGGCAGCAGGCCAGCCACAGCCCAGATGGCCACCAGCACCGACCCGGTGGTGCAGGTGTGGATGCTTCCTGACTTGGCTGGGTCCCTTGCGTACATGAAGCAGACTTTAGCCACTGCGACGATGGTCAGGCTCTTGACTGCCATGCACATGTGGATGAACCAGTCAGAGGACTTGCAGACAAACCAGCCTAGATCCCACACACCTTTGGAGTACGCCGTAGCTCGGACAGGTGCAGAAAAGAGCAGGAGAGAGAGATCAGCCAGGCTGAGGTTCAGAATCAGGGAGTGGATCAGGGACGGCTTTCCTTTCCGAGCACTGTGAAGGAGGAAGCCAATCACACACAGGTTCCCCATGAAGCCCACCAGGCAGACAGCCGCCAAGACAGCGGGGACGATGGTCCTCCAGGCCTTGGAGTCAGAGGGCAGGTACCCTCCGGCAAAGTGTAGGTGAGCAAAGGACACATTCATGGCGCTGGAGTTGGAGTCTGCAGGGGCGGCCGCCAGCATCCCCTTCTCCATCCAGCTCCTGGATGGAAAGCAGGTAGCTTTCTGTCTTTTTGCCTCGGCTCTTTTGTGTAGGGAATAAGTACGCCTTCATCCGCATCAGATGACACCTCTGGACCCTCCCATTATTTTCTGAGCAGAATGTGGAAGAAGGCTGTCTGCTAAGCTCTTCGCCGCTGCATGCGATATACCTTGATTGCTCTGAATGACAGGCAGTAGGGGCGAATGGTTGCTGCTCATTAGCAAGTCTAATATCAAAGTGTCAGGCCTGTGGAGTAAAAACCCAATATACCCATAAATGATAAATGAGGAGAACATATGCGTAAGTGGGATATGTTCATGGGGGGGAGGGGTCACTGGAGCCAGTCAAGGCAATTATTTCCAACCAGCTGTTTCTAAAGCCTTGACTGCGATCTGTAATTCAGGACCTCTGAACGAGAGCCCTTGAAAGCTAAGCACGCAGCAGTCACCTCGGTCGCTTGAGCCAGCAGGTCTGCAGCAGGGAAAGAGCAGATTTCTTTGCTCTGAGATGCTGACTAGCCTCCAGTAGACAGGCTATTCTATTCTGAGACTGTGATTGAAAAGAAATATTATGGAACCAGGGAGAGATGGTGGCTTAGAAAGACCAAGCCCAAGGCCAGTACTGGTGGGAAAGGAGGATATATGAAAGCAGCAGAGGCAAGGACGCCCAGGGTGCTGGACTCAAGAGTTTGCTGCCCCTGACGCCTGGATTCCTCAGCTTGGACTCCCCCTCTGTCCACTTCCACGCACGCAAAGACCCCAGCAACAGTGCAGCCGCCACCCCAAGCGCCTCAGCTGGGTCCCAGGCCGCTTTTCCTGACAGGGACACCTCCCATAGTGATGATGCCAAGAAGTAGCCCCTGGAAACTCAGAAGCAACAGAAAGTCTGAGCTGCAGACATTTTTTAAAAAAATTTTATATTGCAAGGGACCGCAGCCAGCTTAATCTTCCGAAGAATCTAGACAAGCAAATTGGTGGCCAAGCTTTTAAGCGGCTTCTGATAAAAGCAGAGCTAACTGTCATCTCTTACCAGGGCCAGGTGATGTTTCCCTACAGCTCAGCTCCAGGGAAGGGCAACTAATAAATAATACAGGCACAGCTTGGAAATATTGTGGGTTTGTTTCCAGACTGCAATAAAGCGAGTATCACAATAAAGCAAGTGGTAATCTATTTGCTGGTGGAGGTTCTCACCTTCAATTTGTAAAAAACATGACACCTGTGGAGCTCAATAAACCATTTAAGGCTAGAACTCGATTCCAAGTGTTTCAACCTGGGTCCGTGTATTGGGTGAGTTCTTAGTGCCAACCTCTGTGTTAAGTGTTGCACACATTGAATATTCATGACCCCTGGAGAAGGCACTGTTATCACCCCTTATAAAGATGACAACATTGGGGCACAGAGAGTTGAAATGACTTGCCCGTGGGTCTATAGGTTGCACAGCTAGTGGATGACAGAGTTGGGATAGGGATCCCTATGGGTCTGACCCCGGAGCTGGGGTACATAAACAGCTGCTGTGGTGCCCCACTGAGGAAGCTGTGGGATACTGACTGCGATTGTGGAATTGGCCTAGTTCCGTTCAACGAGCATGTGTTGAGTGAGCGCTTTGGCACAGGGAGCGCAAAGCTCCGAGACCTCCTTTGTGCCAAGCACCATGCTAGCCCCTGGAGACCCAATGTGGTAGAGTCCCTTTGCTTGAGGACCCACAACCTAGTTGGAGACCTGAACCAAGAAAGCTCAGTGACAGTGCTTCAAGAGTTCTGGCTGATGACGCCTGGGCAGGGGCCCCTGGAGCAGACCAAGAGTTGGTGGGGGGAGAGTCAGGTGAAGACTCCCCAGAGAAGTGAAATCCAGGCTGAGGCCTCAGCCACGCACCTACCTGTGCATCTCCACCTGAGCCTTTTGGAGCTCATCACTGCTGCGGATTCAGTGTCCCTGTATCAACCACACCAGAAAACAGCTGCTTCTCATCAGAGACATTAGCATGGTTTACTTCAGGTGTCTGAGAGCTCATCTTTCCTGCCTCCAGGTTTTCAGGCTCCAAACACTGCAGGTGAAGCGTGGGGAGGGGCAGAGTGGGCCAGGTGGGGCCTTTGCAGACCAGCTGCCATTTATCAGCTTGTTGGGCATGCCCAGCTCCATCTGCGTGGATGGTAGTTAAGTCAGCCCTCAGTTTGCAACGGCTTTCCCGTCCCTCACTCCCACTCCCACTCCGGGTAAAAGGCCTTAATTCACGGGTGACGTTTCCTTCGTTGCTGGCGTCCTTGCTCGGCTGCGGTTTCCTTCTTCCAGTCCTCTGGTTATGCGCTCTTTCGGACTACCATTACCATGTTTGGTGGAGTATCTTTTGCTGGGGAGCCTTCCTGAGTGGCATGTCCCGTTATTTAGCGTCTGGTGTCTTGAGATGTCGTTCCCGACTGCAGGTACAAGCTGGGTGACAGTTGGTCTCCGAGGTAAGTGTTGAGTAGGTCTGGCTGGGTCTAGTGGCCGCTCCTACAAGACAGCACTCCCGTCCCCCACCCCTCCCCCATTTCTACTGTTGGTTTTGTAGGGAAGACGATGAATTGTGCTGTTTGTTACGAAGTGGTCATCAAGCCTGGAAGCAGATGATTATTGTATTCTGCTATTTAATATCAATAACCATTTATTATGTGTCTGTGTATGTTTCCAAACTTGATGGCCATCCTATATATTTCAACTGCCACAGACTGCGAGTCAGGAGATCTGAACCCAGTCCTTAAAAGGTGTGACTGTTAGATCTGAAAGGGGCCTTGTTTTGATTGTCTGGGTCAAACCATTATTTCCCAGGTGTGGTGACAGATGCCCAGAAAGTGTAAGTGGCTTGTCATTGGTCACTGGTTGCTTGGTAGTAGGGCACGAGCTGGGACCCAGGCGTCTCAGCTGCCAGGTGGATGCTTTTTGTTCGTCACACAGTCTTGCACGTTTCCTGCCAGGGTTTTTTTTTTTTTTTTTTGCCTTTGTAGTAACTTATGTTTTGACTTTATGGAGGATAAAATTTGGACACAGATGCGAAGTCTCTTGGGAAAGCAAGAGATTGGTAGAAACAGGAGGAGGTAGCTGCACCCTGCCAGCTTCCGCAGAACTTTCAGCTCGCCTGATGTTGTGGTTGATATGGTGATGTCTTTATTTTTACCTCGTTGAAAACAAAAGAGTTTGTTTGCTTTTTAGATTGTTATAGTGAAAATTATAATGGCAGCTAGGATTTTTGTTCTAACATGATGAGAGGCCCTGGTCAACCAAAAAGACCCTAGAAAGGTCTCACTCGGGTTGATTCACCATAATGAAGTTGCTATTTTGTAGGGGCACATTGTCCTAAGAAAAGAGCCTTTTCAGCAAGTAAAGGACTAAAATATCTATGTGGGCCCAGATGGCTAAAATCATGCTTTGAACAGAAGTCCATCCCTGGCTAGAGTTGCTTTGTTTCTGTAGGCTGTCGTCTGTGTGCGACTTGACTGAATGACATGTCCTGCCATCTAGAGGAAAATCTAGATGTTAAAAAAAAAAATCATTGCTATGTTCACCTTGTATAGTAAATTTTTTTCACATTATTAAAAAGAAATCTTTATTGAGATATAATTGACATACCATACAATTCGTCCATTTAAAGTGTACAGTTCAGTGGTTTTGAGTATTCAGTCTTTTCACATTCTTGTCCATCCTAAGTGGGTAGTGGAGATGCAATGCTCTCTCTTCCACCCCATCGAGAGCTGGTTCCATGACTGCCAAATCCAGCAGGTGGCGTGGCACCTTCACAGGTGATTCCAACCTCCCAGGACGGGATGGGCCTGGGGAGGAATGTGCAATGTTCAGAGGTCTGATGCGAACCTGATTTCTTGGTGACATGTTAAGAAAGGAGAGTATATTGTCACCCCTTAGTCCCAGAATTTACCTTTCTTTTTAAAATGGGAGAGTCAGCTCTTGTGGTCCATAGGTTTTGCTCTTCATGTTTAATATTCTTGGGAGAAAAAATGTTTAAAAAATTGTTTTAATCATTCCCTAATAATAAAATATCACGCTCTGACTCTTTGAAAGAAAAGATGGTTGGATGCAGGGGAAGGAAGGTGAAAATATTTCAACCCGGGTACAAAACAGATAGCAGTCAGCTTTTCTGCTCAGTGAATTAAAACAAGAAATGTTAACACTTTTTATGTCCCTCATTACAAATCCATGTTGAAAGTTCAGGAAATTCTTCTGAACGTTTTCTTCTAAAACTGCCTTAAAACTACCTTATCCATGATTTGACCCCTTTGCTTGGTGGTTGTAATTGAGAAGTTGAAATATGCACATTTGAATTATTCTCACAAAGTATGTCTATAATTTTTACTTTCATAAAAGTTTTCAAAATAATCCAGGATAATCTCTCCATCTCAAAACCCTTATCTTATCTGCAAAGTTCCTTTTGTCATGTAAGGCAAAATCTTCATAGGTTCCTGGGATTAGGGCATAGACCTCTTTGGGGTTAGGCAGGGGGCTATTATACTGTCTCCCATGTATTCCAAAAAAATGCCATGGTGGTAAATTTGGGAAATGCTGAACTGAACAAGGTAGAATAGGACTTCCTTGCCCCTTAAAAAATAATAATTTACTACAGCTTACGTTTGTTGAGACTTTAGTGTTTGTGAAGCACTTTGCTAAATTTTTCATGTATTATTTCATTCTCATGGCAATACCAAGGTGTTCTGTTCTCCCCATGCATCCAATGAAGACAGTGAGATTCAAAGTTAAATAACTTGCTCAAGGTCTCACTGTTACTAAGTGGCAGAGGTGGGATTCAACCTTGGACTTGTCTGATGCTAAAGCCCGAGTCTTGGAGATTCACAATATTAATATTCTAACGTGTAAGGCAGGGTGTTTAGGATGCAGAAATTTCCAGATGAATTTAGCCAAAAATCACAGCATTCCACCAGGTTAGTGTTCTTCAGAAAACTTGGTGAAATGATAAACTCTGTGGCCTTTCCACTGGTGTTGTCCAATAGAACTTTCTGTGATGATGGAACTGTCCCTTAGCTGCTTGTCCTATATGGCAGCCACCAGCCACATGTGACTGTTGAGCACTTACAATGTGGTTTGGACCAACTAAGGGGCTGAATTGTAGATTTTATTTAATTTTAATTATTTAAATTTAAATAGTCACATGGGGCGAGTGGTTCCCACATCGGGCAGCACAGCTAGCTCTTTATATGTCCATATCTAAAGTTCAAGTCTAGCCCAGGCCCATGTAGTTACTTTACTTTTTTTTTTTTTAAAGATTTTTAAAATTTTTATTGGGGAACTGGAGGGATGGGAACAGTGCTGGGGAATTGGGGGAAGGGGAACAGACAAGTTGCTGTCATTATGTTCTTCAGTCTAGTTGTGGAGGACATTGCTTCACTGGCCCAAGTTGACACCATCATTGCACTCTTCCCGGGTGAGGCAGATCAGTCGCTGGCTGCTGGCCGCTC
>NW_017731361.1:8211554-8219750 GCF_001890085.2 Hipposideros armiger
CTTATATCGACAGACCTTTCCCCGTGTCATCACTGACTTTCTTGATAGCTAGGTAGTGTCCTCCCCACTTCCATACATGGGGAAACTGGCACATGATGGGGGGTTACGTAAATCGGCCAAGGTTGCCCAGGTAGAAAATGGCGGAGCTGGGATTCAGACCAGGCTGACTAAGGCCTCTTAACCATTCTGAAATATTGGGCATGCCTACGGTAGTTTAAAATTTTAAACACAAACCGTTATGGAGTCCCTCCGGATGTAAAGGGCTCTCCTAATGAGCTGTGTGGATGGATGGTGAGAAGTAGGGAGGGAGACAAAAGAGTGAATGGACATCTTATGTACAACCCAGTCATTGCCCTCAAGGCCCAGCTCTGAGCGAGGGAGAAAGTGAGCAGGGCTCACCTAGAAGTCACTAGAACACCTGTCCACAAAGACCTTGTATTTTGTAATGAACACAATTTGCTATGGGAGTTCCTGGGTGCGAAGGATCCCTTTGCGTGGGAAGATGTGGACTGGGGCGATTTATGGAGAACCCTCCTTGAGGTCACCATGTGCAAGAGCCTGCGGACGTATTCTCCTCCTGCTGCCTTTGTTTCGTCTCCTTTGACACCCAGAGCCATCTTTTAAAAATGAAAATCGGATAGTGTCGCTACGCCCTGACCACACCGAGCTTCTTGCCGGCATGTGCCAGGATGTGTTCCGACTTGAAGATTTTCACATTTGCTCTTTCTCTAGAAGGCTCACCCCGGGGATCTTCTCATGGCAGCCTTCGGCTCACAGTTAGATGTCCTCTGGGGGAGGCGTTCCTTCCCGTGTTCCTGTTACCCCAGGTAGCCATCTGGACACTCTCCCATCGACCTCCTTCAGGGCCCTCACTCGGGTGGCAGTCTCGTGCATCACGAATGTGTTTGCCCACGAGGACACCAGAGTGAGCTCCACCCAGCAGAGCCCTCGTTCATGGTGGCATCCATGCCTGGGACAGAGTCGGGCACAATACACGGCTGTAACATGAAAGATGAATGTGGGCTCCAGCAGATCAAGGTTTAGCTTGATTGTGAGTCGGTTCCTGGGAACCTGCTCTTTGTGGCTTTGACGGAGATGAATACATGATAACTGTTAGGGGCAAACATGGTTAGGGGCTAACTACTTGACCTACATGACCTTGTGCGAAGCTTACCATGATCCCAGGAGGAAACTTGTTCCCATTACGCAGATGGGGAAACTGAGGCAATTGGTTTGGTCAGGACTTGAGCCTAGATCTGTCCCTCCAAGGCCCATGCTGCTTCCACTGCCCAATAACTCAACGTTTCTAGTAGTCTGCTGTGTCTGTGATACTGCAAAGCTGGGTTCTTTAAAGATCAAATAATACCCTAAATAAAAAATATGAGGGTGGGGTAGGGTGAATGTGTCATGAGGCCAAATCCCTTTGGGAAATGCTTGGCACAACTTATGGCAAAATGAAAGTACTCCCTTCTCTCCCGTGTTTGGGACATTGTCAATCTGCTATTTTTACCTTTTAAAGAAAAAGCAAGCAAAGCCATCATACGTTTTCTTGGTATCTTCAGAGTGCCACAGCATCTGCCCGACTCAGCTGCCCTGCTATTTTGCCACTAAATAAATTTTCTTAGGCTGGTCCGGCTTGGCAGGAGGTCATACTTGTTATGTCGGTGTATTTAAAACGTGGGTAATTCATTTGTTAAATGAATACAGCAATTATTAATTTCAATTTATCCCGTTTATTGGGAACAGCTGTTCATTAACATTTATTTAACTGCAAATTTTAGAGCCAAACTAATTACCTCCAGCGCACAGTGCTGTGGTATCCTATGTAGAGAAGCCCTCTCACCGCCTTGCATGCCAGAATCTAAAAATAGCAAGCCCTCCAGGGTGCTATTCTGCAGGTGACCAGGTGGGGGCTCTCCTCAATTGGAGTTTGGACCCTATGTTGCAAATCTGTGGTCAGGACCAAAACAAGCTACCAAGTACTCAGAGGCCAGAGTGGCAAATTGTCCCTAGGGGCCAAGCAGGCAATAAAAATGAATGAAATGGGAAGGTCTAAGAACTCATAGCCTTATGGGTCTATATTTGTTTCTGCACTTTTTTCTTTTTTTTTTTTAATTGGGGAATTGGGGGATGGGAACAGCGCTGGGGAATGGGGAAGGGGAACAGACAAGTTGCTGTCGTTTTGTTCTTCAGTCTNGGGAACACACAAGTTGCTGTTGTTTTGTTCTTCAGTCTAGTTGTGGAGGACATTGCTTCACTGGCCCAAGTTGGCACCATCATTACGCTCTTCCCGGGCGAGGCAGATCAGTCACTGGCTTCTGGACAGCCGCTCACGGTGGCTTCTGGCTGCTCATGCTGGCGCTGGCTACACACGGTAGCCCATGGCAACCCACTGCAGCAGGGGCTGCAGCCTACGCCGTCGCCAGTGACTCATGGCAGCCCAGCCTCATGGCAGCCCAGCTCCAGGTTGAGCTGTTGTTCAGTATCTTAGCTGTGGAGGGCAGTGTCACTGGCCCGCATATGTGGGATCCGAACCGGGGCCCTCTGGCATCCCAAGCCAGTTCTTAACCATCGCGCCACTCGGCCGGCCTAAAAACCATTCTTAGCTTGCAGGCCATACAAAAGTAGACAGTAGGCTGGATTCCTCCAAACCCTGGGCGACAGGTTCAAAACAAAAAATAGTATTCCCAGCTCTCCTGTTTTCTCATATGGCCACACTGACTTATCTCACGCCACCTGTAGGAGGGGAGAGTCTGTGTGGCATTTGGTAAGGAGCAATTGCTCCCATGTTTGGTGGGTAGAGCTATTCAGTTCCCAGGCCCTTTGAACACTTTTGTACTTATCAGGTTTTCGAGGCCACCCCAGCAAATTTCGTTTGCTTTGTGAGTCCTGTAGGGCTCTCTAATCAACCATCAAGCATTTTCTTGCTTTCCAGAGGGTCTTCTGAATAGCTACAGGAGGCAGGAAAAAGGAAAGAGCTCTTTGATCTACTCAGACTCTGTTAACTGTATCGAGGCAAAATTCTTCTTCTTCTGCAAGGGGACATCAATATTTTACATTAAAAGAATTCTGAGCTCCTTCTGTTGCACGTATGTGCACTTGGTGGAGGCAAAATACAATACAGTTGAGATGTCGAGGAGACCACCATTTAAGACTACGCACTGGAACCGCTTTGCAATGTTTTTCTTCTCTAGTCACGTTTGAAAGATCAAGATGACACCTTGATTGATTTATACAGTTGAATTTATTCTACTTTAAAGGATTTTTTTTTATCCTGAAACGATGTCCCTCCTACCTTTGTTATCTTTCTTTTCAAAATAATAATAAAGGTAGGTAAAAGCCAAAACAAAACCCAAAACATGTAGGTCTCCATTTTTGGGTTAGGTGGGTAAATTTCATGAAATTCAGAAGTCTAAAAAATTCAAAGGACTGAAATAGGAGGGGGGCTCCACAGTTTTTAGGTAATCTATGTCTTTCTATATAAAAAATTTCAGCAGGAAACCCTAACTTGTGTATATTTATTTATAAATTGTATATCTCTTACGGGTTCCACATAGGTTAAATATCAGTAAAGCATAAATGCTTATTTTTTTTATTAAAATAATATGTATTTCAATACTTCATGGACCAATTTACATTTCAGAGGCCATTGGTTTGGTTCAGAAGAAAAGAGCTTATAATTTAACAAAGAGCCTCTGAGTTTTGAAGAAAGCATTTGAGAAAACATCTCATCTCTCCGGGGTCCGTTGCCTGGCATCTGTGGATGGCCTTCAGCTCGTTTGCGACCCTTTGGCCCCCTAAGCAAAATGCATCTATATAGTCATTTTTTCTGGAGTTTGGGTCCGTCATTGGAACCAGATTCTCAAAGATTAAGGTCTGCAGACAAATCCACTAATCGAATGCTGCCGCTCCATAAAACAGAAGAGAGTGAGCACATTGTCAGGTCGAGGCAATAAATTCAGAACTGAGAAGGAATTTGCATTTACTGAGCTCCTATCTCATGGCTTTTAGAATGGCACAGATCTCGGTCTCAGTCTCATTATGGGGGTATTAGGTCTTCACACACAAAGCTGTATAACACGTTCCCTCAATTGTAAAGTGGATTTTTTTTCACGTTTTAAAATGCTAACAATATTTTACTGAGGAAAAATGCACACATAGAGTCAAGCTGGATGAACTGTGACAAATAGATACCTCTATGTAATCATCACCCCGATTAAGATGCAGACGCTCCCATCACCTCAGAACCTTCCCTGTTCCCCTTTACAGGCAACCCTTCCCACCAGAGTCCATCACCATCATGATTTCCATCACTGGAGATTATTCTTTCTAGTTTTGAATGTCATATGAATGTAATCATATGGTGTGCAATCCTTTTTTGGTGACTGATTTCTTTCATTCAACATAATGTTTTTGGTATTCATCCACGTTATTGCATGCAGTAGTCCTTTTTAATTGCTTAGAAAAATTCTATTGTATGGATATATTACAGCTCATCTATTCTCCTGTTAGTGGATATTTGCATGATTTTTATCTTTGGCTATTATGAATAATACTGCTGTAAACATTCAAGTACAGGTTTTTTTTGGTGGTCATATGTACGCATTTCTTTTAGGAATACAGTTGGGAGTGAAATTTCTAGGTCATAAGGCAGGAAACTGCTAAGTTGTTTTCAAAAGTGATTGTACCATTTTGCATTCCTTCCAGAAGTAATGTGAGCATTCCAGTTGTTCTGTATCTTTCTCCACATTTGGTATTGTCTGTCTTTTAAAATTTAGCCATTCTGGTGGGTGTATTGAGTTCCTTTCCTTATGTCTTTTCATTTTAACACTCCTGAACTTGAGATACTTTTTAGAGTTAATGTCAAAAAAATTTTACCAGGCAGGGGAATGAGCAGTGACAGATCAGACGCTGTCTTTGACTGTGTAAATTCAAACTTTGAGTTTAGAGAAGAAATCTGTTCATTGATGGTCAGCTTGCCTGAGAGATTTGTTTGGCAGCACCATTTAAGGTTAAATCTAAATTAAATGTGGCTATCTCATTGTTGGTTAAAATGTCTTTGGAAAGATCAGACTATCATGCAGTATTGAAACAGAAGTTCTTGTATATACAGATTGCCACACATTGCAACTAAAGGCAGTAGAATTTTCTAAATGTCTTGGAATGGTTGAGTTTTTTAAGTTCTAAGAGGCTGGTATGACAATTCATGTGCTTGAATTTCCTGACTTGAGAAAGAAGCTGTTTACATAGGGATGTAATGTACAGCATGGTAACTATAGCTAATACTGTATCACATATTTGAAAGTTGCTAACAGTTGATCTTAAAAGTTCTCATCACAAGAAAAAAAAAGGTTCTGTAACTTCATAAAAAAAATAAATAAAAAAGGGGGCCGGCCTAGTGGCGCATTGGTTAAGAACTGGCTTGGGACGCCAGAGGGCCCCGGATTGGATCCCACATATGAGGGCCAGTGACACTGCCCTCCACAGCTAAGATGCTGAACAGCAGCTCAACCTGGAGCTGGGCAGCCGTGAGTCACCAGCGACAGCTTAGGCTGCAGCCCCTGTGGCAGTGGGTTGCCATGGGCTACCGTGTGTAGCCAGCAGCCAGCNTCTTTGAAAATACTTAATCCTATGGTGTTCTCACCCATGGAGGCCCCATCTTAACTTTGTCCATTAGTTAAATGCTATTCTCTATGTTCATATAACTATGGGGTATATACTATCCATCAAAACTCTGGATTTCCGGCCACCCTGCTCTCTGTCCAGGATACGTTCAGCAATGTGTCAGGTCAAACTTCCCATGACATCACTCCGCAGGAATGCTCCACTCTCTTTGGCCAGCCAGCATAGTATTATAGGTGGTGGATGGCCTCTGGAGCTAGCTAGGGTGACACTGTTTGCATTCCAGATCTGCCATTTCCTGCTAGTATGACCCAGGGACATTTAATAACCTCTCCATGTCTCACTTTTTTTCTCATTATTTAAACAGAAAATAATAATTATCTAATTGAGTGTTTTGAGCATAAAGTTTTTAGAATGGTGACTCAGTAAATTGTAGCCAGTTACGCATTGTCCAGTGTTTCAAAAATGTGAGACTTACATGGTCCAATAGATGGTTCTTTTGTGACACACAGACCCAACGTAGGTAGCATTAACTCACACAGGTCTACCGCTTTCAATTTTCTTTTATTTGAAGGACAAAGCTGTGGTTAGCTGCTAGTATGTCTATTGCCACCTCTCTTACACTCACAGGAGTTAAAAGAATGACACGAATGAAAATGTTGCTGTAAACCTGAAACTACTCTAAAAAAAAAATAAAGCCTTTTAGTTCATGAGCAGACTTCCGCAATCACTCAATTTGCAACCTGGTCTCCACAATTATGTAGCATTTTCAATGAGGAGCTTACCCATCCAAAGTAGCCTGGAGTTGTGATTTTATTTTCTAGCAAAGAGGCTCAAGAGAGTGAATGTTGATTTAGAAGCACCTTTCTGAGGCTGATTCCCAGGTTAATAAGTTTTGCTGAATTTTACTCGTTTGTCCCCAGACACATCCTTACCAACAAATTCAATGAACCTTTCTCTTTTCCCTCAAAGTTTAGCTCGCTTCCCTCTCTCCCCTATTTCTGTTAATGGTGCCACCATTTTACTGGATAAGCGACATATTTCAGCTTATTGGGAGTGACTGCCTACAAAGAAGACTCTTGGACTCTGAAAAGAGGAGAATGAGATCAGTCATTATTGTCTGTCCTGGGTACAGGGTGGTGGGAATTGGCCAGGTTGATCCATTCCTCAGCTCTAACCAAACTGGACATTGTCCCTTTTCTCTGATTTTATTTCCTCCATTACATCTCCCTGGGCTATATTTCTTTATTTTATCACCAATCCAATTTCTGAAGATCCAATGAAAACCTTTCCTTTCCTCCCTCCCTCCCTTCCTCCCTTCCTCCCTTCCTCCCTTCCTCCCTTCCTTCCTTCCTTCCTTCCTTCCTTCCAAGACTATTTTAGTAGTTTTAGGTTTATAGCAACACTGCGAGAAAGACACAGAGATATCCCATATCCCTCTGCCCCCACACGTGCATAGCTTTTCCCATTATTAACATCACTTACCAGAATGGATGGTACATTTTTCACCAAGAATGAACCTACATTGACACATAATAATCACTCGAAGTCCATAGTTTCCCTTAGGGGTCACTCTTGGTGTTGTACATTCTGCGGGTTTGGACAAATGTGTGTAATGCCACGTATCCATCATTATATCACACAGAGTATTTTCACTGTCATACAAATCCCCCATGTTCTGCCTATTCACACATACCACCTCCCACACAGCCACTGATATTTTCATTATCTCCATAGTTTTGCCTTTACCAGAATGTTATATAGTTGGAATTATATAGTATGATTTCAAGAAAGTAGCCTTTTCAGTTGGCTTCTCTAATTTAGTAATATGCAGTTCAGATTCCTTCATGTTTTTTCATGGCTTGATAGCTCATTTCTTTTAGTGCCAAATAATATTTCATGACATAAAACAGTTTATCCATTTGCCGGCTGAAGGATATTTTGTCTTCTTCCAAGTGTTGGCGATTATGAATTAAGCTGCTCTAAACATCCCTGTGTAGGTTTTGTGTGGATATAAGTATTCAGCTCCGTTGGGTGAATACCAAGGTGTCTGACTGCTGCATCATAGGTAAGAACATACTTAGTTTTGTAAGAAAACATCTTTGAAATTTTGGAAAAGTGTCTTCCCAATGGCTGTACCATTTTGCACTCCCTCCAGCAAGACAGGGATTCCTGCTTCTCCATATCCTTGTCAGCACTGGATGTTGTCAGTGGTCTGGCTTTTCGCCCTTCCAACAGGTGTGTAGTGAACCCTATCTTCCTTGACCCAAATAATGAGTCTTAGTCATTTTTGTTTCCCCGCACAATATTGAATCCATAATAATGGCTAAATAAACATTTGATGAATGGGTGAAAGAATATTGTTGCATTGAACAGCCTAGATATTTTTTCTTAACTATTTATGCATTTGTCTTCAAAAGTAGCTTGGGCACTGTGGAGGACTGGGATGAATCAGACCTTATTCTCATTTATATAATCTTCATTGTCTTGTTCGTAGAGGCTTACACAATAGTGTTTGATTCAAGAATTGTTGGCATGCCAGGGGTGGAGCTAGGGAGTGTCTGAGTCTACTTC
>NW_017731361.1:8221137-8229027 GCF_001890085.2 Hipposideros armiger
TTTTTTTTTTTATCATCTGCCTGAATCACCCCTGGTAGCCGGAGTGGTAGTTGCTAAAAATAATGCCAATTATAGCAATAATAATAGCTGCCATTTATCGGCCATCTGCTGCATTCTAGGACGTTGCTAAGGGCTTTCCGTGTGTTATCTTGTTTATTCTTCACAACCATCCCACTCTTGTAGATATTTCTCATTTGGGGGACAGTTGCCCTTGTGCGTATCTTCATGTGACGCTCCCTAGTGTGGGGGAGTCCAGACAGTGCCCTACCTCCAGGGCTGCCACACCTTCCCTCTCCCTGCCTCCTGTAGACAGGCCAGCCAATCAGGTGCTCATGTTGGATTCTTTGTGAGCAGGAGACAAGGCAGAGTCAGGGTGGTAGCATGCGTGCTGCTGGCAGCAGCTTTCTAGACAGACTGACCGCCCATCGTGAGAGCGCTCCTGCCGAACTCCCATGTGTGCACGTCCATATTTGTGTAGATTCTAGTACGTTCTTCTTGCTTGCAGACCCAGTACCCTGTCACATCTATGAACTGAGTACTGTGACTACCCCTATATTATAGGCGAGGAGACTGACACTCATATAAATGAAGTAACTTGACCAAGGTCATGTATAATGTAAGTGTGTTGCAGGGCTGGGACTCAATCTCAGACATCAGATGCCAGAATCCGTCCCTTCAATCGGCCATCCCCTGGCCAAGCAAAGGGACTGTCACCTCTCTGATTGCCTGGTCCATTAGACATGGTCACAACACCTGAGAAAGACAGCAGAATGACCTATTCTTCAGAAAAGACACATGAGTATGTGTTTCCTCCATATAAAAAGATAAGAGGTGTTTTGATTTTCTTTACACCGGTTAAGCTATCAGATCCCTCCCCCCCAAGCTTTCTTTCACCCCTCTTTTCCCCTGCTACTGTACCAAAGGATTGCAAACCCATGAGTGATTTTAAATTAACAGTATTTTTTTCTTTCTTAAAATCTGAAGCTCCAATTAAGAGAAAAAACCACAACTGCATAAAACTTCATCACTTGAGCCTCAAGACAGGAAGCAGCCACAAAACAGTGACATGCTAGAAACAAATTACATGCATTTATCAGTAAATGGGGCTGCGTATGCTAATGGGCTTCGGCTTGGGAACAGGAGGCCTGGCTGCATCAGGTTGCTTAAAAGCACAATTCATTACCAGGGGCCCATGAAGGATAGACTCGCGGCATCTAGTGCCTGCTGTGGGTCCCACAGGAGCGGCTGGACGTATGCATTTACCTTGGGAATAAATTCTGCAGAAGTGTGGCTGTGAAGGGCTGGGATGGAGTGCTGACCCAGCCAAGGGCAGGGGAACCTAACACTACGTGTCAGTTACTATACTAGGAGCTTGATTTTTTCTTTTCTTTTCTTTTTTTTTGGTCATTTAATCCTCAAAGCAATTTTTTGGTATAGGTAGTATTAACCCCATTTTATAGGTGAGGAAATTGGGATTCAGGATGGTCAGTTGCGGAAGGTCACATAGGGAGGAATAAATAGCACTTGAAGCCACGTTATACTCCAGGGCTTTGGAACTGAGCAGACCTGGTTTCACGTCTCTTCCTCTAACCAGCTGTGTGACATCTCACAAGTGACTGCTCTGAGTGTCCATTTCTCTGTTCCATGGAGCTGTTACAAGACATAGTAAGATTGTACCAATATGTGACACAATGCAGGACACATGTTGACAATCAGTGGTTGTTGATGTTGCTGTTATTATTTTTAACGTGCTTTGTCTTTGAGGATTATACATCCTTTGTGTATTTCCCTCTGTACATCTGAACATTTCCTCTGTCCATTCCTCAGGCTGTTGTCCCTTCATGGGCATTTAAAGAACCCTCCTGTGTAAATGCTGTGGACCTGCCTACTGCCAGGAATGCAAGGAGGAATGGGACTGTGTTGGTTATGGGACTGTATCACTTTTTTTTTATTGAATATGATAGAAAATATAATTCAAACAAAATCTGAGCAAAAATGTCTCTGAGTTTGAGTGGGTTGGCTTCAGAATATGCGCGATCCAGGCTTCAACAATATAGTCAGCCACTGGTCTCCCTGCCCTCTCTCCCTCCCTCCCTCCCTCCCTCCCTTCCTTTCTTCCTTTCTTCCTTCCCTCCTTCCCTCCTTCCCTGTGTTAGCTCAATTAGCAGGTGAGCTCTCTCTCGGGTTGGGAGCAGGCAATTCCAATGCTACTCCTCAGCTCCATGTCCATGGTTAAAAGTGAGAAATCCCTTGAACGTCCCAGGATTTGCTTTGGGTCATCTGAGTCTAGTGCCCCCACCCCACTGTGGAGCCCAAGGGGACCGGTGTATTGATTGGCCTTTCAAGGGTTGGCTTCGCCCAAAGGCCTGCACTGCGAGTGGGGGAGGCATGGGTCTTTCAAAGGAAGGGACGGATGCTGGGCAGCAAAATAACATGTGAACACCAAGAGCAGAGNATTCATATATATTGAGTTGTCGGAAAAGTCATGACGCATTTTTGCAACAAAAAATATGGAAAAAATACGTCATGACTTTTCCGACAACCCAACACACACACACACACACACACACACACACACACACACCCACACCCACACCCACACACACACACACACACCCACCCTTTCAAAATAGAACTGTTCGAGTGTATGAAGTTTGAGTGGGCTCTAAAATCTTTGCAAGCAGACTGGGCATGCCCTGTGAGGTGGTGATCTCCTCCTGCTGGGAGGGTTACACTTTGCAGTCCTTTGGTGACAAAAAGCCTCTTGCTTGGTTTTGCTACTGTGCACACAATGTTGTGACAAGAAGTTTAGCAATCACAGTTCACAGATGGCTAAGTGCAGTGCAGCCCACGGACACTTCAGGACTAAATGAATGTGCTTTAATCATATTCACGAATATGGTGAAAAGTATTTCATAAACTGACAACTTTTGGAAAAAGGGGAAGCTTTGTTATGTAAATGAAGCAATTCTGAATCTCGTCACAATGAAATCTAAACTAATAGGAGGAATCTATTTGATGTGTGTCATTCCTGTTCACTTTCTAAATAGTGGCCTGTTGAAGTCAAATTCAGCTTGCATTTGTTGAATATACTATATCATCTGATGCTGGGAGAAGGTTAGGGATATGGGTAAAGAGAATTTTGGTTTTGAGGGGCTGACGACCTACGTATTATAGCAGATGATAGGCTGGAATGATTTGGTAGTTTTGTGCAGTTGCACGGATTCGCCAGAAGAGGGCGAGAGAATAACGTACCTTGATGATAACACAAACGCGGCGTGACCTGTGTGAATTCAAGTACTGAGACAGTGTGGGTAGGGGAGACTTTTCTAACTTGCAGAGGGGTTCCAGGTCTGAAAGGACCAGCTTGCACCCGGTTCTAGCTGATGGTTGCCTTGTCCACAAGCCCCAGTGTTGCCAGGTCTTCTGATTTTTTTCAAAAGAAGAAAGCATTCCAGATTCTCTGAAATTTTCTGATTTAAAAATACTGCTTAATTTCTTTTAAAGCATCATTCAGGCAAAAATAAATAAAAAACCACATTAGTGGGCTGAATTTGGCCTTTGGCCTGTCAAGACCTATAGAATCCTAGGTTTATAAACGGGCCCAGGCTTGTTTGTTGCTTTTTTTATAAAAGGAAGTTTCCTTTTTATAAAAGGGAGAAGTGTGGAATATAGAAAACAAAGGTAGATTGGCTTTAATATTTCAAGGGAAGGTTACACAGTCTCCGCTGGGATTAAAATTTCAAGGTGATAGTACATTTTTGTTTTGTAATCCTGAGGTAGGAGTTTGCCTGCCTCTGAGACAAGACTTCTTCAAGTTACACATTACATTTTGAGTATTTATAATAAGTATTTATAATAAGTGTTCATAATAAGCCTACTGCTATGGGAATAACCACACACCCCAGGTTTTGGGGGATTATTTGACTTTGAAAAATTCTGCCTCATTTCTCTGTAACTACTTGTCTGTATGGCTTCTTGTGTTGGGGGTTAGCCTTTATTCTAAAATCAATTTTTAGATGTACAAAGACATGAATGAATTCTAAAGAATTAAATATGAAAGAGCTGTATTTTCCTTGGACTTCTCTCTATAATTACACGCCTCCCCTCCGTTCCCCAGAGAGGGTCACTGAAATTGCTTCAGTGTGTATCTTCGCAGACTGTTAGATTTGCCTACTGTATTAGGATTAGAGTTGGTTGCATATGATAGGGGAAGCTCAAATAAAAATAGCTTAAATAAATTAGAAGTTTCTCACATAAGGGAAGTCTGTATGCAGGCAGCCCAGAGCTGGCATGGTGGCTCNGCTGGAACTATCTGCAGTGTTGGTTAGAGTCTGATAATCTCCATTACAGATAGATGTCTTAGTTGAAGAACTCTTCGATCACTTAACGAGAACCTATAAAACCACTCTAGAAATCATGGGAAACATCAAGGAGGTGGGACTAAGGACCTGTCAAGTCTTGGGAGCCACTGTGTGGGGAGACGGCCTGTGCTTGGGTGAAAAGATCACCTGTAATGTTACCGATACCACTGGGAATGTAAAGCTAAGTCCCAAGTCAGTGTTATGGCCGGTGGCGTTCACGCTTTTGTGGAAAATCTCTTTTTCACGTGAAGTCTTAGGCAGAAGCTCAATATCTGCAACAGATAACAGGGGCGCTGCACTGTTTGAAGCGGTGTCGGGTGGAATCATGGTCCTATTTTCCAAGGCCCTCCCCTCACTTATCGCTAGGGCCCTTGAGGTACCTCCTTGAAACTAGGGTATCTAACTCATGAATGGAATCTAGAAAAGGGTTTAAAAGCTCAGAGGCAGGCGAGTTCCTGGATGTCTCAGGGAAGGCAGCATGGAAAGCGAGATGTGATACTGTCCAGAATCTCTGTATATGTATTTTCAAGTACACTTTATACGTGTATACGATTTTGAAAATATTGTACAAAATGCCACTGTAAATTTTCTTTCTCTTTTCATGCCGTAAGTAATTCTGTGTTATCAATAGATCTACATCTTTAAAATGGCTGTTGAGTGTTCTTTTTTATGTTTGCACGGGGACAGGGTGTCCTTAGGATGTCGTGTCACTGTCTAAGCCAGGCCATCCCCATCAACCGTGGGTCTATTCTTTACGCAGAATCAGCCTTAGCAATTATTTTTTTAGAAAGAGCCATCCTTGCCTCTACAGGCCAAATGACAGTGGGGATCGTTGAATTGATATTTCTGTGTTATGTGGGCACAGGGATTACATGGATAATTAAATCGTATTAAGTCCTTGAGTTCTTCACACAACTATTTCAAAGTCTTTTCCCAGTCAATCCTGAACATCCCATTGCAAGAAATAACTGATTCTGGGTCACATGACCAGTATGTGATCGGCCTGGAATTTGAACCCAGGCAGCCTGGCTTTGGCACTCGAGCTCCAAAGCTTTGTCCTGCCTCCAAAATAGGCTTTCTTTCCAGTGCTTTACAGTTAGTTATGAGTTAGCATAGGAAGATATGGGATCAGCCCTGGTAAGCGGTAGAGATGGGTGTAAAGGACATTGTCTGTGTTGCTGACATGAAGGGGTTATTTCTCCTGTGATATTGACTGGAACCCAGATGTCCCCTCATTGGGGTTTCCTTTAAACAGCAGCCCTGCTTACTATGTTTCCTATAAAAATAATTTCATAGTTTGGTGAATAGCCTTCCTTATATCTCCTTATGCATATTTACAAATAAATTATATACATTATATAACTTTGAATGAAATTCTATTAGATTCCATCACGAACGAATCTACTTTCTTCTTGGGTGCATAATATGTGTAATGCAATGGCCTAAGGGACTTCCATGTCCGAGTTGTGTGTGGAGGTGACCTATGGAGAAGGTGAGGCAGAGCTGTGTTCAAACTACAATTAATACAATATTATAAAATACCCAATAATAATTTATCTTTAGAAATAATATTTGATCTATTTCCTAGAATCAGACAAGCTCTTAACTTTATTCTTGTCTTTCATAAACACATTTTTTTTTGGCCATAAAGCCTCCACTAAGGCCAAATAGTTTTTATTTTTATTTCATTTTGACATGTTTAATAAAGTTCATTGTTACTTCAGATGTGTTATGTTTGAGACCTATACTTCTGGTCACCACTCGCAATTTAATTTTTCCAGTTCCCATCCATTTTTAATAATATGTCCATGGAATGGCAGTTCCACAGCTCTACTATTCAGCCCCAGAGCCTGAACAATTGCTTAGCAAGCAGCGTCCCCTTGTGACAGCTCAAAATACTAGTTGTTCAGCTGATGGAGAAAAGAGGGTGGTGTTCCAAAGGTGGTTTGTGGGTGTCAGTGACTCATACACAAAACTATAGGTTGACTAAAGATTAAGGACTATTATTGAATGGGATGTAGATAAAAACAATTTTAATCAGGAAAAGGATATATGGATATAGATAGAGGAAAATGAACACTGAGATAAAAAAGTTTAAAATGCCTGTGAGGGGAGACTCTTCTAAAGAATCTTCTTTAGAATCTTCATCTAAACTGTGGATCAAGAATCAGCATCATGGGTACTGCTTGGGGGCTTGTTAGAAATGCAGAGTCCCAGGTCCCACCCGAGACCTCCTCCTGAGTCAGAATCTGCATTTAACAAGAACCGCAGGTGATTTGTCTGCACAGTGAACTGTGAGAAATGCTGGTGAACAGCATAGTGGAAGCGTTTGGCTCTTCCATGGACTTAAGACTTAGAAGCGGGTCACCACCACCCTCACCATCATCACCATCATCGCTAACATTTAATGCAAGACACTGTGCTAAGCACTTTTTATTAATTCATTTATGAGATAATGAAGGCTATATGCCTGGCAAGTGGTAAACGCCCTTCAAATTAAAAAAAAAAAAGATGGGTCGTGATTATTATAATCACCATAAAGCAGGATCTTTGAGCAAGTGGGATGGAATGGGATGCCTCAGCTGAAAAAGTGAAGACTGTAGGTTTCACAAATGGGGGTGGGGATGCTGAAGTCTGCTGGGAACTTTGAGGGCTGAATTCTGAACCCTGGACCCATGCTTTTCACTAGTGATGCAGAAAGAATTGTTTACGATAGAACCAGTTTTCAGAGAGCTTGCTGAATCTATAAACAACCCACTACATGTTAGCGTAAGCAATGATTTCATAAGAAACAAGTACACTGCCTAAAACAAAAACATTTAGTGAGAAGACTGGTATTTTATGTTTCTGCAAATCGCTCTAATGCCTGGCTCAATAGAATACAGCTGGATTCTATTGGCTTCTGCATTCAGTCTGCTGAAGTATCACTTGTCAGGTGGCCTCTAGAAAGAACAAGGGTGAAAAAGGCAAGTAACGATTTGGTATCATTAGAAAATAGTTTTGATCTTGTGGGCCCCCTGAGAAGGTCTCAGGGACTCCCAGGAAACTGGTGGTTTAAAAGATTATAGTACCTTTACTGTAAGCAAATATATCTGGTGGAAGCCAAACTGTTTATTCTTTTACATTAATTGCTTAAAGGGACAGCTCTGCTGGGATCCCAAGATGTACCTAAAATACATTAAACAGAATTTCTGTAAGAATTATAATTCTCAGTGTTTGCTCATTTGGGTCGGTATTACCCACCTGTGGGTTTTATTTTATTTCCATAATAGTCTTTGATTAGGTGCACTTGGCAATTACTGTTAGATTTCCAGTTCAGCTGCAAAAAATCTGGCATTTTGCATTTTGGGGCTGTTGTTGCCGCTAGTAGGGAATGTGGTGATTAAGTTGCAGGTAAAGCATTCCTTGGCTTGCATGTCCTAATTTATCTGCTAAAGAGAAGAGAATGGTGGTTAAAAAAAAATAGAGCAGCAATCTCTCTAATTGAAAATTCATATATATTGAGTTGTCGGAAAAGTCATGACGC
>NW_017731361.1:8230975-8231772 GCF_001890085.2 Hipposideros armiger
AATTTAGTCATAAGGCTATGCTTAGCTTCAAGAGATGCTGGGAACTGTAGTCTTTCAGCTGAATTCATTGCTGCAGCTAATAAAGCCACAGTTCTATTATTATATAGCAGGGGAAGGAAGGCAGCTAGCAATCTCGGCCATGCAAACATGTGTGTATAAAAGTACCTAGCATTATTGTTATATATTATATCACACATAGAACTTTGCACCTTTTTTTTTTTGAGTACAGTATGTTTTAGAGATCTTAGCATGTTTGTACATATAATTCTACTGCATTTCACTCACTGTTGCAAAAAGAAATAGCTACTATTTTTCCACCGGCAATCACTGTACAAATGGTACTGCGACGAACACCCTTGGATGGTGTCTCTTGTGCACACTCGGGTGCTGCCTTGGTCTGTCCAGGCCTCTGTGACACAATACCACAGAAGGGGAGGCTAATGAACAACAGGAATTTATTTCTCACTGTTTTGGAGGCTGAAAGTCCAAGATGAGGGTGCCGGCGTGGTCCGGTTCTGGCGAAGGCCCTCTTCCAGGTTGCAGGCTGCTGACTGCTTGCTGTGTCCTCACATGCTGGAAAGGGCTAGGGAGCTCTGTGGGGTCTCTTTTATGAGGGTACTAATCCCATTCATGGGGGCTCCACCCTCATGACCTAAGCACCTCCCCCAGTCCCCACCTCCTAAGACATCACATTGGGCATTAGGATTCCAACATGTGAATTTTGGGGGGACTTAAACATTCAGGTCCTAGCAGGTATCATGTTCCAGAAGAGATACTGATTAGTGAAACTGGTGGGC
>NW_017731361.1:8232292-8236735 GCF_001890085.2 Hipposideros armiger
GAGGGCAGTGTCACTGGCCCTCATATGTGGGATCCGAACCGGGGCCCTCTGGCGCTCCAGGCCAGCTCTTAACCAACGCGCCATTCGGCCGGCCCAATACATTTATTTTTTAGTTCCTTGAAATGTTGTTACTTTGTTGGTGGGCACCTCCCCATGAATTGGAGGAAGATGAAATTCTAGGAGCCTTTTTTTGATGTAATACTTCAATATTGCCTGTCTCTAATGTACTGGTCCGGTAGCCCTTAGAGAAATTGGTCAAAGCTGTGGACTTTCATCCCAGAAAAATGTATGTAGGTACAGATAAATTTGACTTGAATTATAGGGGGTCCGTAGGCTACCAGAAGTTCATTGGTAGCAATTTCCTGAAACAGTTCTGAACTGCCTGGGAATAAAGGAAGTTTGTGTTCTGTTGATTGATGACCCGTTGGGATTATTACCTCTGAGCCTATCATTTTTAAGACTTCAGGAACTGTAGTAAATAAAAAAGTTGATTGCAACTTTTTTGGGGGGGTACATTTAGAATGTATAAGCTTACAAATGATTCCCTTTCACTATTTCCCCCCAAAATAGAGTGTTTGAGTTGGGCCACTTAGAAATGACATGCAATATTGTATTTTAGTCATAAGAACTTGGGCTTTAGGTCAGAATGCCAGGGACAGGGGAGCAAGATGCCAGCTCTGTTCTGCCACTTACCCAGTACAGGACCATTGGCTCTTTCTTATTCTAACTTTTTTCATCTGTAACGTAAGGTTAACAGTGCATCTCACAGCACGGTATAAGGATTATATGAGCTAAAAAGTGACAAGCTATGCACATGATGTCTGGCAAGGATAGGAGGTCAGTTAATATTACCTATCAATTCTGATCTAATGAGTAAGGTTCTTAATATTCTGGAGATATATACAGAATATATCTGGATATATTCAATATCATATTCATCCTTATTTCAAGTGATCTAATCACCTCAACATTAATTGAGAAGTTCAAACCATGGGCTGCCAAGCGGCAAAATTGGAGTTGGAAGCATGTGGTTGGAGTACTCTTGGCCACTTGGGGAAACGGGTTTTATAGGAATACCAGAAATATTAAATAAATAAAGTTTATGGACCAGAATAATTATTGTAACAGGAATGTCAACATCTTGTATTTGTACATACTCGTTTTCTTTTCATTATCATTGCTTTTAAACAGACAGGTTAAATGGAATCCCACTCACAAAAGCAAGCTGAGAAACTTCCCAAAATTGTAACATATGCTTGTCCTTGAGTTGGTCTCATGATTCTTGAGAAGTAAAAGAAGCCTTATTTTGGGGCCGGCCAAGTGGCGCGTTAGTTAAGAGCTGGCTTGGGATGCCAGAGGGCCCCGGTTCGGATCCCACATATGAGGGCCAGTGACACTGCCCTCCACAGCTAAGATGCTGAACAACAGCTCGACCTGGGACTGGGCTGCCATGAGTCGTGGGCAACGGCATAGGCTGCAGCCCCTGCTGCGTGGGTTGCCATGGGCTACCGTGTGTAGCCAGCAGCCAGTGTGAGCGGCCAGCAGCCGCTGTGAACGGCCGTCCAGAAGCCGGCAACTGATCTTCCTCGCCCAGGAAGAGCGCAATGATGGTGCCAACTTGGGCCAGTGAAGCAACGTCCTCTACAACTAGACTGAAGAACAAAAGGACAGCAAGTTGTCTGTTCCCCTTTCCACAATTCCCCAGTGCTGTTCCCATCCCCCAATTCCCCAATAAAAATCTTTAAAAAAAAAAAAAAGAAGCCTTATTTTTAAAGGAGGTAATTCCATCATCTATTCCATTAACCTGTTCGTATTCACATAAGACTTATTGAAAATACCATAGGCTACTGGAAGTTCATTGGTGGAAAATTTCCCAAATGTGGGACATTCTATCTTTTTACTTCCAAAGACAAAGCTCACTCTGTAGTCATTTGTTTACTTATTATTTTTAAAGATTTTGTTGGGGAACTGGGGAAGGGGACAGCATTGGGGAATTGAGGAAGGGGAACAGCTAAGTTACTGTCCTTCAATCTTAGTTGTGGAGGGCACAGCTAGCTCAGCTCCAAGTCCAGTCACCATCGGCCGCCTGTCAGCAGCTCAGGGCAGCTCAGCTCAAGATGCCATGTTCAATCTTAGTTGCGGGTGGGCATAGCCATCCCATGCGGGAGTCAAACTGGCAACCTTGTTGTTAGGAGCACATGCTCTCACTAACTGAGCCATTCTGCCACCTGTTGGCAGCTCCGCTCGGGTGCAGCTCACTGACCCAATCAAACTGGATCAACCTTGTAGGAATCAAACCGGCAACCTTGTTGCTCAGAGCTCGTGCTCTTTACCAACTGAGCCACTTGGCCAGCCCGTTTACTTATTTTTTAACCTACACAGGGAGCAGCCTAGCAGGCCCTCTGGAAACTAAGAAGGCTTTTGCCAAGTGCAGGGGTTTGTGTGTGTGTGTGTGTTTCTGCATTTCTGAATCTGTATTCTTTTCTGTCATCTTATGACAGAGAAAAGACACTAAGAAATAAAGACACAAGCAGTCCATTCATCACTGGGGCCTGTCTCTCCACCTGACTAGTGACTCCTTAGGGAGTCTTCAAAAGGTGCTTCTGAATCCAAATTCTTCTCCCCCCGCACCCTCCAAAAAAAAAAGAGATCCTGGGAACACTCTCATTTGAGGCTGTCCTATCACCTTCACCTATAGGCTCTGCAGGGCCTTCTCCCCCGCCCCCCCACCCCATATATCTTTGGGCCCATCGAGGATGTGGACAAAGGGAGCATGAAAATGAATAGATTGATAGCCTTCTGATCGCATCAGATTTCATGCGTGGTAAATATTAAGTCAATTATTCATTACTCAGAGATATCATTGCAGGGACAATCACACGAAGAGGAGCCAGGAAAACTAAAGGTTATAAACTCCACCCTGGCAGGGTCCCAGGCATCTCTGGATGTGGCGCCAGCTCCTCTGTGGTGGTCTCATTGGAATCAGGAGTCTCAGCCCTTGTTTTAGAGATCTTTCTTCTCCACACCCTCCCGTCCCTGCCCCCTTGGCCGAGCATCAACCTCCCAGAGGTGAGGTAATGCTGATACGTCTGCAAACTCAATACTCCTAAGTTTCCTCTGAATTCTGACATTGCCTTGAGTTTGCTGTCTGAAAAATGTCATTTTCTCTCAGTTGACTCAATAAAGCATATATTTCCAGCCTTAGGTGATACCAGAAATGGGTGTCTGAGAAGATGGCAAATGCCACAAAGCAAATATAACTCAACCAGCGTGCAGAATGGTTGAGAGGACGTGGGAGTGCGAGCACTCTGCCACCAGACAAGGGCTCAGCCTTTCCAAACCCGCGTTTCTGCATTTTGCGAGCTTAGGCATCATGCCTGTGTCAGGGGTGGTTGTGAAAGATTAAATTAGAGAACGTAGCCACAAAATTCTGAGTCCCCCAACCTCATGCAGCTGCCATTTCTTTATGCCACGCTTGGTGGGAGGGCCACCAGGCCGTTCTTCAGAGTCTCTGAGGGTCCTGGGGTGAAGCTTTGTGTGTCTGGAGGGTTCTGTGCTGTGGACGGTTTCTCCTGGGGGCCTGGAGTGGAAGGCGTGCTCTCCCCTTCAGCCTCCTTCTCGGCACTAGATGCAACTCCCTTATTTCATTCCCTCAAACACAAGGACAGGGGCCATCCACCCATCCTTTTTCATTCAGTAAATACCCCTTGAGCCCGTTCTATGTGCTGTGGGGGAGCGTTGTGAACAAGAAGAAAGGCTCTGCATCTCATGGAGCTCACATCCCAGCAGGAATGGCAGACCTCTACTTACCTGGGACGTGAAGATTCTCAGCAACCCCTGAACAGCAGGGGCTTTTTAGGAAATAGGGACCCCAGGGATATTTACAGATAAGGAGGCACCTTCTGTCCTTGTAGGTGGACTGGTGACTGTCAGCCAGGAGGACCTAAACAAAATGGGCTCCAGCCTGCAGCCTCCCTGTTCTCCCCTCATCCTGGGCCTGGAGAACTTGGTCCTCTGAATCAGCTGGGAGGTGGGGAAAGCTTGAACAAAGTTGAAAAGGAACACAAAAAGCGATGAAAGAGAGGGGAGTTGGGGGGCTGAGTGAGAAAGGTGAAGGGATTAAGAAGCACAAATTGGCAGTTACAGAATATCATGGGGATGTAAAGTGCAGTATGGGGAATATAGTCAGTAATATTATAAAAATTATGTAGGGTGCCAGCCGGGTCCTCGACTAATCAGGGGGATCACTTCATAAATTATATAAATGTCCAACCACTATGCTGTGCACCTGAAATTAATATCAAATAACATTGAATGTCAACTATAATTTTTAAAAAAGTCATGGGATATAAATATAGCATAGGGAATATAGTCAATCATATTGTAATAATTATGTACAGTGTCAGATGGGTAATAGACTGATTGGGGTGATCACTTTGTGAG
>NW_017731361.1:8243880-8250597 GCF_001890085.2 Hipposideros armiger
GCTTGCAAACCATCTAGCACAGCTCCTGGCATATAGTTAGTGCTCAAATGCTAAGCATGAATAGTAATAAGCCTGAGTAATAATAACAATGATAGTTATACATTGAGGTCCTTTGGTCAAGCACAAGATAAAGTTTCAAAGCCTATATGTTAAGTCTTTCAGCAATCCCAATTTTAATTTAATGACTGAATAATATTTGTTATGTACACTTTGTAATCTTCCGAAGCCAGCATGGTCCACACGTTAGAATTCGGCTTATGGATTTTATTGCTGCTTTCCTTAGTTTTTCTGTATGATTACATTCTATGTAATCAAATGTGTCATTTACTTTTCCCAGAAGCTTTCAACTTTAAGAATGTTGAAGTGAGGAGGGAAGAAAAGGGCTCCACTAGGAGATAATAGGACAGAATTCATCCATTAGTTTGTTTGTTCATTTTGTATTTCTGGAATATCTTTTGCCAATCAGTGTTTGGTGCTGAGGACATAGAGGTAAAAATGGGCACTTTTTAGTAGGGAGACAGATATGCACATTTATAATTCAATATTGTGGGGCTAGGTAGGTACTGTAGTAGAGGTTGTGGCAGGTAGAATTCTGAGATGGCCCCCAATATTTTTGACTCCTTGGTGTACACCCCTCCCTTTCCTCCCATGTAATCGCCTCATCTCAAGTGGAGACAGAATATGATGGGATATTACTTCTGTGATTAGATGACGAATCAATCAACTTTGAGTTAATTGAAAGAGAAATTATCCTGGTGGGCCTGGCCTAATCAGGCAAGCCCTTAAAAGGGACTGGGTCCTTTGGAAAGTCAGAAGAGATTTAAAGTGTGTGAGACACCCTCCTGCTGGCCTTGAAGACACAGCCTCCATGAATTCTATAGCTGCAAGGAAATGCGTTTTGTCAATACCCATGTTAGTTTAGAAGAGAACCCCAGCTCTGGCCACCTTGTAAGGCCCTGAGCAGAAGGCCCAGCTAACCTGTCCCCAGACCCAGCCTGGCCCAGAGGAACTGTGAGATAATAAATTTATGTTGCTTAAAGACACTATGTTTGAGGTAGCTTGTTAGGTGGCATAGAAAACAACTACAGAAGTATATACAGAGTGCCATGACAGAATGACCTTTTTTTGTTTCTGCAAGCTGATCTCTGCTGGACTACATAGAACTGTGAATCAAACTGAAATTTCTGGATGCAGGTGGATTGTGAAGTTTGTGAAGTATGAACTGTTGGTAGATTTATGTCCATAGAGAGGAACCCAGGTATCTGAAGACCGTTTCACAGATTGTGTGTCTGTATTATTTTCATTCTGTTAGAACTTCCTGAGCACATTTTGTGCATCAGGTATTGTGCTAGTAGGAGTGTCGGGGAAAAAAACAGATGCATAAAACAGACTCGCCCTCAAAGAGCTTGCCCTTTATTCATGGAGACAGTTATGGTAACTGTAGCTGGCTACGTTACAACAATTTCAAATGGAGACCTAAGGGATTTACTGGGAGTGCCTCAAAGGAGAGAAATGACTCATTCAGTCTGAGATGAGTTAGTGAAGACTTAGCTTGTAGCATTTCAAGTAGGACTGGAACGACGTTCCCATTGGTGCTGCTGGTTGCCCTTCTAAAAGCCTTGCTGGAAGAACCCTGACACATTTTGGGACTCCACTCTTCCCCAGCGTGACTCACAGATTAATCTCAATTGACCTAAACCATAGGGTGGCTACTGGGCCAAATCCAGTATGACACCTTGTTTTGGTAAATAAAGTTTATTGGAATGAATCACCCATGGGTTTATGTATTGTCTGTGGCTACCTTTGTACTATGAGGCAGAGTGGAGTGGTTGTGATGGCCCACATTGAATACAACACCTAAAATATACTATAGAAAAAGTCCGTTGGCCATTGGTGTAAGTCATCATGGTGATTCCAATTCTCTTTCCAGTGCCTGATTTAAGATTGGAAATGTGACACAATTTTGGCCAAGGAGATAGTGGAAGAAAGCTACTAGGGTTTCCTTGTTGATCAAAAGGGGCTCTCCAGAAAGCCCCCATTTGCTGCTAAATTAACCATCCCTGGAGCCATCTTATCCCCAGATTTTTTGATGGTATGTGGTATGATAAGTGTTCAGTATTGTTTCAGCCAGTTGAATCAGGTTTTTTTTTGTTTGTTTTTTTTACTTGCAGCGGGGAGCTGTAGGAAAATAACTGTAGACATGGTGTAAAGAATGAATTAGAGTGGGGCAAAGCAGAGGTTACTCAAGATATATTTCTGTCTTCTTGACTGAGAACCACTGGCCTAGAGCAAGACCTCTGCCGTAAACCAAAGTGTGGTCCTTAACACAACAGCACCAGCGTCACCTGGGCACTAGTTACAGATCCAGATTCTCAGGCCCCACCGCACACCTTCTGGATCAGAACCTCTGGGGATGGGCCCAGCATTATGTGTTTTAAAGAGCCCTCTAGGTGATTCTGACATGTGATCAAGTTTGAAAAACCATGGTGCTAGACAGTTCACAGATAGGTGTAGAATTACTTGGGAATCCTTTCTTAACAAACAGATGGTATCTCCATTTATTTGAGAAGAAGAAATGCATCAGAGTAATTTTTCAAGGAGGTATAATGATATTCCCATCATGTGGATTAAGAATTTGGGAAGTGTGGAATATTGCTAGCAATAAACTAATTAAATGTTAAAGAATAAAAGAAAGTGTCTGGGTTCATTTGCATTCTGAATTCAGAAGGCCTGCTTTCTATGAATGTAAAACAAATCAAGTTAATGATGCCATTGTTTTTTCCACTGTAGATTAAGGACCTTACATTCATCAGTGACACTGTACATTTTAAAGTCTATTAATTTTGTCACTTCCTGGGTTAGAGGAGAAACTTGTTCTTTAGCAGCCTGTGCTGACTTCACTCACNCCTGCCAGCTTTCAGGCTTAACCCTCACTGCAGACCTCTGGGTCCCTACACTCAGGGCCTTTGGTCAGTGTCATTCTTCCCAAGGTCTCCCAAGGTTTGACTTTACCTAACCTGACCAGAGACCCTAGATCTGTTATGAGATAAGACCTGGACTTTGTTTCCTGTGGGGTCATGCAGGGCCCACCTCAGGGGAAGGGGTGCTTGTGGAGTGAGCAGGACAGCTCAAAGAATGAGGTGCCAGTGGACTCTCTAGCCCCAGAAAACCTGGGGGAAGTCTGGTGTGAAGGTGGTGTTGAAGGTGAGCCTCACCTGGGCCAAGACACTTGAGGGAAGAATTGACCCTCAAGGGGCATTACCAGGAGTTGCCCCCCTTGGGTGGTAGCTCTGGTGGGCCTTAGGCCTAGTCTGTCATGTATGTCCAATATCCCACACGCTTCAGGGAGACGCCAATCAGATTGGGCGAGGGAACAACAGACAGGGTGGGGCCACTGCTGAGAGGAGCTGCAGGACACTGTGAGCAAATTCTGAGATCCAGACTGGAACCTTCCATGGCTGGCAATGCCTTTTAGCCACAGGGAAAGCTTATTTCTGTTTCTGCCTACCTGAAATCCATCTGCTGTGGGCTTCAGAGTGGTTTTGAAAAATGTTTTATTTCTTCCAAGTCGTTGTTGGTAAGAGTTTCACAAAATAGATGTCTGGACAGTCTAGGGGAGTCATTGAAGTTGAAGGTTCTGAGGTCATATTTGAATCATGCTTCTACCTGGTTGTTGTACCCTTGGAAAACATACTTAATTGCTAAGCCTCAATTTTATTTATTGAATGTATTTATGTATTTATTTATTTTCAAGTGGCGATCATACTATCTGCACCATAGAGTCATGGTGACACTTATTCTGATGGGATCTGACACATAACTGATATTTATTGAGTACTTAATATTGTTATTCGTGATAGCTGGTCAACTATAACTCTTAGATGAATATCACCCGGTGTGTTTGCTGAGAGCTAATTTTAGTCAAGTAATTGAAAATATTAATTGCTGTGGTGTACTTTTATTTCACAGTCAGCATAAAGGTAAAGTCATACAAATGATCTTAGATTGCTGTGAATTCTAGAAGAGTGGAGTTGGACGGGATGTTATGTTTTATTTTTTTATTGCACTAGAGTCGCCGTTTCATGAATCTGTTCCGTACCTCAAGGCACCAGTGCTCTCGCGTTCATCTTTGTTCATGGCTTTGGATATCAGACAATCTGCCTGGAGCTGGTTNACTCCCTTATTTCATTCCCTCAAACACAAGGACAGGGGCCATCCACCCATCCTTTTTCATTCAGTAAGTACCCCTTGAGCCCGTTCTATGTGCTGTGGGGGAGCGTTGTGAACAAGAAGAAAGGCTCTGCATCTCATGGAGCTCACATCCCAGCAGGAATGGCAGACCTCTACTTACCTGGGACGTGAAGATTCTCAGCAACCCCTGAACAGCAGGGGCTTTTTAGGAAATAGGGACCCCAGGGATATTTACAGATAAGGAGGCACCTTCTGTCCTTGTAGGTGGACTGGTGACTGTCAGCCAGGAGGACCTAAACAAAATGGGCTCCAGCCTGCAGCCTCCCTGTTCTCCCCTCATCCTGGGCCTGGAGAACTTGGT
This sequence comes from Hipposideros armiger, assembly GCF_001890085.2. Lineage (NCBI taxonomy): Eukaryota > Metazoa > Chordata > Mammalia > Chiroptera > Hipposideridae > Hipposideros > Hipposideros armiger. The sequence continues at coordinate 8,248,433 of NW_017731361.1, forward strand.
CCTCTGAATCAGCTGGGAGGTGGGGAAAGCTTGAACAAAGTTGAAAAGGAACACAAAAAGCGATGAAAGAGAGGGGAGTTGGGGGGCTGAGTGAGAAAGGTGAAGGGATTAAGAAGCACAAATTGGCAGTTACAGAATATCATGGGGATGTAAAGTGCAGTATGGGGAATATAGTCAGTAATATTATAAAAATTATGTAGGGTGCCAGCCGGGTCCTCGACTAATCAGGGGGATCACTTCATAAATTATATAAATGTCCAACCACTATGCTGTGCACCTGAAATTAATATCAAATAACATTGAATGTCAACTATAATTTTTAAAAAAGTCATGGGATATAAATATAGCATAGGGAATATAGTCAATCATATTGTAATAATTATGTACAGTGTCAGATGGGTAATAGACTGATTGGGGTGATCACTTTGTGAGATATATAAATGTCTAATCACTATGCTGTTTTGTACACCTGAAACTAATAAAAAAGCTATGGAAATGGGATAAAGGTTGAAATTTTCTCCTTTAAAAATAAAACTCAGAACAGCCTGAGAGATCAACAGACAAGCATTTAGGTAAAACTGATCTGGCAGGTAGGGTGTCACTTTCTCATGGTCCTGGAAAACACCTGTTGGAGGTTTTGTCTGTCATGCGGTGGCAGCAGGAAAGAGGTCAATAATCCCAGAAAAGGATTCTCATTCATTCTCATTGTTTTAACCCCAAGAGAGGCCTTGCCAGGGGGGAAGGTTTTTTGGTTTTGTCTCTTCACAGTTCAAGCTTGAGCTCTGAAGCACCTTACTGTTCTGAAACTCAGTACCCCTCTTCTCATTCTGGGAGTATATTCTGAGTCAGTAGGTGGAGCAGGGCAGAGGTTCACCCCAGTGTCCTGGCGGCTCGTGGCCCATAAAGGAAGGCAGAGTGACCTGACATCGCTACAGGCACCATTGAGTTTGTGCTTCATAAAATCTTAGAGTATCTGTGAAATACTTGAACTTGCGGGCTCAACAATTGCAATCCAGAGGCTTTCCAGCCTGCCAGCCACCACACTGCGAAATTCATGGAGCTCAGTTACAGGGTTTTCCGTGTGGCACTGTCGTTTTGTGTTATGCTTTACGAGCTGGAATCTAGTGGGGGTGGCTGTGTGGCTCCAGGTAGTGAGATGGTCCAGGCAACAGGAGAGGAGAGCAGGGAGCACAGGGTTCTGGAAGCTTGGAGAAGGAGGGGGTCACCAGGGGCTGAGCGCGACTGGGGCTGCCTCACCAAGGGGGAGAGGCGTGCGCTGAGCAACTTGTAATGATCTTAAATAATTAAAAAAAAAAACTAATACACATGGTAAACATTGAAATGCTATAAATAGGTATTCAGTAAAAAATACATTTCTTTCCTCTCTCGGACCCCGCAACCCCAGTTTTCTTCCCTAGAGGTAGCTAGTGTTTTACACGATCTTCCAGAAGTAGTCTATGCTTATACAGCGAGGGTGCCAAAAATATGTATACACATTTTAAGAAAGGAAAAAAAAACTGTATTAAAATTGTAATACTCCATATATATCGATAACAAAAAGATGACTCCAAGTCACGTTTGACTTCTGCAATTGCAAGAGGTGCTCAAAGTGGTTGCCATCAACGTAATTTTAATACAGTTTTTTTCCTTTCTTAAAACATGTATACATTTTTTTGGCACCCTCTGTATGTGTAGGATTTCTTCTTTCTCTTCTTTTGGAAACACAAAATGCACTACATTTGCTATTCTTCATCTTTCCCCCCCGCCCTCCACTTAATGTTTGACGCTGGTTTAGTCCCCTGGCGGCAGATGGCTGCACTCTGTTTAACACCCACAGGATAACCATTGCATGCACGTAGCAGAAATGACCTTCCAGCTGCTTCCTCGTGGACATTTAGGTGGTTTCCAGTCCTTAGTCACTAAAAACAGTAATGTTAGAAATACCACGGAGCATATGTCCGTATGTACCTGTACAAGTATATCTGTACAAAATATAGTCGTAAAAGTAAAATGTATGGGTCAAAAAGAATATAGATTTTAGGTTTTGACAGAATCGAATAATATACTAGATTGTACTTTCTTCCCTAAGTCTACAAATCATGATCCCTGTTGGCACGGGGCTTTATAGAATGGAGAAGATAACGAGGGATGGGGCTGTAATTTTC
>NW_017731361.1:8252208-8258130 GCF_001890085.2 Hipposideros armiger
CATTGGTTTTTGTACCAACTTCCCGGAAGCCCCCTGAATGCCTCTTCCTACTCACACCTCCTTTCTCCGAAGCATAACCATTGTCCTTAATTTTATAGTAACCACTTCCTTGGGTTTTTTTTTGAAAGTTTCACACCTACATATGCCTCCTAAATGTTATAATTGAGTTTTGCCTGTTTGTGAATTTCATGTCTTTGTAATCATGAGGCAGATATTCTTTTGCCTGATTTCTTTTACTCAACCTCATGTTTGCAAAATTCATCCATGTTGTTGTCTGAAGTTGTAGCTCATTCATTTTTGTTGCTAGTATTCCATTTTTTGAGAGGAATATATGGTTTTGTGCTGCTGGTGGTCATTTGTGTTATTTTCTAATTTTAGCATTTATGAATAGTGTTGCTGTGAATGCATTTCTTGGTGTACATGTGCACAGATTTGTTGAGTATATACTTAGAAGGGGAGTATGTTGCTGGGTTGGAGGGGACGAATATCTGCAATGTGAGTAGATAGTGCCACACTGTGTTTCAAAGTGATGGATTTATAATCTCATCAGCAGTGCATGAGAGTTCCAGTTCTGCCCTGTCTTTGCCAACACTTGTTAGTGTCAGTCCTAATTTCATTCATTTTGTGGCTGTATAATACTATTTATATTTCCCTGCTTATTAAGCAGAGCACATGTCTTATGGTCGTTGATTTTCTGGATATCTTCTTTGGTGAGTTGCCTTAAGTACATCACCCACTTGTCTACTGCCTTTCTGCTTTTTTTAAAATATAGATTTATAGAAACTTTAAATTTTTCAATGGGGGAACTCTGCTCTCTTATCTCCATGATTCCTTGACCCCTGGCTCTTCTTGTGACTCCAATGCTTCCTCTTCTATTGCTTTGGGTGCTCCCCCCCCCCACATGTACTGTCTGTTCCCTAGGACTCATTTCTTAGAAGACACAGTCTCACACTGCTCTCTCCCTGTGTAATCTCCTCCACAAAAGCCAGGACATATTGCTGACTAACTCTCCATCATATCCAGTGACATCTTGGTCATCGATCTTTTTAATTCAGTGCCTGCTGGGGCTGTCTCTCCACCTGGTTCCCCTGCTGGCTCCTCAAACTCAATGGCTCAAATTAGTCCCGTTATCTTTCGCTTTCCACCCCCCTAAACCTACTCTCATTCCTTTAGTCTTCATCTCTGTTCAGGCCATTGTTTTATCAGCTTAGCTATCCACCTAGGCATCTTCATTCACTTCTCTTTTCGCTCTCATCAAGTCAGTCTCTACACTATACTGATCGTACCTTTCAGGTTTTCCTCCATCCACAGTTCAGGCCCTCATCGTCGCTTTCCTGGACCACTTCAGCAGCTCCCTGCTCTCAATCTTGTCCATTTCAAACATATCGTTTACACAGTTGCCAGAGGGGTCTTTGAAAATGTAATTACAACTGTGTCAATTCTCCCCTTAAAAATCTTCCAGCGGTATTCCACTGACTGCCGAGTGATGTTTGAGCTCTCTCAATGGCCCTCTGTTGTCTGGGCCTGCCTGTGTCACCAGCACTCAGGCCAGTTCTAGCCAAGAGTCTTTGCTTTCAGCAAAATGAGACTGCTGGTAGTTATGGGGGCAGGTGGGGCTTTTCTCTCGTGTGCCTTTGCTCCTGCTCATGTTCATATGGTTGGTCCCTGTCTTCCTTTAAGATTGAACTAACTCATTTCATGCCCTCCAAGGAAATCAGATGCTGTAACTCTGTACACCCACGCTAACCCCCGCATAGCTCTGCCATTGCATTAACTGTGCTATATTGAAATCACCTGTTGGAATTGCATTTCCTATGAGACTATATTCCTTAAGGACAGAGATGTGCCTTGTTTATCTCCGTAACTTCCTGTATGGCCCATGATCAGGTATGAATAACAACTTGGTAAAGAGATCTGTAGGAAAGTAGCTAATTATTACATTGTCAGAAAAGGCATGACGCATGTTTGCAACAGATGGCACTAGTTCATTTTCGGAAGTACTAGAGTCATTCACATCTATGTTATTGCTATGTCATTTGACAGCTGACAGCTCTAGCTTCATTCTAAAAAAACATTGAGCAATTTGGTTGAGTTTTGGAGATTCACAACAAATTGAAGATGGAAGACCAAACTGTGCATTTTTGCCATATTTTGCTGTTTTACTTCCATAAAGGGAAGAACGTGTGTCAAGCTTTTGAAGAGTTGCATCAAGTTAATGGTGACAATGCTCTACAAGAATATCAGTGCCAACAATGGTTCACGAAATCCCGTGCTGGTGATTTTGATCTCAACGTGCTCCTCTGTCAGGGAGGCCCACTGAGGTTGATGATGACAAAATAAAGGCATTGATCGAGTCAAACCAACACAAGACATTGCAGGAACATTGAACATCCATCATTCAAGCCTTTACAACTAGCTGAAGGAGCTGGGATACATAAGGAAGCTCGATATTTGGGTTCCACATGAATTCAAAAAGTTCATTTGCTGGCGCGTATAAACATCTGCAATATGCTCATTAAACATGAGGAAAATGATCCTTTTTTGAAGCGACTGATAACTGGTGATGAGAAGTATATTGTTTACAACAATGTGGTGTACAAACGGTCTTGGTCCCGATGTGATGATTCACCTCAAACGACATCAAAAGCAGACATTCATCAGAGGAAGGTTATGCTCTCAGTGTGGTGGGATTTTAAAGGTGTCATATTTTTCGAGCTCCTACCAAGGAACCAAACAATCAATTCAAATGTGTACTGTCAGCAATTGGACAGTTTAAACGAATCCATCATCCAGAAACGTCCAGAGCTTGTTAATTGTAAAGGAGTTGTGTTCCATTGTGACAACGTGAGACCACACACAAGTTTGATCACCTGTCAAAAATTACTGGAGCTTCGATGGGATGTGTTGCCAATCCACCATACTCGCCTGACCTTGCACCGTCAGACTTCCACTTGCTTCGCTCTCTTCAAAACTCCTTGTGTGGTATAATGTTCAATTCAGGTGAGGCTGTAAATCAGCACCTTGTTCAGCTTTTTGCCAATAAAGACAGGTCCTTCTATGAACGAGGAATTATGAAGCTCACTGAAAGATGGCAAAATGGGCAATATATCATTGATTGATTTTTGTTCTTTATATAAATAAGTGACCTTTGAAAAATAGACAAAATACGTCATGACTTTTCCGACAACCCAGTAGTAGCATTTACTCTGGTGAGTCAATGGTATTGAATGTGGTGAATAAATGCACTGGGCCCACATGTCTGTGGCAATGCAGAATGCCAGCGAGTGTTGGCATGAGGCAGTCCTCCCAGCACCATTGGCAGAACTGTTTTGGGTACCACAGACAGAAGTGCTGAATGTTCCTTGAGAAGCAATTAAAACTTTTTATCAAGACCTTCAGCCTAGGTTTGAGTAGACCTTTTGATTTTTCAGCACATGGAAAAATGAAAAAAACAAAACCCCAAAACAGTGAAGGCTGATCTTAGCGGTTCGGAAGACCTGGTTGTCGTGGAGTCACTCCGTGTGACCCTGGGCAGACTGCATGACTTGTCTGGCCATCCAAGTGCATGAGTAAGTGGAAATGGCTGCACAAAGAATAATGTTCAATTATCACTCAGCACCAAGACAGTTATTTCACCCAAAGTGTCCCTGTGACTGAGCAATACAATAAGCAGGTGAAAAAGGAGGTTGTCACAATCTTCTGTGGAGCCATATAACTTTATTATCCACCAAGCCAGCGGAGTTGTAATTTGTAAATGGATCCCCAGACCTGATGTAAAATACAATAAAACATTTACAACCTTTGTTTCCACGTCGTGCCATTAAGCAGCGGGAAACAGCCACCCTTCCTCCAGGAAGGATCGCAGATTCCAAGATGATTCTCTGAGAGACGGGGGTCTGTCTGGTAGTGGGTGTTGAGGCTGTGTGTGTGTGTGTGTGTGTGTGTGTGTGTGTGTGTGTGATGCCATGTTAAACAGACTCCATCATGTGTGTAATGCTGGAGAACAGGGAAAAGCTATAATCACCTTCTTGCAGAAGTCTCCCCAGTGTCTCTCTTGAGACACTATCTGAAGCTGATGGAGCTAGTTAACTGTCCCTGTGCTGGTCTAAGTGAAGAGCTGCTTCGAGCCACGTTCCATTCCTGAAATGGCTTTCTTTTTGCATTTTGGAAAAAATGAGCTTTTGAACTGAGCTTTCTTGTTCGGTGGTGGACGCTGTGTGAGTTTCTATGACATTTGTCACTTCTTGAAGGAATAGACCCCTCTTGGAGTTTGAGCTGATTCTTTTGTCAAGAAGCATCACGCATATAACTAATTAACCTTCCTGCCTTTTTCAAAAAGAATATGAAAAATACAAGCAATATTTCCCCTCTTGTCAGGGAGGAAANATTGTCATCCCTACCCTGATTTCATTTATTTAGTCAGATGAAATAATTTCAGTTATAAGAAAAAACCAGCACAAACTGTTTTGAACAGAAAAGGAAAGTTGTTACCTCATGTAACTGCATAACCTGGGCTAAGGGCTTTTGGCCCGTTTGGATCTTGGGCTCAAATGATGTAAGGCTGAGTTTCTCTCTGGGCACCTTTGACAATGATCGTGATGATGACGGTAACACACACACATCCCTTCGGTGTGTACACCAGGCACTGTTTTAAGCACTTTACACTTACTAATTCATTTAATCCTCATAATGAGTCTATAAAGTAGGTGGTATTATTTGGATTTACAGATGAGGAGAGTGAGGCCTAGAGAGATGAAGTGGGTTGTTCAGGGCTGTGCAAGTAACAGAGCCAGGCCTCAATCTGTGTGACTTTTCTAGAGCTCGTGCTCTAAGCCAGAAGTTGGCCAACTTTGGCCTATGGGGCAAATCCTGCCCCACCCGTGTTTATAAGTAAGGCTTATTGGAACACTATTTTATTTATTTGTGTGTTAATCAATGTTTGCATGCTACAATGACAGAGTTGAGTAGTTTACAACAGAGACTGTACAGCTTGCAAAGCCTTAAATATTTACTGTTTGGCCCTTTATAGGAAGTTGACTGACTCCTGCTCTAAACCACTCTGTTCTATTGGATCCGATCATTCTCAGTTTCCTATGGTGGCAAGATGGCTGTAGCTCCTCCTTTTTTATTCATATTCACCAATAAAGAGCATCTCCAATCCTCTCATTGCTCAATGCCCTAGAATTGAGCCTTGCTGGTCCTGACTGGCCTGATTTCGGTCATCTATAAACTGTCCAGGGCTCACTGTCTCGGCTCAGGTCGCATGGATGGAGCTAGGAATGAGGTCAGTTTCATTCAAGGTACACGGTCAGGCGTGGGGAGAGAGAGTGGTGCACCCTAAGAAACACCTAGGAATTTTATTGTCAGAAAGAAGGCAGGATTCTGGGTAGTAAAAACAGATGTTGGCTGCATGAATAATGCCCTGTGTAGTGCATTTTCCTATTTAATGAGGTAAATGGAAATACTGGATGGACATATTTCAGTAATAGACCCAGGTATCTGGGAAGGTGATGTCTCCACCCCCGCGTTTCTTAATTGAGGGCTTATTCCTCACGAGAAGCTGGACACTAATTAGCGACGATTCTTTCTGGAGTCTGTTAAGGAAAAGATCATTGGATCTAGGAGAATGAGGAAAAATTCTGAAAGGAAAGGAGAGAATTTGAATCTACACCCAATTCCTGGATTGAACCCCGGCTCTTTTTCAGCTGTAGCTGCTGCAACCTCTAACTTCCCTTTGTTATATATTTCATTTATCATTCCAGGTCCTTGCCTTGTCCAGCAGCACATACAAAATTAATTTGATATTTTCTTGATGATTCACCATAATCACTATAAGCATACTGTCCTGTGCTGTGAGTCAGCGATGCCTTCCTGGGCTCCTACATGCAGTTGGGGCTGTGTTCCCCAATGTGAAATAGCCTC
>NW_017731361.1:8263625-8267952 GCF_001890085.2 Hipposideros armiger
TTTTTTTTTTTTTTATAGTGACTTGGGCACGTAGACTACAATCCAGCATTCACACCTCATACATTCCCTGCCAACCTGGATGTGGGGGAGACAATCCATCTCCCTTTAATTTATTGTGGTACCTCTCAGCTGCCCACAGACCCTCCCCTTCTATATTGTGGACACCCCAGCAAATGGAAATGCCAATCTTCTCACGTCCCTGTCTTGCTGTATTAGGCATGTGCTCAGCGTTGAGCAATTTCTTTGGGGGGAACTGGTTGGCTTTCCCCTAAGAACATCTAGGGAAAGGTTTGCCTTATCCCTTGCTTCCAAGTGGGTGGGTTGAAAATAATAGCTCTTGTCACTTCCCTTAGCCTTGTTATGGGGAATATTTAGTGCTGGAGCCGGGATGTGGGGGTAATATCGTGGATGTGATAATGTTGCTCCTTGCACCAGTGAACACGGTATTGATTGTAAGCTGTCAGCCTTTCTGCATGCTTTGCAGGGTCCCAGAAGACTAAGTACTGCTGGGAGGGTAATGCGTCAGGCAGAGGCACATGTGTTCTATTAACTAACGCTGCAGCCTGAGCTCTGAGTGCCTCTCAGCTCACTGGCTCTTGGTTTTCTTTCTTTTAAATCCTTGACTCCTTAGAGCAGTCCTGTGATGTCATATACCAAACTCTGCATAACGCAAACTCCCGACAGCACACTGCTCACCTTGTAAGCTTCCTGAGGGCAGAGGCTGTGCCTCTCTCATTTATTTGTTCATTCCTTCCACCACTATTTATTGAGCATCTACCATGAGCCAGACACTTCTGTATGTTCTGGGGATTCATGAGTGGACCAAACAATGCTCCGGGCCTTGTGGGAACTTAGGGTGGTCAGGAAAGGCTTCTCTGAGGAGGTGACACTCAAACTGAGATTAACAATATAATTCCTCTGTGCCCAGACTATATATATTTACTAAGTTAGGAAACCATAATTTCTCAATTGAGCAGCTCGTAGCTTTGCTATTGGAGAACGTCTGACATGTGACTCTCACACAGGCCGTCTGCCATTTCTCATATCATGTATTATTGTCCCTCTGCAGTGTGTCCCCTTATTTCTCTTGGGCTGAATTCCTGTTTTTCACTAGTCAGTTGTATGAGAATCTTGTAAATTCCTTAAATACACCAGGTGCTTGTTTGCCTTTTCATATACTGTCTTGGCACCTGGAACGTTTTTTTCCTTTCTTTTCTCCTGGGTAACTCACTCCCTGCTTACCTTTCAGCCTTTACCTTAGGAATCACCTCCTCAGGGGAGCTTCTGGTCTGGACGCGGGAATGGCACCCTGACACAGACATCATAGTGCTTACCACGAGGTTTTATGGAACTAGGAGAAGAGGCAAGAAATGTGCATTGAGTGTTTATTGTTGGCCACACACCATTCTAAGAGCTTTGGGTATATTAAATCACTCAATCTTCCCAGCAGTGCTATGAAATAGGTGCCATGTTTATCCTTATTTTATTAATAAGGAAATTGAGACACAGAGAGGTAATTGGCCAAGAGTCGTTCAGTTTGTAAGGGGTGGAGCTCAGGTTTCAAGCCAGGCAGGCACCCTGGGCTCCTCCTCATAACATTTTACTGCTAACATTGCCTGTGAATTTGGCCGTGTCGCCTGTGACAGTGGCAGCACTACGAGGAGGGGGACTGTCACTACGGCTTCCTCAGACCACCGTGGTGCAGGGCTTGGCAGGTAGTGCATTAAATGTTCATCGAGTGGATGAATGCGTGAATATCACTCAACTGAGCTACAGTATTTTCCAAATACTGCTTTTCCTCTTGCTAATGAGGAAGGAGTCTTCCCTCACTTGTACTCGAGCCCCTTGGGGTTCACTTTGACTCCCCCCACCCCAAGAATTTACTGCTCTGGTTGGGAGGGAGCATTTCACTAGCACTTGTGGCTGGTCCCACTTCCCTGGGGTATCTGGGCACGAGGATGAGTTCTAGAGAAACGCTCTCTCCACTCTCACACAAACCAAATACAGCCGACCAAGTGAGGGGAGCAGCCGAGAGTCTGAGATGGGGGAGCAGGAAGTGCTTCCAGGGGAGCTGTCCACCTAAGAAACCAGCTTGGCTTTTTAGGGAATTAGGGAGAAGGAGTCAGCTGGGAAGCTGGCAGTTGCTAACCCTCTGTTTCTGTCCAGAAGCGATCATTATTTTGATGGCATCTGAGGCAGGAATGGGCAGAGACGGGGGCGATCACTTGTTCAGCCACCAGCAGTTTAACCAATGGGGCGTGGAAGAACTAAATTGGGGGCCAGTTAAACGGTAATAATAAGGTCAGGGTCAGGGGTTGGAGACCTCTGTGAGCCACTTGACTTCACCCTCTGCTTTGGTGACAGACTGCATTTGTATTCCTGGTCAGCTGTCAGGCAATATTGGGTCACAGAGAGATGGTTTGTTTGTGAGAATTCTCACTAGTGGTAAGTGACAAGGCAAGAGGGCTATGCATTACCAGTCCCTGTGATGGAAGAAGTACAGGACCCTTGAGGGAACAGATCTAGATAAAACCGGGGGCTGTGTCACTGTGATGGTGTCATTGAACCCTTTTGAGTCTGTTTCTCAGCTGCAAAAATGGAATTTTTGTATTTACCCATCAGGTGATTGTAATGATTTTAAAAAAGTGCCTAGCCCAATGCCTCTCACATAACAAGTTCCCAGAAAATACGGCGTCCTTTTACCCTTTCTATTTTACTTTTAAATACAGTGCTTGGATATAGGGGCTTAATAAATATTTGTTATTGGATGAATGAAAGAAAAAGAAGGCAGGGCAGCTCTGGCAAACTGAAAAAGTGTTTCTAATAGAATTGGAGAAGCATTGATTTCATGCGGCCGTGCCATATCGAGCTTGGCTTTGGGAGGACTTCAGCTGTGATGCCCTCTCTCCTGGAAACACCATGTCATGCCTTGTGTGCTGAGTGAACTGCTTTCAAACTCTGCATCGATGTCACTTATCATGTGAAACCTTTTTCTTACCAGTCCTGATGAATTAACCATTTCTTTCTTTATGCTGTCTCTGCACTTCGTACACACCTCATTGTACTGTACAAAATACTTACAAAATACTTACAAAATACACGTTCCTGCTATATGGCTGTCATTTCTTGGAGGGCGGGGACCAGTGGCTTATACATTTCAGTAACTCCAGCCGTTGCCTAGGGTCTGGTTGCCTGACACATACCAGGCACTCAACAAATATTTAATGTTGATGAACCTATGGGTCATTACTGGAACTTGGTTTCTAATCAGTAACTTCCATACATACATATATATATATATGTATATATATATACATATAAATATATACACACACACACACACATATATATGCATATATATATATGATGGGGAACAGAGGATCAAAATATCTGGCTCTGTCACTTGGGAACTGTATAAACTTAGTCAAGTTATGTAGTTTCTCTCAGTTTCCTTATCTGTCAAATGGGAACAATAATAATACTTGCATCTAGAGTTTTGGGGAAAAGTGAATTAACACATGTGAATTTTGTAGAAAAAAGGCTAGCCCATAATAAATGCTCAATAAATGTTAGCTAGTATTGTATATTAGATACAGAATTTTAAGAGCTTTGGCTTTAGAGTTAGAAAGCTTGAGTTGGAGAACCTGGCTGTGTGCCCGTGGCCAGGATGACAACTTGAATCTATTTCCTCGTTTGCAAGATGGGAATAATACTGGCTGGCATCAACCTCATGGGGCGAAGGGAAGGAGGTAATGAGACATCACTCGTTGGTCCTCAGTGAGTGTTGTAGCTGTAATTATTTTATGGTGCTTTCAACTTATCAAAGCAGTTATAAGTAAATGAATTTCTTGTGCCCCTCCCAATAAGTCTTTGAGCTAGGACAAATGACTTTCTGATCATTTCGCAGGTGATGTGAGTGGCGGAGGCACTGAGTGGCTTGCCTACATTGCTCGGTGACGTAGCAGTGGAGCCAGGAGCAGGATCACGTCTCCTATCTCCTAGTTCCATATTCTTCCCATTGACCAGGCAAGTCACTTCCAGGCCAAGCAGTTCCCGAGGCTACTTAGAAGTACAAGAGGAATAGGTGAGTGCACAAAGAATCAGGCTGCCCTGCAAAAGTTTCCCAGGGGATGGCTGTCTTTGGGTGTATTATTATTATTATTATTATTTTTTAAGATTTTTTTTTAATTGGGGAATTGGGGGGATGGGAACAGTGCTGGGGAATTGGGGAAGAGAAACAGACAAGTTGCTGTCCTTTTGTTCTTCAGTCTAGTTGTGGAGGACGTTGCTTCACTGGCCCAAGTTGGCACCATCATTGCGCTCTTCC
>NW_017731361.1:8268097-8276785 GCF_001890085.2 Hipposideros armiger
CATATGTGGGGTCCGAACTCGGGCCCTCTGGCATCCCAAGCCAGCTCTTAACCAGTGCGCCACTTGGCCGGCCCTGGGGGTATTATTTAAAACACACCAGCCTCATCTACATGTGTCCATAATGGAAGAGGGCAAATTAGGAAGGGCTTTCTCATTCACACCCGTGGACTATAGTGTCATCCCCAAAGCCTTATTATTAGGCCTAGTACGACTTTCTTGAACCCTGTAGGCTGTCAGCAGAGGGATTGGAAAAAGAAAGAAAGGCAGGTGAGGGGGATAAGAGGGAAGTTTAGGCAGTTGCTCTGCAGGTTTGAAGAAAGGGAAGTGATGCTCTCCTATGCTGTCAGCGATTGAGTATTTGAGAGTCTCATTTTAATTATAATGGGCCCTGGAGTGTTCAGAGGGAAGCAATGGAGCCGGGTCACTGAGCTAAAAGAATTTTAGCTTCATCTTTGTTCCACCTGATAATTGTTTTGCCTCACACAGACTGATATATATATATATATATATATATATATAATTTTTTTTCCCAGTAGAAAAGGCAGGAACCAGACATGAAGGGGTTAAGAAGTAAATGGGTTCCTACTGCCCATTCATTGTATATCCCACTACATGCTGGCTTGTGTTTCCTTGTTGTTGTTTTTTTTCCCCAACTCACCTTCCTCCTCTGGACAAGAAAGCATGAATGTCGGCCAAAGTTCAGCTTATGAATAGCTTGGTTTTGAATGACAGGGACTTACTGTTGCATTTAGGATGATTTTAATAATAGTTTAGGAAGCTGTGGTTCCCGTTTCCCCTCAGTCAAGTGACGTCCTCCAGTGTAACCTGACGGCTCATACCAAGCAGCAGGCCTTGTAGGATAAACTAGTGTAGGTTCTTAGAACCCAACACACTGTTGAAAAGCTGGGAAGTTGGCTTTCAAGGAGCTTTTAGTGTCAGCTGGAAAAGGGACTGACTTTTAGGTGCTACCGGATAAGAAAATCACCAGTACTGGGTAGAAGGCAATGGCAACTGTATAGTGCCAAGGGCAGCACCTGGCACAGAGCAGGGAATCAGTGAAGCGTGGTGGGGGTTATTGCTGCAGCGTGGTGGGGTTACTGCTGCAGCAGATTGCTGCCTGAGGCCTGATCTCTAGGCCTTCCCCTCATGTTTCCTGTCTAGCAGTCTGGATGTTTGTGCCTCTGCATTCTTTGTATGGGGTAGAGGAGAGGATGGCACTTCAAGGTCTTGGGGAAAATTCCTCCCACTGTGGATCAGTACATGTATGTGCTGAGGGTGGTGGACTAGTGTAGGGCTCTTTTTTGGTGTCCACAGACTGCAGGGAGGCTGCGAGCCCATACATCTGTGACCAAAATTGTTCACGCATGCATTCTGGGGAGCACTCTTGACTCCAGTATGTGAAGAACCATTGTCCATTGAGACTCTCTGATGCCTCCAAAGACTTAGATGTTCTATATCAGCTGTGCAGGGTCCCAAAGTTTGATAAGCATGCTGCTGGTGTTCACAAAATGACGGTAGGTGGCGCATGGGCACATGTTTGTTATATTAATGTAGTTATTTAGTGGTTCTATATTATGTGGTTATTTTAATGTTAAAAAGTAACTGGCCCATTGAAACTGACATTTCATGAATATTATTTCTTTGAAGGAGGCTGTCTTGATTTCAAAAAAGGTGATTCAATAAATGTTAAATGAGTAATAGTACAGAGGTAGGTTGATGCTCAAGTCTGAAAAACCATGATCTGTCTCAATCCTCACCTGAGCTGAGTCTCAGAGAAGCAGAGCAAAGGTCACTGAGGAAGTTGACAGTAAATTCTGGACAGTGACTCACTGGTCTTTCTGTGTATCCTGATATCACAATTCTCTATGAGTTGGGGAAGTTTCTGACACTCTGAGGTCTCCTCCAAGGATGTTGCCCCAGTTAGGCCAGGAATTCTGCTCAGAGTTTCCTCCTGGGAGCTACTTAGATGCCATGCCCAAATAGAGGCTTTCATTACAGGGAAGATGAGAAACACGGAGAGGAAAGCCATGTCTTCAACGGCATACTCACTCCATTTTAAGATGCACTTTTTCATATTTTAATGTTTCTGAAATTGGGCTGCATTATACCAAATTGTATTCACTTAAGTAGATAGTGATTTCCTTGCCAAAAAGCTGTTGTTAAATTGATAGTAGCTTAGCATTGAAATATGGTTCTTTCACTATTCTTTTCTCCGTTAAAACAAATTACACTTGAAAGGTGGGACTTCTCATAAATATACAAGCAAAGAAAATTTCTCTTTAAAAGAAAATGGCTCATCTCAAGTTATTTCCTACCCATTAAATGGAAGTTATGGGAAATGAGACCATGACAGGTACAGTGACATCGAGCCCAGACCTAGCTTTCTGGGTGCCTCCAACATCCTCCCTAAGCCTCCTCTTCAAATTTATAAGCCTTTTGAATTCATCGAGTCTCCCTCACAGCATGCCACATAGAACCTTCCGCAAGTTTTAAATCTGCATCCTCAACTTGGGGGAAGGATGAACCAGCCTCCACAGTTTCAAGCAGACTTCACTCCAATGTCAAAGCTTCTTGATGCCCCCATATTCCACTTTTGCAGGAAGAGAGCTCTCTGGCCTATTTTTCCAGATGGTGAGCTTGCGGGAGTGGTGGTGGTGGGGTTAGAAGGACCTGACTAGGCTTTACAAATCAGCATTTTTATTGGCCATTTTTGTTCTAGCTATTGTGGAGACTGATGGATTGTTACTTTTGGTTACCAAATCAGGAATCGGGGAGGGGGCTGCTCAGGACACAGCCTTTCTCAGGGAGTCACGGGTGGTGCCACTGCCTCCAGCTTATTGGTTCATTTAGAGTGCCCATTGATAATAAACAACCAAGACTCGGCCTTTAGAAGTCAATAGAATAAATAAGCTGGAAAAGGTTGAAGAGAAAAAGCCAGTGAACGTGTAAGTAGAGGATTATATGGAGCCATTTAAAATTCCAAAAAGAGTAACAAAGCAGCAGATGGAATCTGGCCCCACGTGGCTTTGCCCAGCTAACTCTGAGAAGCACTGTGTAGAAAGTGTTCTGTGTCCCCTAAAGCATTCATGGTGTTCCCTAGCCAAATTCTCAGGCTGTTTCTATGGCGCTTACAAAACAAAAAGTATAGCAATGCTGATGTGGCCCTTCCTTTCTCATTCTGCATCCTCTTCACAGCCTTGTGACATAAATCTCTTACTCGAATGAAATCGTTAAAAAGAAAATGGGGGGAAAAAAAACGTGCTGTAGGGGCAGGAGATGCTGAGGAGTTCTGATTTTTCACAAAACAAGGAGAACTTCTCTAAGAGTAGACGGTGTTTATTTTTTTGTTGTTGAATTTTTCAATCAAATGGAATTGCTTAATTAAAAAAAAAAAAGAACTTATCTTTTTGCTTTAAATACTACAAGACAACCTCATTTTATCTCAGCAGACACCTAGAAACAAAACACTGGACCCACCAGAGAAAACTGGGCAATAAAAGCATCAGAAATTCAGGTCAACTATGGAAGAATTACTGTTAGCTGGCAGCTCTCAATGCTAAACAGAATTGTCCCGGGGCCTATTGGGTTGAACAAAAGTTTCTTAGAACTGGGGATTTGGGAAAGTTGGACTCCTTTTAATGCCACCCCAATTGTTTTCTGCATAGGGAAATTAAAGTCAATGCATCAAATGAAGACCCAAAGAAACATTTAAAAAGGTGTTTGACTAGTATTCAATATGTGAGCTTCTTAAGTAATAATAAGTTGTCCTCCTAGTTAACCTTGTCCTGGAATATATATAGGTTATTTGTAGCCGCCACCGCTATGATATTTTCTGAAGGATGCCAAGCTGTATGCAAGATCTTTTTGCTAAAGTCCAGGCTGTCCACGCTGATCTCGTCTTTTCTCCGCTTGCCCCCCACGCACACTTTCCGTGGTTTTAGGATAGCCCGGGGTTTGCTGTTTTCCCTCGAGGCCTCCAGGGTAACATCGCGCTTGGTGTTTCGGTCAAACATCCTGAAGAAGTTGTTGTAGGAGCCGGTCATGATGACACTGCAAGGCAGAGAGGAAGTAGGGAGTCACTGAGTGCTATGGAGAGAGGCAGTAACACAGCCCTCGTGTGTCTTTCGAGAGAGCAAACGACACCACGCGGTGGCCAGCTTAGGGCACCAGGCGTTTTGTTAAACACAACCCTGAACAGGCTCTATCATGTGACTATCGACTTCCTTTGGGAATCATTAAGAGCAACCAGCTCTTGGGTTGGGCTTCTGATAACCCGCCTTGTTCATTACTTCTGCTCGATAAATTCCTCTGAGTTCTTTGGCTTAGTAAATGAGTGGTTTTAATGATCCAGCCCTACCTACCTCCCATCAGCACTGCGAGGCTCAGGTGGGGTTAGGAAAGTAGGCCCACGTTGAAAACGACGAATCCTTGTGCACATCTAAGGGGCACCGCTGCAGCCTGACCTCCAAGGCTTTCGCCAGCAGGGTGAGAGAGATGCCAACAGGAAAGCTGGTTGGCCAGGCATGTCCCCCGCCACCCCCTCCCCCTGCTAAGTACTAGCTCTAAATTCGTCCTTTTCAGAAAACTTATCTAAAAAATGGATGTCACCGTTGTCTCACTTGACAAGAAAGTAAACGAATTCAAGTTTTAAAAGGGTTTGGGAAGGGAAAAATAAGATGTTGTCGTGGATTGACAGGTGGTTTCTGCATTTTACAAGAGTTATCTATCCTAAAGGCATATCTACAATTGATCAGGAGAGCAGTCAATGCCAAAAAGCCTTCCGGAAGCAAGAGACTGAATCTTTAATGGTGACAGGCTGAGGGGGAGACAGCGCTCCCTGTGAAACAGTCCACAGTGGCCTGCTCTCCGACAGGCTGCTGAAACTGAGTGGGCAGGTGAGGATGGCTGAGCACAGCGACTCCTCTGTTTTCGGTGACCTGGATGTGTAGAGAGGTGAAGGGAACTGGCAGGGGGAGAAGTTTGGGGGGGTCCTTGGTCAGCTGTGCCAGGCACATTAATCAGGGCTTAGGTTCTGGTGCTCCAGCCCAGGAAGCAGAGGCTGTAAAACGTGTTGTGTAGCAGAGTGAGCTGTTGTTTCCTTGTCAGGCAGGGCGCGGAGCTTTTGACTGCTGCCATCTCATTTCAGTCTGCATTACCCCATGTAAGAGATTTACATATGAGGAGAAGTGAGTAGTTTGTGCAGTGTCACACTGCTAGCAAGTAGCCAGGTCTGGCCTCCGACCCGCATCGGCCTGACTCCAGGGCATAAGCTCTTGGCCGCTCGGACTCACCGCTTCCCAGGCCAGGGGTCTGCTTCCCTCATCGCGGCCCGGCTTCTTTTTAAACAGAACAGAAAGTCTTTTTTGGGGAAAAAAAAAAGCCTCAACCCTATCTGAACCAAGAATAACATTTCCCACTGTGATGGTATGAAAAGAACACTCCTGGCTCTCGTCTGTACGACTCACTAGTGTCTGAGCTTGGGCACGTTACTGTCTCTTGCTGAATGGGCTTCAGTTTCATCCGCCGTAAAATGGGGATGACAGAAAGCTAGTTGGATTGTGGTCAGGATAACGTACATGATGTGTATAAAGGTGTCTGCTCCATAGTATGTGTTCAATGAGTGTAGTTTTAGGCTGAGATAGAGGGCAAGTTGGAGCAGTAACAACAACAAAGATATAAGTGATAGTAAAGAATATGTATTAATTATAATAAACAACGAACAAGTTAATAAAGTATATACATAAAAATAAGATAATAGGGCTGGGGCTAGCTTCTGTCCCCTTGCGAGCTTTTGTTCATACACCACAGCTGCTTTGCCCCCTCTGCTCTGTACTAACTGGATCGTGTGACCTGGGTCCTCTGCCTTGTGGTGGCTCCTTCCAGTCCTGCTAAGTGGAGGGCTCAAGCTCACGAAAAGTGTGCATTTTGAGTGCTTTGCTGCAGTAGTTTCTGTGCTCCCAGGCACTATGGCTCACGGTGCCGCCTCCATCAGGGAACGGCCCCTGGTAGCCTGTGCCAGTTCTCCTGGAAGCCAGAATCATCTGTATTTGTCAGGCGAAAAATGAACTATTGGGAGGTAATATGAAGTATTGTTGAAATCAAAGGCCTTAAAACAGTAATAAATCACACTGAGGGAACGTGACAAATGAGGCCGACAAGAATTCAGCTAATGAACCACCAGGGCCTTTGGCCAGGTCTATGCGAGTGGCTTCAAGGGATCATTTTTGAGCTAGAAAGTGCACTTGGCAGCAATCTGAACCATTCATGCTGGAATTTGCTGGTGGATTCTTAGGGAGCTTCATGTGAGGCATGTTGGCCTAGCGCTGGGGGTGTCCTGTGTGGACAAGACAGGACTTTTCTCACTGATATTAAATGGTCACCTCTGCCAGTCCTGAGAGAGGGTTCAAGGCTCTTGCTACAGCCCTCCCTCCTTTCCAGGCCTGACCTCAGGGTCATCCAGTGACTCGCACACGCACCCCTGCCAGGCCTGGGGTTTTGATTCTGACCTCCCTTCGGCTGCACCCTGCTTAGGACAAACAGCCCAGGGCCTCCGCCAGGAGAAGGCCCACCATTGGAAGGTTCCCCAGCCACAGAGCCTTTCTTACCTGTCTGACCCATTCCACACACATTCAAATTTATCAAAAATGCAGTCGTTTTCGTAGAGGGAGCACAGCTTGCTACGGAGGTAGTCATGAACCTGTGGGGGTAGGAAACACATCAACAGGGTCAGTTATTGTTTTTAAAAATGATTACTTCTGTGAAGACCTCCTCTTCTGATGTGAGCTGTTCATTATTTCAGTGTAAATGTGTCTTGACTCACGTGACCTCAGGTCTGAATCCAGGCTCAGCCCTTCCCAGCTGTGGGGCATTAGGATGGGTTGGTGAGCTGTTTACGTGGCTAGCATGGATTAAACAAGCTTGCTTATGTATGTACGGTGGCCCAGAGCAGGGCCCACTGAGTGTCAGATCCCCACTTTCTAAGCTGATTTGTTCACAGGCATTAGAGGACACCACTCATTCAACAAATATTTATTGAACGCCTGCTACATGCCTGGGATAGAGGAGTGAACAGAATACTCTCGGAGTGTTTTCATTGTGGTGTGGGGCAGATGACCAATTCACACGGGCCCTTTGTTCTGAAGAAAGTGAAGCGACTTGACACAAAGCATCACTGAGCCTGCTATATTGTGAAATGTGAGCGTGCAAAGGCAGGGAGGCCAGCTATAACCTGGGTGACAGAGGATGGCTTGGACCAGGGTGAGAGCCGTGATGGGAAGTGGTCAGATTCTTGACATGTTTGGAGGGAGAAGTGATGGGGGCTGGTGGGTGGGTCAACTGTGAAGCATGGGATAAAAAACAGGAGTCAGAGAAGGCTCGTGGCTCTGTCTCTACAGCAAGTGGAAGGACGGAGCTGCCATGTTCACTTTGGGTACCATAATTTGGAGATGTCTGTCTATGCAAGCGAAACTGTCGAGTAGACTTGGATGTGAAAGGTGCCATCCTGGAGAATGCAGCAATTCTCCCTACTGTTTCTATGTTTTAGTGAAAGACGAAGCAAGTGAAAGACGAAGCAAGGTTATCAGCTGAGAGTGAGGAAGGAGATGGGACATGGTTGGGAAACAGCGCAGCGTTGCTGGAAGGCACTGGGGGCCACTTGAAGTTGTCGGATGTGAATTTTAATGAGACAGGCCAGCGTGGTTGGGTATTTCTCTCCCGCTACACTTAGCAACTCAGGTGTGCATGCCAAATAGGCAGATGAATAAGGCTCAAAAGGTAGCAACCTGGGTCCAATTTTTCTCTGAGGGCAATCCTTCCTGAACCCACTAGTAGGGAATATTAATAGTAATAGGCATATACAATGTGCTAGCCTGTTGTTATTAGCCAGATGCTTTATCCATAAAATCTCATTTCATCTCTAAAATCATCCGATGATGTAGGTACCATCATTCTCTTCACTCTAATGGAGCATGAAGCACAGGGTATAACATAACTTGTCTAAGATCAGGCAAGAAAGGAAATGACAGAATGAGGACGGAACCCCAGTATTCGGGTTCCAAAGCGCACACTCTTGATGGCTGCAGCACTCTGCTTTCTCCACTCCCTCTGTCTCATTAGCCTCACCTTATATGGGGTCTCAGTCCTCCATGGGAGCTGCAATAATGAACTGAGGTGAGGCCAAGAGGGACACAGCTTTGGCTGAAGGCAGAGGGATGTTATGAAAAGCAGTGTTTCCCTTTGTGTAGATTAGGAGTGATGGCTCAGTTTCCTTTTTCCTGCAGCCCGGGCCCCTGTTCCTCCCTTCACCCCTGAGTTCTGCTGGAGGCTGAGCTCAGCTGTGTGCTGAGTACTGAGCAGAAGGAGGAGGTAAGAGTCACCCCATGTTCTGGGTATTTAAAAGCTCTCTGCGTTATTGGACGGGGTAAGCATTTCTAACTCTGCAAATTAATTTCCTCCACCTTTACTCTCTTGTTCCCCAAAAGGTCTGGGCCTTGCAGGGTCTCTGCTTCAGGGCTATGGTGACAAGGGAACCTGATGGGTGGCAGGGCTTTTGACATGTTAGATGGGGAGGGGGATGAAAGGGCGAGGCCTGTGGGCTGCCCTCGGTATCTCTGCTGTAAATGACTCACTGCCTTCCCGTCCTCTCCTGCCACCTTTTCGGCCTGTCAGATGTGACTCAGGTCTAGGAGG
>NW_017731361.1:8282735-8286425 GCF_001890085.2 Hipposideros armiger
AGAAATCCAAAACAATGCCTTGTCCCTTTGTCAGTAGGTCTACCGCCATCTAGCCAATACTCAAGCCGCAAGCCTCCACACAGCCTTTCTCATTGCTCTCCTGTCCACACTCCATCAGTGAGCAAACCTCCCAGGCCCTGCATCCTCCCTGCACACCACCATCTCCTCCCACCTAAATTCCTTTAATCTGTTTGGCAAACTGCAGTGAAACACATGGTAAACACACAAAATTCATCGTGTCATTTCCTGTGTAAAACTCTAAAGGCTGTCTATGGTACCCAGCCTAAAGACAAAGTAACCTCATTTATTAAACTGGGGTCTACATGTCTAGTCTCTGCTCTCTGGCCCTGGGTTCCATATTCCAGGTGTAGGCAGTTCCTTTCTGATCACACCACATTTCTCTTGACTCCAGACCTTTCAACACACTATGCTAAGAATATCACTTTTCTGGCTAGTTCGTGGATGTCAAGGCTCAGCGTAAGGACCACTTTCTTCAGGAAAGCCTTTCTCCCCAGGCTGCCTCCCTGTGTGTGGCACTCAGTATTGTCTCCTGTGTGCTCAATTCCCTGTTCATCATCTCACTTCTCCACCAGGCAGTCGGCATCCTGTGTGTCTTGTTCACCTCTGTCTCTATGGCATCCATGGCACATAGTAGATATGTGTACATAAGTACTCAGTAGATAAGGATTCAGTTGAGTTCTAGCCCTCTATATGCACCCTTGTTTTAAATCCTACGGCACTCACAGGCTATGACATTTACATTTGTCTGTGTTGTAATGGCCCCTGCAGGCAGAGGCTGACTTGGAAGCCCACCAAGGAAGTGTTCATTACACACATGGGTGGGTGGTGGTGTGTACCTGGTAAGTCTCGATGGGGCGGTTTTCCATGTTGAGATCCCAGACTTTTACGGTCAGATAGTCCCGGGTCATGATATACCTCCCACTGTGGCTNTTTTGGAGGGAAAACATGAGCAACATAGATTTTTATTTTCAGCTCCATCTCCCCCTACTTGTTCCTCTTATCTGTATGGAGCACTTGTACGGTAAGGCACAGATGGAAGTGTTCTGAGAAGGGAGAAACAAATTTTGGAAACACCTGGTGAAGCAGGTTTCTATAATGCAGTTCTCGGTCCTACAGTGGTAACATTGTAAAGTTATAAGAAGGCGATTGAATATACTTTAGTTCACTGTAAGCACCCAACTTTCTTCTTAGGAGAAGTACCAAATATGGTCTTTAACATAATTAGGATTTTGATAGGTAGCGAGGAGACCGAGCAGTGAGGTTTAGAAACAGGGCAGTGGTGTGTGTGCCTTTATGGCCGGGCTCAAGCTGACCTGTTCTTTATGAAACTCACCAGTCACCTTTGGCATTTTGTTTGTAGAAACACCACCGGTGGGTCATAAAGTGTCAAAATGTGTGTGCTTTGGAAGTGTGGGTCCACTAGCAGGAACCACATCACCGAGAACTCTGTAAATCTTTTGTAAAATTTACTTTTCAATTACAGTTGACATACATTCTATTAGTTTCGGGTGTATACAACATAGTGATTAGACATATACCTTATGAAGCGTATATTTACCTGAAATATACCTGATGAGTCTAACACCCATCTGACACCATACACGGCTATTACAATGTTGTTGACTATATTTCCTATGCCTGTCTTTTACAGTCCTGTGACGGTCCATCAGGAATTCCTGAAGGCCAAAAGTCAGGAAGGATTCAGGGGGAAAACCTTGTCTGAACCATTGTTTTCTCCTCCCTAGCACCCAAGTTCTGGGAAGCTCCTGCCTGCTGCCAACTGAGGGCATCTGAAGAAAAAAAACAAACAACTCAGACAAACAAGATGGACTTTTTTCCATCAGTGGAGAGAATAAGACACATACATGAGAAACATCCAGAGAACAGAGCAAAAGAGAACTTATTCTCATCCTATTTATGATTCTCTTGATGTTCCAAATAGCTTGTGTTTGGCCTTCTTGTCACTAAGCCGAGTCTCCGAACACGGTGGTTCACACTTAGGTATGTGTGAAAGCCTGATGTTGTGTAGTTGATGGACTGCTCGTGGGGCCTAGCAAGACTAAACTCTATTGGTTTGTTCTCCTATTTCAGGGGTAAACAAGCTTTTCCTGCCAAGGGTCAGACAGTAAATATTTTAGGTTTTGCAGGCTATATGGCCTCTGCCACAAACGCTACTTTGCATTGCAGCATGATAGCAGCCATAGACAATATGCAAAATGATTGGGATTGGCCCACAAGTCCGATTGCCAGCCCCTGTTCTATAGGAAAAACTTGAAAATAGCTAATCGTACTGAAGTCTACAGCTTCTTATTCATGGAAATATGCTGAGCTCAGCTGATGTGTGAAAATACATGGCAGGAGCACTATCCATGTTTCCCATTGGACAGGCCTCACAATCTTTTTCAACAGTGTTCTAGACCCTCAATTAGAGTTTATTTACCATCTTTGATATAGTATGTAAATTTCACTAAATTGCTTTGAAATAAGCCATTTTAACTTAGCACAAAATTTTAATTTTTATTTCAATATATATGCTATGATACCTATTTCTTAGTGTTCTACAAAGCAGATTTCCAAATCTACTGTTAGCTAAATGTGGTTTGAGAGCCATGATCTTAAAATGCTGACTCTTCTATGTCACTGCTAGCTTTGTTCTAAAGGCCTTTCCCTAAAATCAAAGTGCTAATTGTTCTCACCACTATGCAGCCTGCATCTACTTTTCTCCAATCAAGGCTCTCCAGTAGGCCACACCTGTCAATACTACCCAGACTCAAGCTGTTCTAGTTTCCATGGCCTTCCCTTTTTTGTCTGAAGGTTTGTAACACTGGATGATGGTTTCTCTGTGCAGCTGGAAGAGGACACTCGTGTTGGCTCTAGCCCTGAGTTGAAGAGGAAGGACTGAGAGCTTGTGGGTAGGTGCTGTGGAGCTGGGCCCTGAAGTCCAGGTCCGATTTGGGGGACAATAAGATCCCCAGTATACAGGAGATGCTCTTTGAACCACAGGGTTAGTAACCAAACTATCTCAACTACATATGTGGTCTTGAATTCTGGCCCCCAGACCTTTTTTTTTTACAGCTCCCTCTCTCACAATCATCAAAGTCCTTGGTGTCCCCAACCTTTCCCTTTTTCTTCTGACTTAAAGATCTGCTTTTCCTGACACTACTCACGTGGTAGCTCGGCTTCAGCTCCAGACAACTGTTTCTGCCTTTAGTCCTCAGCTCTTTTGAAGTCATACCAACAAAGTCAGCTTCCTGCTACCCATCCTTCATATGGTCACCAAAAGTTCTCCGAGTCCCTCTGCCTCATTCTTGGAAGCCATCCTAGCACCTCGATCTCTCTTCCATCACCATTCCTGCCATCATTCTTTAGCAATTCAAATACTCAACACTCTGGTCTCTCAGCTACCCGGCCGCATCATTTTCAATGAGTTTTGTCCTTTGCTTTCCATGGTCATTCCTATGACTGTAGCCCTTTAACAGGTATTGCTCTATTGCAGGGGTGTCAAACTGGTGGCCCGTGGGCCGCATGCGGCCCTCGAGGTAATTTTTTGTATACTCGTCTTCAGTAGTTAAAGGGTTAACGAGGGAATTGTGTGTACGGTATTGCCTCGATCTCCCCTAAGCACTATTTTCTTCATAACAATTTTTTCTATTTTCATTGTATTTGAGA
>NW_017731361.1:8294575-8295642 GCF_001890085.2 Hipposideros armiger
CTGGGTTGGAATCCAGGCTGGACACACGTTAGCTGGCTCTTAATAATACCTACTATCTGTTGAGCACTTCTGCCGTGTGCTTTACATATATTAACTCATTCAATAGTTATAGATATTATTTTTCCCTTTTCCACAAATCAGCCCAGTCAACTCAGGTACAGAGGTTCTACAGCTAGTAGGAGGCAGAGCTAGGATGTGAACTCCAGCCTAGGCTCTTATCCTCTGTCCTACTGCCCCTCATTTGAATGACTGGGCAATGGTCAATTCCCCTGGCCTGTTTCCTTGTCTGTAAAATGAAGGAGGCGGGATTGCTTACCAGGTCCCTTCCAGCTCTCAGATTGTAAGATCTGCGAAATTCCACTAGTCTTGTCTTTCAGTTTCCCTCTACCCCTCCCCATTACTGTAGGGTAGCCTTCCCAGAGAGACTTCAGTCCATAATACATCAGGTATTCCATATTCGGAGGCCAACGAGCTTGGGAAACTCCTACCCAATTTTGAGGGCTGACAATGCACTTAGCTTATTAAAAGTGCTGAGAAGTCTGCAGGTGAAAAACGAACATTCACGAATCCAGGTTTCTCCACCACGGCACTGCTGAATTTTGGGCCAAGTAATTCTTTGTGGTTGGGGAACAGTAGGATGTTCAACACCCACCCTGGCCTCTGCCCACTAAATCCACAACCCCGAGTTGTGACAACCCCAAATGGCTCCAAATATTGCCAAATATCTCCTGGGGGGGCCATGATTACCCCTGGCTTTACTCCTGCTTTCAATTCTTACTGGAGCACGTTTCCTCCCTCCCCACTATTCCATTTTGGTTTTTTTTTGGAAAATCACTTGCAGCCCAGTGCTTTTCTATACAGAGTTCCTCAAAACACACTTTGGGTTACAACACTATGGTCAAAAGCAACTGAGGCTTCCTTTTAAATCCCAGAGGCTATACAGTAGTCCCCCGTTATCTGTGGGGGCTATGTTCCAAGACCCCCATGGATGCCTGAAACCATGAATAGTAATAAACCCTACAAATACTTGTTTTTGTCCTATACATACATACCTATGATAAAGTTTA
>NW_017731361.1:8297620-8298473 GCF_001890085.2 Hipposideros armiger
GCACCTATATGTTCAATTAATCTATGACAAAGGAGGCAGGAATACACAATGCAATAAAGACAGTCTCTTCAATAAATGGTGTGGGGAAATTGGACAGATATATGTAAAAAAAAAATGAAACTAGACTGCTTTCCTATACCATGTACAAGAATAAACTCAAATGGATTAAAGACTTAAGTGTAAGACTTGAAGCCATAAAAACTCCTAGACGAAAATATAGGCAGTAAACTCTTGGATATCACTCTTAGTAATATTTTTTGGGGGTATGTCTCCTTGGGCTAAGGAATCAAAAGAAAAAATAAACAAATAGGACTACATCAAACTTAAAAGTTTTTGCAGAGCAAAGGAAACCATCAACAAAACTAAAAGACAACCTACTGAATGATAGAAAATATTTGCCAATGAGACATCCGATAAAGGGTTAATATCTAAATTATGTAAGGAACTCATACAACGTAACACCAAAAAATCCCAAACAATCTGATTAAAAAGAGGACCTGAATAGTAATTTCTCCAAAGAGGACATATATATGACTAATAGACATATGCAAAGATGCTCAGCATCACCAACCATCAGAGAAATGCAAATAGAAGCCATAATGAGATTATCTCATACCTGTCAGAAGGGCTATCATCAATAAATCAACAAACAAGTGTTGGCGAGAACGTGGAGAAAAGGGAACCCTTGTGCTCTCCTGGTGGGACTGTAAATTGGTGCAGACACTGTGGAAAACAGTATGCAGGTTCCTCAAAAAATTAAAAATAGAACTACCCAGCAATCCCACTTCTGAGTATTTATCTGAAGAAGTCAAAAACATTAACTCGAAAAGATATATGCACCCCTATGTTCATT
>NW_017731361.1:8301796-8302566 GCF_001890085.2 Hipposideros armiger
AATCTTGCCATTTGAGACAGCATGGATGGACCTAGAGGGTATTATGCTAAGTGAGCTAAGTCAGACAGAGAAAGACAAATACCATATGATTTCACTTACATGTGAAATCTAAAAAAAAAAACAACGACCCAAATGAACAAACAAGACAAAAACAAACATAGATTCAGAGAATAATTGATGGTTACCAGATGGGAGGGGGTTGGGGGGAATGGGTGAAAAAGGTGAAAGGGATTAAAAAGTACAAATTGCCAGTTATAAAAATAGTCATGGGGATGTAAAGTATAGCATAGGGAATATACTCATAGTTAATAATATTGTAATAACTGTGTACGGTGTCAGATGGGTACTGGACTTTTTGGAGTGATTACTCTAAGTGACATAAATGTCTAATCACTATGTTGTACACTGGAAACTAATGTAATATTGTATGTCAGCTGGAGTTGAAAACCTAAAAAGAAACATGCATAGTTTAATAAAATACCTAATTACGAAAAAAAAAAAAAGGTAACACCCTCATGCTTTGTTGGAGTTGTACAAAACTGGGTGGTGGGCCAGATGTGGCCTGCAGACCATAGTTTGCTGACCCCTGGTGATGACGTTTGGGGTGTAGGAGGGCTGTCTCCTATGCTAGAGAGGGGAATCTGCATGAGTAAAATGCCTGAGGTGATGCAGACTTTTAGGGGACAGTGAGACCCTATGACTGTTGACACAGAGGGATCATTGGTCAATACACCGCAAATTGCTCCCCTCAGGCATGTCTCTCAGGCTGG
>NW_017731361.1:8303949-8314945 GCF_001890085.2 Hipposideros armiger
CTCTCTCTCTCTCTGCAGGCCCCTTTCAGCAGCTGCTCCTCCACAGCTGGCCCAGAAGACAGGCCCGAACCGGCCACTTCTGGGCATGAGCTGTGACAGGTTCACAGCTTCCAAGGGAGCTGGTGGACCAGCGCAGCTCAGCCACCCTCTCCTCCCAGCACTGCAGCTGCCGCCGCTGCTGCTCCTGTTCCCACAGGCTGACATAGTCCAGAGAAAGCAGAACGCTAGCAGAAGCAAAGACAGAGCACGCCAAGTGGCTCAGCGCCCATCAGGATTTAGCAGGAGAACGTGACACTGTATGTGATCCTACTGTGTGCTGCATAACTTTTCCCACAGCAACGCGGCATCCCTGCTCAGACACCTTCAGGGACTCCCCCTCGCCAGTACCCGGCAGTCCCACCCCCTCGGCTGGGTGTTCAGGGCCCTTCATCGCAGGCGCTAGATTGGCACTCCAGTGTTCCTGCCCCCTTCTCTCCTGCTCAAACCCTCCGCTGTGGCCTGACTGGCTTACTCGTCATTTGCACCAGGGGTCAGGGAACTCCTGCTGGCAACGGCCAGGCAGGCAGTGAAAAGGATGAAGCACGCATGGGTACCCAACAGGGAGTGGCAGGGACTGTGGCAAACTAGAGTGGGGACAGTTTCTACTCAGCTCCCGCTGACTGCTGCCATGCAGAAACGTAGGTTCAGCATAGCCAGGCCGTGTCATTTGTAAATTTTTCTGAGGAACCCTGATGTTTCAATGTTAGCAACTGATTAACGTTTTTTTAGCGTGTGGTTGAATATAAGTTATTTGCAGGCATGCGGGCTGTAGTTGGTGACCTCTGGTTTACGCCCTGCCGTAATGATGACTGACGTTTGTGCAGCACATAGCATGTGCTAGGACTTGATCCAGGCTCATTCCCGTCCTTGTCTTCATCAGCTCAGGCTGCTATGACAGAATCCCATAGACGGGGTGGCTTATAAACAACAGGAATTTCTCACAGTTCCAGAGGACGGAAGAATGGGAACAGGGGGCCAGCATGGTCAGGGGCAGGTTCTGGCGAGAACCCTCTTCTGGGTCGCAGAAGGCCATTTTCTTGTATCCACATGGTGGAGAGAAGAGAGAGCTCTCTGGGGTCTCTTTTATAGGGGCAAAAATCTTATTCACGAGCATGCTACCCTCTGACCTCAGCACACCCAAAGGCCTCACCTCCTAATACCATCACATTGGGGGTTAGGCTTTCAAAATATGAATTTTGGGGGATACGAATCTTCAGTCCAGAATACCAGCTGTCTCTTCCCAGAAGCCTTCTTCGACCACCTCAGCCCACTGTATCCTTTCCTTCCTGGTACTGGTTAATTTGGCCATCTCTATATTCCTCCCTGTTATTTAACATTTTATATATATATATATATATATATATATATATATATATATATATATATATATATATATATATAAATGCATTCATTCAGAATTGACGAGGAGCTAAGCAATCCTAGTCAGGGACTGGGTCCCACAGAAAGGCAGCACTCTGCCAGGCACTGTACAGGCTCAGAATGATCTCCCTTGCACAGCTGAGGAAACAGAGGCTTGGAGAGACTGGGACCCGAAGAACCATGTGCTCCCCAAGTGAGGACAGTACCTGAAGGACTGCTTAGCTCTGGGGTTAGACCTTTCTCACAAAGGAGCTTCCGCTGGCATCTGTGATCTACAGAGAAGGGAAGTGATAACCAGTGTTTGGCTGAGGGCTTACTTGTCCAGCTAAAGGCTAAATTTGGACTAACACCCACAGACATGTTTATTAATCGGGGGCTGGTCTGTCCTTCCTTTGTGAGGAATAATCATTTAGTAGCCAAGTGGGGCCAGTGCTTTTTTGAGAACTGTCATTCTGGAAAGATATTGATTGCAGGAGGTCTCTGAGCACGTTCCCTCCAGCAGGCAGCAGTAAAGGGAGGCGGCCCCAGTCCAGACAAGATGATGAGTTGGCAGTGGGTGTCTCAACAGGAGCCTAATGAAGAAATCTGGTAGCAGCGAGGCCCAGCTTTACAAGCGCTCATATTTGGTCATTCACTCCATTATATTCCTCTCTCTGTAAGGCGGGTGAGTGGCAAAAGCGTGTGGGGGGCTTTATGCCTCCTTTTGTGAAATGACACGTTCTTATAGCCAGTAGGCTCCAGGAACATAAGGCCATTGTCCCCAGTCCCTGGGCCCACTCCATACATCACAGGTTAGAGACTTCTTATCTCCCTGCTCACTTACTCACTCTATCTCAATCTGTCCCCACCAGGAAGCTTTGTGCAGCTGCTCCAAGAGAAGCCCAAACTCCCTGGGGAACCTCTGCCCAGGTGGAAGAGACCGTGAGTGTGTGGCCGTTATTAGGGGTGATTGCCGGAAAGCCGGTTGTCATGGCACCGCAGAGACTAGGGCTGCCCTCCCAAGATGTCCCGGTTTTCTGGGCGGTATAATAATCACTGCAGTGAGAGGCACAAACACGGAAAGGGAGAGGGGAGCAGCTCCCTGCTGACAGTAATCTCCTCGCAGAGCAAGGTGAGGGGTTCATGGCTGAGGGTCCATATTGACACAGGCTGAGCACTGCTTGGAGAGGGACCCTGGTGTGGACTGGTCACTGCCTCGCTGTGTTCTCATGGCTCTGGTGCTGTGCCTCTGTGTTCCCAGCGCTGGCTTTCTACAGGAAAACATCGCTCCTCACCCACTGACAGTCAGCCCTGTGCCTTGAGTGTTCCTGGAAGTTGCATATATGGAGTGGTAATAGCTACCATATTGGAGTAGATGGATTAATAGCCTCCCCTCTGCCGGGCACTGTGTTCGACTTTATGTATGGGATATTCTAGTCCATTCTCACAACGTGCTTACTCTACAGATGAAGAAATGAGGCTCCGAGAGTAATGTGCCCTGTCACACAGGCCAGGCAGAGGCAGAGCTAGGGTGTCAACCGAGCTCCAGCTCTCCGGCCCACTACTGCCCCCATTCTGTATCATTTCTTCCCCGGTCCCTTAATGAGAAAGGTGACCCCTTCTACCTGGTGCTGACAGACATAGGGAGCCCTGCACCTCTGAGGGCATGGTCCCAGGAAAATGGATTGAACTGGTCCAAGGATTAAACCTCTGATTTGGGCTTCATTAGCTGTGTGCTCTCACCAGTCACAGAGAATTAACCAGAACAGAGATGTATCTTTATGGACCGAACACCATGCACCAGGGGCAATGTGGAGGAGAGTCACCCAATTACTGACACCTTATTACCTGTTAGGCCCTCCCACTGGCTCCAGACACTCACCACCGGGCCGTCCTTCCCCACCAAGTGCCTCTGGGACCTGGAAGCCTCTGTGCTCAGATGCAGAGAGGACACGTTCGGCAGTCACTGGAGAAAATAAAAGCTTTCTCTCTCAGCAAGCACTTTTGCTTGATGATTTGGTCGTGGGGAAGGAGGGATAGTTTGTACCCTGTTCTCCTTTTGAATTTGGCTGGAGGGTGAGCGATCTCTCCATCCCCACTGCGGCTCACGCAGTGCACTTTAGGTGCAGCCCCGGTAGGTGCTTGGGGCCCATGGGCCCCCTGGTGTGTTGAGTTCCTGAAAGCCAGACGCCACCAGTGAAATGCCCGCTGCTATTCTCTACTCTCTTCAGTACCAACCCAGCTGCCTCTCCCTCAGGCCTAGTGAGGTTGAGGCGGGACGTGTTTCTCTCTGCGGCGTCTATCAACAACTTCAACCACGGGCTTTCCCCCTGGGTTGGAATCCCGGCTCCGCCTACGACTCCATCTTGGACTTTGTAGAAATTACTTGTGTTTTTGAGCCTCCGTTTTCTCATCTATAAGCCTGATCTCATGGAGTGTGATAAGAATAAAATACTCATAAATACTGTGTGCTTACTGTGGGCCAGGCAGCATCTCATTGACTCCTCACCACCACGCAATCATGCAGCCTCCATTATTGTCCCCATTTTATAGAGGGGGACCTGGAGGCTTGGAGAGGTTGGGTACAAGAAGTTAAGGCCAAGTTCCCCACACCGGGTTTGTCTGACTCCAGAACCGAGACCACTGACCGCTATTGTATACTTCTTCTCTCTCTCCTCGTTCAAGCCAGGTTTCCAACCACTAGACTCTCACAAATACCTATAACTGGCCTTCATGATTTACCTCTGGGACCTCAAAGGAGCTGGGAACTTCCTACCTGAAAGCCACGAGACGGCTTTCCAAAGTTGCTAACGATTGTTCAGTAAGATTTGACATTGTCTAAACTGTCCCTTCTTTCCAGACTCTGCTTGATTGCTTTCTGTCCCTCATCACTGCTCTCCTTGTCACCACCCCCTTAGATCCTTTCTGGACCCGCTGAGTTAGAAACCATCACTCCCTCCTCTAAACTGCTAGAATTCTCAAATTCTGGTCAGGATACAAATGTCATGATACAGAACACTGTAAAATACTATGATATGATCCTTAAAGTAGGTTATTATATACAACTCAGTATTAAATAATATATTATTTTGTATTGGAGTCTGTTACATATACCATTCATGTTTCAGGAAAACTTCTAGGAGAAAAGTTTAAAATCGAGAGAATTCTGAGTTTTAGCTTATTTGATTTTCCTGGGAATTTGAAAAAGCTAATACCCAACTGCCTTCATTCATTTACATACTTTAGTGCTAGTGTATTGTTAAATCCATATCACATTTTATCTGATGTTAGAGCTTTTATAAACATGTCTCATGTCATTCATTCATTCACTCATTCATTCAGTATGATTTAGCACCCTTGAGATGTCGGGCACTGCCCCAGGAATGCTTCTACTGCTAACAACCTCCCTAGGGGCTAGCAACCACGTGTTGCATTAATACAGACTTGTAGCTTTGTGGCCCTACAATGACATAAATACAGGAGGTTCTCAGTAAACAGGGACTGAAAAATGCTATGCCCCAGAACTTCGCATACACTGAAGATGACATTTGTCATCACAGGTCACTTGAATAGCCTATATGAATGTATAGAGCATTTATTATGAACACCAAATGGACTCTAATAATTCTGATCGCTACGTCGTCAGTCACAAAGTGACAGTCATGCTGGAGCACATCAAGTCAAAAGCATACCCAGTAAACGCCCTAACCAGATAATTCTGGGCGCAGGGTGGAGTGTGACCATCTGGACGGCTTTATCGGACTGCAGATGGGCGCACCACACCCAGTCTTGAGCATAAATCACAGCTCTCTGACAGCTCATCGCTCAGGCCTCAACTGATTAGCTGACAGCCGCACCTGCACTCGTTCCAGATGGAGTTCTTGAAGCCTCGCCTCCTGACTGTCTCACCGGCCTGGCCGGATGCCCGACCCCATGCACCCCAGCGGTGTAGAGACTCTCGCTGAACACCGGGCTCTCTCTCTCTCATCCTTCTTTGGTAAGACTCTGTTCGCCTTGCCTAACCTTATTGCCTGCAAACCGGTGTGATCCTCTTGTGTGAAACCGCTCTACCTCAACCTTGGTTAATGCCCGTGGTGAACTCAGTCAGCAGCGCTAGATCCATGGCTTTATTCTAATCAAGTCCGACATTGTGGAAAGACGCACACGGTGTGTGAGACTGCTACTTTGATGACTACGTCCCGCTCACGACAACAAGAGTCAACAATCATATTTAATCAGCATTTTCTCTTTGACACTGGGAATCTAAATTTCACATTCAATTTAAAATGGACTTGATATTAGAAACATTGCATCATTTCACAGCCTCTTGTCCCACCATAAGTACACCGAGGCAGTCACAGCATCTTATGAATCTGCCTGTCCACTGCGTTTAGTACACTGCCTTGTTCACATTTATTGATCGATTCCTTGCTTTCTTTGATCTCACCAATTTCCTAAGCTTGAAGATACCATGTTCTCCTAAGGAACTTTTCAATGACAATTTCACCACACTATAGGGATTTTGAAGCGACACCAAACTTTCAGGGTGAGCCAGTCAGTCTCAGGATTAAGGATGCCTGTCCATGAGGTAAATCCTATTGAAATTCTTATGTTCAGGTTAAAGATATAAGAACAGATAAAAGCATGCATCGTTATAAGCTTCACGGGGGGTGTGCATCTCCTGCCCTCTGCAGTGTCTGGGCTGTGCTTGATGACAGTGGGAGGCCAGCAGGTGCTGTGAGTAATTCAGCAGATAAAGAGACCTGTGCTGAGGGGGCTAGAAGCTGCGAGAGTGGACAGATCTCATGACTCAGTTATTGGTGCCACCTACCGAGCTGTCAAAGTGGAATTATATGAGCCGCACAGGGGGCTCGAATTAGCCAATATACTTAAACATGGGTCAATTACACACGTGAGAGTCCCCTTTCCCTTCTCTGTCCTCTATTGCCTTACCGAAGGTAGCTGCATTCATTATATGAAGTAAGAAATAAACCTATGATAAGCCCACGGTCTTTGTCAGTGTATTAGACTTATGTTTTCTGGGCCTTGATTTCCTCAAGCTGCAAAGAGGAAGAAATATTCTGCACTCACAGGGTTTGTGCAGATCAATTAGGAGAATGGATGAGAAAAGGGCTCTGTAAATGGTATCGTGCTAAACAGCAAAATGTATCAATTTAGTCATTTTATGGTTTTTTTTTTTTAAACGTCTTCAAGTCCACAGAATTGGTGCGTTTCCTCCCCAAACTGTCCCTCCCCTAGTCTTTGCCAGTTCATTCAATGCCGTTCACCAAGGCATGTGCTTGGGCCAAAAAGCTGGGCGTCTTCCTGGATTCTTCCTTCCACATCTAGTTTTTAAACAAGTCCTGTTAACGTTACACTCAAAACATAGCCCAAATTGGTCCAATCGTAGTCTAGGCTGCTATCATCTCTTGCCTGGACCATTTGGATGGCTTTTTAACTCCTCTCCCAGCATTCTCTCTTCCTCCTGATGTTTCATTCTTTACGCAGCGTGATATAGCTACAAGTATGATGCTACCCCTTTACACAAAACCTTCCTAGATTTTCCCTTCCTAAGTCCAATAAAAACCAAAGTCCTTACATGAGCCTCCAGGGCTACCCTGTTGCCTAACTCCCAAGTCCTTTGCATAGACTACAACGGGAATGAGGCCCTGGGGTTATTATGCAAGGTGACTGCCCTGAGGGTGAAGTCCTCAGGTGATCCGGGCTACCAGCCTACCCCTCCCACTTCCCCTCGCTGCTCCTTCTCATGACACCATCACAGCCAAATTGGAACTTCCTTCTGCCCCTTGGCCTGCCAAGCACAGTCCAGATTCAGAGCCCCTGCAATTGCTGCTGCTCCTTCTCTAGAAACATGCTTCACCAAATCTCCCATGATCTTACTCGCTACGTGTCTGTAGTCTGTCGCCAGCTACTTGGATAGAGTGCCGCGAGGGCAGGAGGTGCCATTTTCTTAGTGCCTGCAACAGCGCCTGGCACACAGTCGCAACAATACACGTTTGTTACACAGACGAAGAGGAGCTTGATTACCATCACTTCATAGCCGCCTCTTCCCTTTACTTTGCCTACCAAGGCCAGCACATTCCCAAAGCTGGAAATGAGCGAATGGACGGGATCAACCACTCTTCAGCGCGAGCCTTTTCATTGTGTAAAGAGAATTACCGGGTGCACATTTATCAGAGTGCACGACTGTAGCTGCTCTCCACGCATGTATTTAGCAGCCTCACTATGCTAAGTGCAGAAGGGGAAAATAAAGACCTTCAGCCATAATGAGAGAACCGGGTTAGCAGGAGAGACACAGAAATGGGAATGGATCCTTTCAACCTACAGTAACAGGTGTGCTGACACAGGGCTTGGTTCTCCTTGGCGACACATGAAGAGTATGGTGGGCAGAAGGATGACCCCTCAAGGACGCTGGAGTCCTAATCCTCAGAACCCGCGAGTGTGTTACCTTTCATGGCAAAGGGGAATTAAGACTATAATTGGAAGGAAGGTTGCTGACCAGCTGACCTTAAAATGAGATGAGATGAGTCTGGATTACCTGGGGGGGCGGAGGGGGGAATGCGATCACAAAAATCCTTAGAAATGGAAGAGGGAGGCAGAAGGGGAAGAGTCAGAGTGAGGCAACGTGAGGACTTGTGCCACAGGCCTTCAGACGGAGAAAGGGGCCCTAAGCTAAGGAATGTGGGAGTCTCTAGAAGCCGTAGAAGGCAAAGGAACCGATTGTCCCCTAGAGCCTCTGGAAGGAACACAGCGCTGCCAACACTGTGATTTTAGCAAGTGAGACCCACGTCGGACTTATGACCTCTAGAACTGAAAGATGATACATTTAGGTGGTTTTTAGTCACTAAGTTTGTGGTAATTTGTAGCAGCAGCCATAGGAAGATAATGCAAAAATAAGTGGTGTGCTTTCTGATGTCGCTTCTGGTGGGAAGGGGTGGGCTCTCATGAGACCTACCCTGCTCTGGCCAGAGCCCTCTCTAGGCCCTGGCAGGCCAACGTCCCTCCCTGGGGGAAATTCCTCCCGGGTATTCCCCTTGACTGGGGTTCTCATGAACCTCAAATTCAAGATGCTCACCCAGTGCCTGTGACTGCTTTGCCAGTGATGGCTTGTCACGGACAATGACGACAGGCAAGTTGGTCTTGAAACGTCCCAAGCCCAGAGCAGCCCGAGCCCCCTGTAACCTCATGGCCAGCTTTTCTGTGTTCTGTGTGTCTCTGGGGGCTGCAGCCATGTGTCTGAGCCAGTTTCAGCCTCCATGGCCTTCTCATCCAAGGACCCCTGTGAGGGAAAGGGCAGGACCTGGGAAGGTGTCAACTGCTAATGAATGACACTCGTCTCCAAAATTAATACGCTTTCCAGTTCTTAGGAAAACCCACTCAACTGGAGTTTCCAGGATGACTAATTGACAGAACTGGTTAAATTAATCAAAAATGGAAATGAGGATGGAGGAAGGGGGATGGGATTCTGTTTTTACTCTGTCGCTTGGGCCTTGCCTGCTCTGCTGTTAATTGCTGCGAAGCTTGAATGGGGTAGACCCTGGATTGCGGTGGGGGTGAGGGGTGGCGTTCACTGGCTTCTCCTTGCAATGAGTCTCTGTTTGGCTTTTCTCTGGAGGGTAGAGGGGTGGGTATTTGTGTGTGTGTGTGTGTTTGTAAACCTGTCATCAGCCAAAAGCATTTTCATAAAGGGCCTTGTTTTTTTTAACTTAACCAAGTTCCTCTGAAATAAACACCATTAATTATGCCCCTGATCAAGACTGAACCCCTTTTGGAAGCTGTGCCAAACCTTGGAGGTTTTAAGCCTCACTGCAGCTGCCATCTCAGCTGATGGCTTTGGATGCATTCCATCAGGAATCTGGGTGAATAAGCCGCAGGTTTATGAAGGGCTCTAGTGGTTTGTGGATGAGGGTGAAGCATGAGACAGTGGCTTTCACGTCTGTCCAAGGACAGTTCATTCTGGGGGATCTAGCCGGTGGGAATTAGATAAAATGGAGCCCCGTGAAATGATCCTGCGAGATGTTAGAAAAAGAGCTCTCTTCTGCTGCCAAACACCCAGAAGAATGAGGAGAATGGATTCTTCTCTTGGAAGAAGACAGACCTGGGTTTAAATTTTGGCTCCTGCACTGTGCTCTGGGGCCAAGTTTCTTCACCTTTTTGTGCCTCATCTGTAAATCAGAGTTACTAATACTAATCTTTATGGGTTGTTGTAAGACTTAAATGAGATACAGAAGGGCTCAAAAATAATATTCATGCCCCTCCAGTATACACAGCTTTGGAGGAAAATGGAACTTCTGATTTGGATTGCTAGGCTGGGGATCAAAACTCGGCCCTATTCTCATTTGAATGCAGGCTGGTTTTCCAATGACCACACTATTTGCTAAAACACCTCAAACTTTAAGGCCTAAAGAGCTTATACCTTTCCTCCACAGCATAAAGAAAAAGTCCGATTACCTTCACACCACCCCCACGACAGGCAGATAAAGTGCACTCTAGGGTGATGCTGACTAGCCCTGGACAGCAGCCTGCCTTGGTTTCATCTGAATCAGGGAATTTCTGAGGCCAAGTCTCGAGCTGCAGATCTGTCCGTGCAGAAGGGCCTTGCTGCTGGAATGGAATGACCTTAGGCAGCAGACTCGCTGGTAGAGCCCTGCAAGGGGCTGGGTGCTGTGCAGCTGCCCATCACTGCTGCTGAGAGGATCCTCAGCTCCTCACCCTGGCCTCCAAGTCCCTTCCTGGCTGGCTACATCTCCTGCAAGCCCCCAGCACAGGCCACTCCTTCTCAACAGGATGTGACCTCTAGGGCAGGTGAGGAGTGAGGCAGGTCTGCCCAAGCTATGATGAGGGAACCATCGGACACTGAGCATGGTGTTCAAATACGTGATTGATTTCATCCAGCAAACATGCAGGGTGAAATGAAACTACTCTGTGCTGGGCAGTGTGCTAATTGCTTTTGCTTTAATGAGTTAATTAATGTCTGAAGGTTTCCATGAAAACAAATGTCACGATCACTTCTCTGCTCTTGTCTTTCTTGACCTCTCAGAAGCATTTGACATAACTGATCCCAATATCTTTCTAAATCACTCTGCTCTCTTGGCTTATATGCCACCCCCGCCTCCTGTTTTTCCTGTTACCTCCCTGGCAGCTCACACTCTTCTCCCTACCCCACCGGTAAATGTTGGCGTGCCCTTGGCCTCGTTGTAGACTATTCGATCTTCTCCATCTAGACCCCTTCCCCTAGGTGACTTCACCCTGTCCCATGGCTTTAAATACTAGAACATGCTCAGGACTCCTGAATTCATATCTCCCACCCAAACGTCTCCCCCCGAATTCCAGACTCAGGTACCCCATTGTTACCAGCCTTCTCTAATTGGGTGACATTGACATCGCAACCTGGACACATCCAAAAGAGAACCCTCAGTCTTTTCGCGTCAAACCTGTTCGCTCCTTGGTCTCATTTCAGTATATGTTACTACCATCCTCTCAGTCGCTCAAGACCAAAAGCTCAGAGTTATCTGAGGTTCCTCCCTGTCTATCATCTCTGCACTTCCAGCGCCTCAGCAAGTCCTCTTGGCCTTAC
>NW_017731361.1:8317005-8379091 GCF_001890085.2 Hipposideros armiger
TTCCCTGTTCCTACTCCCCTGAGCATCTCACCTGCTACCTTTATGCTGTTAGAACAAACTCTACTTATTTGGGATGCTCTCTCCTCAAGAGTGGCTTTTGAGTAGGACACAGGCTCCCCAGCACCTTATAACCTCTAAAGCCAATTAACATCCTCATTGTTCAGAGAAAAATGGTATTTTCGCACCACAGGAAAGTATCCGGGCATCGTCACCATAAAACATACAGACAACCCTGGGGAGGTGCAGAGACTCCGTGTACAGGTTTTTATCACCTCAGTCTTTTGGTTCCCCACTGCCCTCGATAAGCGCCCACAGCACTGTACTCTCAATGGGTCGGGCATGTGCTGGGAACCCCACACTCATGATCACTTTTCACCCCTGCCACCCAGAGGAAAGGATCAGCATGGCACCTTGCCCAGGCTGCCTGCGCCGGTGAGCCTGGGGTCCACGCCTGGAACTGTCACCCCCGGGGCCTGTGCTCTCGATTATTTTTATGTCTTCTGTTATGGGCTGAACTGTGTTCTCCCAAATTCACATGTTGAAGGTCCTAACCCCCAATATCTCAGAAAGTGATCATGTTTGGAGATAGGGGTAGCTGACTGGAAATGGGTGGGCCTTAATCCAATATGACTGGTGTCCTTATCAGAAGGGGAGTTTTGTGTGCAGAGGGAAGATGATGTGAAGACCCTGGGAGAAGACGGCCATAGGCAAGACAAGGAGAGAGGCCTGAAACAGATCCTGTCTTCGCCGCCTTCAGGAGAAACCAACCCCGCTGGCACCTTGGCCTTAGACTTCTAGCCCCCAGAACTGTGAGACCATAAGGTTTTGTTGCTTAAACCACCCAGTCTGTGATACTTTATTACAGCAACTCTAATAAACGAATACACTGTCTTTTATCTGTCATTTCCATCGGCCTGCCTTTCTACCGCCAATGGTCAACGAAACCCCTGCTCCATGCTGGGTACTATGCTAAGTATTGGTAATTCAGTGGCTGGTAAGATAAATAAGGTCCCTGCCCTCATGGAGATTACATTCTGGTCAGGGAGACAGAGGAAACAAAGTGAACATCTACAGGTGAGTGCTATGAATGAAATAAAATAGGTGATAAGATAAAAACAGGGTATAGATGGGGTGAACAGAAAAGTGCTCTCTGAAAGGGTGACATTTTCCCAGAGGCCTAAAAAAATAAGAACAGTCCAGATAAGAGGGAGCACGGTGGGAGAGCATTCAAGGCTGAGGAAAAGCCTGTGCAAAGGCCCTGGGGCAGGAAAGGGCTGGGTGTGTTGGAGGTGCAGGAAGGAGGCCAGTGTGGCCAGGCTGTGCAGAGCTGAGGTGAGAGGGGTAGGGACCAGGTTCATGCAGGGCATTGGAAAGGAGTTCAGATTTAATCTCTCTTTCATTTTCTAGATTCCATTCATCACATCTGGCCAGTGTTTTCACTCAACTCTCAATACTCAGACACCAAAAGGGAAAGGCATAATTCCGACCAGCCCGTTGTTGCTGCCATTAGCACCCTATTGTTCCAGGCGTAAGAATCTCAGATGGAAAACCGACCCCTGTCACCACCGCCAGAAGCAATGAAAAAAAAAAAAAAGGGGGGAGAGATGAGGGAGAGAATCATCCCTTCCACCCCCTACTGAGTATGCAGAGTGAGGGACATATGGAAATTAATATATGCAGCTCTGATAACATGGATCTCCTCGGCATTTTGATTAAATGCCGATGGTTATTAAACACCCTCCTTCTCAGCGCTCATCTCTGAGAGCCAATGTTGCTTTTCATTTTGAACTCTGATGAACTGTCTCAATTCCGTGCGCACACCTCGGCTGAACCGTGGTCGACGGGAGGCTGGTGTTTGAGGAGGATGGAGAAAATCAATATGAAATGTCAGGCGAGAGGTCAGATTGAACTTGTTTTCCCGGCTGGCAGGAGCTGGGGGCCGTGGCTGCAGCAGGCTGAACAAAGGGAGATGTGTGCCGAAGAAGGTCGGCACTTTGGACGAGTCAGAAAAATGAATTTCATTCACTTTTTAATTAGATTAGGAGGCTGACGGCTGGCGATTCAGAGAACTGCTGGTGTTGGGACAGGGTGTGGGGGGGCAGGGCTGCAGCAGAGGCCTGTAGGCCGCTAGCAAACTCCTGGGTCTCCCTGGGGATTCCACCCCCCCGCCCCCCGGGGTTTGCTACTCTAAGGATGAGTGGGACCCAGGCTGGAGGCAGGAGCAGCCTCTGGATGTCCCTGGGCGTGCGGCTTGGCAGGCCTCCCACTTCTTTGGGCCTGATGACTCTTCCTGTTCTCTCCCCATGTAACTTTTCAGTCTTTAGGTCACAGTCAGTGGTCACTGCCTTGGGTTGTAAAGTCCTTGTCACATCCCCTTGTAGCAGCATGTGCCTCTGTTTCATACCACTTATTATCGTTGCAATGTCCTGTATGTTTGTGATTCTCTGACTATTGCATCCTTCCTCCTTAGACGGTGTGATGGTTAACTTTGTGCATCAACTTGACTGGGCCATGGCGTGCTCAGATGTTTGATCAAACAATATTCTGGGTGTTTCTATGTGTTTCTGGATACGTTTAACATTTAAACTGACAGACTGAGTGTGGGTGGGCCTCATCCAATCAGTTGAAGGCCTGAATAGAACAAAAAGGCTGACCCTCCCCAAATCAGAGGGGATACCTCTGGCTGACTCTTTTGAGTTGGGGCATCAATTTTTTTCCTGCCTTCACACTCAAACGAAAACACTGGCTTTTCCTGGGTCACGAGTCTGCTGGCCTTTGGACGAGAACTACATCACAGGTTTTCCTAGGTCTCGGGCCTTCAGATTTAGATTGGAATGATACCATTGGGTCTCCTGCAGTCCCACTGCAGATCTGGGGACTTGCTGGCCTCCATAATCACATGAGCCAAATATTTATAATACATCTCTCATGTACACACGTATGTGCATATGTGGATGAGATATACAGAGGGCGCCAAAAAATGTATACACATTTAAAAAAAAGGAAAAAACCGCATTCATTGTAATACTCAATATATACTGATAACAAAAGACGACTCCAAG
This sequence comes from Hipposideros armiger, assembly GCF_001890085.2. Lineage (NCBI taxonomy): Eukaryota > Metazoa > Chordata > Mammalia > Chiroptera > Hipposideridae > Hipposideros > Hipposideros armiger. Next base: position 8,320,068 of record NW_017731361.1, read on the forward strand.
TCACGTTTGACTTCTGCAGTTACAAGAGGTGCTCAAAACGTTTACCATCAGTGTCCAGACACTTCTGATGATGGCGAACTACTGCTTGAGCATAGGCAACATCTCTTAAAATGTGTATACATTTTTTTTTTTTGGCACCCCCTGGTATATCTCCTATTGGTTCTGTGCCTCTGGAGAGCCCTCACTAATATAGACAGGGAGCTCTCAGAGGGAGGAAACCAAGTCTGATTTTGCTCACTGTTATGGCCCCAGAGCCTGGTACAGTAGCTGACACAGAGCATGTGGTCAACAAATATTAATTAAATAAATGAATAATTGGGTTTCATATATCTGGAAAAAGGGGTGGGATTTCAAGGACCTTATTATAGCTGCAGGCCTAGAACAGCGGGAGTGCAGGAGGAATACCTGTGATCACTGTTGCCATCTATTGATTCCTGTGTGCCCGGCAGAGTGCTAGGCACTCCCCACATGACGGCATTGACTTCTCATGAACAGCCAGCCCTATTAGGCTGTCTTCATTATTTCTACTTTCCAGTGAGGAATCTGGGGCTTAGAGGGGATTAAATAGCTTGTCTGAGGTCACACAGACACCGAGTGTCAGATTTCTGATTCCGAAGCATCTACTCTAAACCATTCTAGTTCTGGAAATTTCTAAGGTCTTGTCCTTTTTCCATCTTGAGTTGAGGGTTCATCAAGCCTCCCATTCAGCCTATTCCTCAAGAATCCGGAACTTGCATGGGTCTCTCTGACCTTAAAGCCCAGGCTGGTGTCTGTCACCCTGGCTGTGAGCACACAGGGCTTCTCATGCCATCTCTGGCATCCACTTTGGGTTGGTGGCCCTTCACGCCTGGTTCTGCCTTCACACAGCAGAGAGGCCCTGTCTCCTTAGACAGCTCACGTCACCTCGCAGACAGCATGTCCCAATCCGAACGCCAAGCCTTCATGCTCCTCTACTATGGCTTATTAGTCCCCATTCCACAAGCTGTCATGTCCACCCTCAGGCACAAACTTATCTATTGAATAAACACTTACTGAGCACCTACTTAGGTGTCAGGCCTTGGTAATACGACGTGCGCAAAACAGATTCAGTTCTTACCTTTAGAGGGTTTACGTTCTAGAGGGGAAGGACATGGAACAACTAATATCCACGTGTGATGATGCCAATCTCTAATAGCACTCACATCACCCATAGTTACCTTAAAGGAACATGTTCGTCTTTCCTTTACCTTCCTTTCAATTTCCATAGCTACCATCCTTAGCTAGGTTACACGTTTCCATCGTATGAGTTTAAAGCAAAGCCTTCTAATTCTCCAGTTTCTTCCCATGACCACTGTGTTCATCTTCCATAAAAACAGGAATTCTATAACTGTTCTCCAGCCAAATGATCTCCAATGGCTCTCCATATACTAGGAACTGGGGCACAGGAATGTATGCTTGGAGGTCAGGGAGGAGGAGGATATAGGGTACACGAGACGGCATACGAAGCCAGAGGATAAAAGCTGCATCTTTGGGGGACACGAACGTTGCTTGAGATTTTGGGATGGGTAGAAATGTAGTTTTTAAAGTAAAAACTGAAAGTAAACATTTTATGGGAATAAAGTGCAAAATTCACGTGAAATTTCAAGATAGAAATATGAGACTTCAGAGAAAATCTTTTGTGATCAGCACTGTCCCCAGGGTCTTTGGCCTCTGCCAGGCGCAGGCTGTTCTGCCCTTGCCAACAGGCCAGCCACCCAGAGCACCTCAGAGAGGCGGGACTGCCTCTGGGTGCCCTTCCTCCATGGCAGCAAGACTCACGTTTGGCCTCGGGAGTGCTGTACGTGGTGGACAAGTTTAAGGACTGGCTACTATAGGAGCCAGACTCTGGGTGTAGAATAGGTACTCAATGAATGATGAATGAAGAAAGAAATGAGTGGATGAATACAGGAAGGCATAATCTTTTAACTTTGATATTCAAGGACCAACCTGATACGAACCATCCTCCCTATCTGACCTCATGTCTTCACTCTTCTCCTTTCAGTGAAGCCACACAGTTCTAAGACTCTTTAAAGGTTCCAAGCACGTAACTGCCTAACTTTAGTCCATTCTGTGTGCACTGCCAGAGATGCCCTTCTCTCTGTTTCCCGTCTGACCAAATCTGACTTGTGCTTCAGCACTGCTACTCCCTCAGCCTCTGCCTTCCCTGTGAGGTCTATCCCAAGAGCCCTGCCCTCCTATGAACATCCCAATCCTTAATCGTCTCCACCACTCATTTGGGGATTGACATACCCACTGCCTGGTACTTTGTTCCTGAAATGTTTCCTGGGGACATCTTAGGTCATCAGCCAAAACTTAAAGTACAGGTCTTACCTGGCCATTGCACCCCTCACAGTTCTTAGTAGTAATAGTAGTAGTATCACAGGTACAAGAAAATCATGCTGAAGAATGGACAGTGAATTGGAGTCTAGATCTGTGGTTCTCAACTGGGAGCAATTTTTCTCCCGGGGGATATTTCAGAATGTCTGGAGACGTTTTTGGTTGTCACACTTACCTTTGCTACTCGCATCTCGTGGGCAGAGGCAAGGGATGCTGTTAAACACCCTCCAAGGACAGCCTCCTCCCCAAAGCACCGTGTGCCCCAAATTCAACAGAGCTGCTGTTAAGAAATCCTGTGTATATCACAGTATCTTCCTAACTTCTTTCCCTGTCTCTTTACTCTCCCAGTCAGAACCCAACCTCCGTCCTTCTACCTTCAGTCTAAGTAACTTCTCTAAAAACGAATTCTAATCATATTATCCCCCTTGTAACTTCAGTGGCTGTTCACTGACTTTGCGAACAAATGTCAAGTTCTTTTTCATGGCCATTATGACCAAGCTCCTGCATTTCTCCTGAGTTTCAACGCTTTTCCTTCTCCACGTTATTCTCTACATACCAGTCATATCAGTCACCTTGCAGACCCAAAAACATTATGATCGTTCGTGCCCCAGTACCTTTGCACATGCTGATCACTCTGCCTTGAACACTTGTTGGCTTATAAGTAAGTACTGCTCAAAGATCAATACCAGCATACACATCAGCAAATATTTATTAAGCATCTATCATGGACTACGTATTATTTTAGGTGCTGGGGAAACAGCTGTGAGCAAAACAGAATTAAGTCCATGCCCTCACAGAGCTGATGGTCTAAACCCATGCTCTCCAGAACTTTCTGCAGTGATGGAAATGTCTTAAATCTGCACTAATACGGGGGCTATTAGCTATTGAGTACTTGGAATGGAGATAATCTGAACTGAAATCTGCTGTAAGTGTAAAATACACATCATGTTTTAAAGACTGTATAAAAAAAAAGTAAAATACTTCATTAACAATTCTTAATATTGGGTTGTCGGAAAAGTCATGATGCATTTTTGTAATGAAAAACATAGAAAAAATATGTCATGACTTTTCCAACAACCCACTAGTTATCGCATTGAGGTCCCATTGACAAACCCACGAGGTTGCTGTTATTATTTTACCCATTTTACATATGAAAAAACTGAGGCTCAGAAAGGTTAAGGAAAGTTGGGCAAAGTCAGGCAGCTAATCAGGAGTGAAGTCTGGCTTTGACCTGGGTCTGTGGGACTCTAAAATCCACACACTCTACACAGCACTATCTGTACATACAAGCTGCCCCGTGTAATACATCTTACAGCAAGTGAGCAACCAAAAATGATCAAAGTGACCCAGACATGCACCCCTCTGCTAGCCATACACCGACACAAAGAGTCGTCCTGTCACTGCGGTCACATAGGAACTGAAACTGAACACTGTGTCTGTGAGAGATAAGGTCTTCATGTCTGGCTCTCCACGGCAAACTGCAGTGGCCAGACGGGACCTCACAGAAGGCACTGGCTGGACAAATCCAGCTGTGGTCGCTCGTGAACAGCTGCCCATGATGTGGCCCGACACTGGACATGGATGGCCACTGCCTTCCAGGTACCTTTACCTAGGGAGCAGTTTCTTTTCCAGAAAGCCCTCCTGCTGGCTCCAGGCCCAGCCTACCCACCACAGCACTCACCGTCAGTGCCCGCTGATCCTTCCTTCACCTGCTGACATCGGCCTCAGTATCCGGCCTCCAAGCACTCAGCCCCCACTGGTTTGGAGCTGCTTTGCTCTGTCCACGTTCTGCAAACTCCAGCTTGACACGAGGGCCTGGGCATCTGGCTGCCCTTTACCCCCACCCCTCTCTCTGAAGCTTTTCCTCGGTGCCCCCCAGAACCATTGGGACTTTTAGCGTGCTAGTTTCCCAAAGCCACAACCTAGGTCTCCAAGAAGCCACTAACCCCTCCCCCAGCTACTATTCCTTTTTTTTTTTTAATTGAGCTATATGCATAATTGACATAGAACATTATATGACGTTAGTCACCATCTCCAGCTGCCATTCTTGAGTCTCTGTATCTTCCCAGCGTCCCGCACAGTCCAGCAAAGCAAGTCCTGTTAGCTCTACTGCCAAGATCTGCCCAGAACCCACCCACTCCTGTCCATTGCCACATCATCGCCCCTGTCCAGGCCACGCTCACCCCCTGCCTGGACAGCCCAGCAATCCCCTAACTGGTCTTCCCTTTTACTCCTCGGGTTCCTTTTCTCCACAGCCGCAAGAGTGATCTTAAAACATAATTCAGATTATGTCACAATGTTATGTGACAAGGCTCATGTCTTATTCATCTCCATATTCCACAGCCCGAAGTGAATGTTTATGGAATTGAATGTGAGGTTTCATCTTGATCGAAATGCCCAACGTGAAGCGGACTCCCGAGTCGCGCTGACACTTGCAGTTGCTTTCCTTCCACTGTGTCTAATGTGTGAACGGAGATCAACACCCTTCAGGATCTCCAATTCTCCTCCCGCACGCCAGGGGCCAGTGGCCCACCCACCCACCTCAGCTCTGGGCTGCCTGCTACTCACATTTGGTGTGCCTGTCACACAGGGCCGACGCCCTCATGTCACACAGCCGGATTGTCCCTTTGCTGCTGCTGTACACGAAGGTGTTGCAGTGATGGGGGTGGAACTCGGCTGCTGTGATCACCTCCGTGAGCTCCTCCATGTTGGCTGGCTTGATGTCAACGATATCTGGCACAGGTGAGTCAAGGACCAGAGGGGATGGACCAGGAAGAGCGGGGGCAGAAACTCGGGGTGATTAGTAATGGCACCGCCTCATGTTAGCATAACATGTTAGCATTTACCACACATAGTAAGGCCTCGTAATCACTCTGTGAGCAAACAGGTACGTACTATTGGTCCCGGGCAGATGAGGCCCAGGTTCCCAGGGATCAGAGGAAGCATTGGAACACGGGTCTTCCTGGCCTCTTTTCAGTATTTCGTCCTCCATGACATGTAGCTGTCCCATTCACCATCAAAATGACCTGCTCATGCAATTGTGCTAAAAATGTGCCAAGTTGCAGAGACTTTCATTTCTCGTTTTACAACAGTGGTTAACAAACTAGTCCCGTTCCAACTAAATAATTCAATTTACTTGAATCTTTACCCCCGCTTCTGGGCTGATAAATGATACCTACGATAGACTGTAAATCCTCTTCCATGAAATTCCCGAGATCTTTAATAATATGTTGATGATGATGATGATGATAGCTGCTACCATTTATTGAGCACTGACTGTGCAATCACTGTGCAAAGCACATCAGGTACTTTATCTCACTTAACCCTTATAACCACAGCTCTATAATCAGCACTTATTCCCATTTTTCAGGGGTGCAAACAGAGGCTCAAAGTAAAGCAACTTGCCCCGAGTCACATGGCTAAAGAATGGTAGCACTAGGATTTTATCCCAGCCACAAAATTTGTGTTCTTCAGTCACTACGCAAAATTTCTCTGATTGAAGATAAGCAGAAGCTCGTCTCCATAAGCTGTAATTTACCTTAGAGCGTGTGCGTGAGTTTAAGTATCTGAAAGAACACCCAGTTTTACGGCGAGACCGTTTTAGCCTCCTATGGAATATATACCCTTAGTTTTATCATCTGTTTTTTTACTTTTCTCAGTATTTTCCTTTCTGATCAAGAATTATTATACCTCTATTTTTAAAGACCACATCCTTGTATACTGAAGTGAAACATTTGGTCTTTCATTCAGTAGAGTGTCTGGTACGTATGAGGCCATGGGTTTGGGCTGAGCCTTTCATACCCCAACAGAGAGCTCAGAGGGCCTGGGTGCAGGTTGGGAGGCACCTGGCTGGGGCAGAGATGCTGTCTGAGACCCAGCAACTTCCTGCAAAGGAATAGTCCTTATGATGTGTATGCCGTAACATGGGAAAGGTGACCTAATTGATCTTTTCCTAGACTTCACCACTTTTCAGCCACCTTTGCGATAACTACCCCACTTGTATATCAATCATCAGATAGTATTTTTTACGTCACATTTTTTTCTTCAGAACAACTTAAATCGACTCGCTTTTTCTTTACTTAGCCTTGTCTATGCAGTAATCCAATATTCATAAAATCATGGGTGTAATGAGCTAGCTAGAGCTACATTTTAACAATATATATGAAAATAAATGCATAACAAAACAAAAACATTTTTGTGTGAGCCAGGAATTTATGTACCCATTCTGGAAAACACTGCATTGAATCAACAGGCAGTAACTTCATACAGACTATCCTATTATACTGGGATGGGTGAAAGTCTTCTATACTTTTCCTGAAGTTAGTAGAATAGTCCTCTCCTTAGAGTTTAGATGAGATATGAGTAAATGCACTGGTATTTTTAGTGACGACAACACACCAAAGCATTCATCTAGTACAAAACATCACCGTTGCTCTTGCTACAACTATTCCTGCATGGACTTTGTTGTAATAAGGGCTTTGTATTTGGCTGTTCTGCTTTCCCCTTCAATTATCTCCTCTAAACCCTGTTGTGTTCTTTCTAAAATTATCCTGAGACTGAACTAACATTTTACTATAGTTTCCCCCATGAAACCCAGATGCAAATATTACTTGGGTCTCCAGAGCATGTGGGTCCCCTAGATTCACAAAATACTACCTTTCAACTGCTGCCAGTGTCATAAATATGATTGCAGTTAGCACTACACGCTGGGAAGTGAGAGCCCGGGCCCCCGGGAGGAGGCCCCAGGCTGCAGCTGGGATGTTCTCGCCAGCCCCTGACCGAGCCCTGGGCTGGTGGACGTGACACGGGCTGGAGTCAGTGATCAGCTGTTGTCATATTGCATTACCCTCCAGAAAGAACCTCCATACCCTACTGTGCCAGTGAGCAAGTTTCTCTTTTCCCAAAATAGGGCAAGAAAAATCTGGTGTCAGCTGTCTCAACCTCTACCAGTATAGCTCTACAAACAAGATTAACTGGAAGGGAGCTTTGCTGTGTGGGAGGAAAGGTGCCACATCTACAGTTATTTTTTTCTTACCTAAAAATAAAGCCCCCAAGTCAGAATGTTTGAAAATGAAGTGCTGAAACATATCCGTGAAACCAGCAACATCCATCATTATCAAGAACACCGTCTTGATGGGAGGTGCCCACAGGGTCTGCGTTGGGCTGCTGCCTCTGGAGCCATCTTCCCTCCCATCCATCCTGGACCTCTGAGTCTGCCCATCACCCCTCATCCTGAAGCACCTCCCTTTGGACTAGAGTGCTTGTTTGGGTCTGACTCTCTGGGTTAGGGGATAAACAGACTCGACTCCTCTTTTTAATAACCATGATGATAAGGACGAGGGGGAGAATAATAGCCAGCAGTGCATGTTTATCAAGTGCCAGGTACCGTCTTATTTGACCTTCATCTCAGCCTTATGAGGTTAGTATGATTCACTGGCCCATTTTCCTGCAGAGGAAATAGTGACTGAGTTAAATTACTTAAGGTCATATGACCAGTAGGGGGCAGAGCTGGGCTTTGAACCCAAGTTTGTCCAACTCCAGAGCCTGGGTTCCTGATCACAGGCCACTCCCCTCTCTGCGCAGGGGCCTTCACAGAGCCAGCCCTGCTGGGCGTGGGCATTCTGGTTCTCGTGGCACCCGCTAATCAAAGAGGAGGCTCCCTCTCTTCTGCTTTGGGCCTGTGCTCTCTTAATTCACAACCCACTCTGGGGACCACATATTTTAGAACCACAGTGGGGACACAGCATCTGACCTAGGATTTGTGTGTCCTAGGATGTGATATATATATATATTTTTTTCTTTTGAACCTGAAGTTGGGACAGAAACATGATAAGGGATTTCTGGAGTTGTTATCTGGTGGAGAATTTGCTGAGTTCTAGAAACTTTTGGGAGGAGTCTAAGTATCAAAAATTCAATGGCTTATGGGGAAGATGAGAGAGCGTATTTCACATCTGCATCATCTGCAAGCCCAAGCCTTTTGCCTTAACTGTTGTAAAGGGGAGACACGCGCCTTCAGTCCATGTGGTTTTGCCCTTCATGTTGGGAAGGAAGGAGAAAGGCGACGAGCAATGCACAGCTCCCTGTGTTATCTTGAAAATGGAATGATGCATTTTGACAGTCAATTTTCTCTTCCCTATCCTTTAGAGCTCTCTATCCAAATTATTTCCCTGTTGTTCCAAAGAACTAAATGGCAAAAGCAAAACATAGCATTGGATTCACGGATAATATACAGGGCAGACAGCCAACAGATTGCTATTAAATTAACCCTGGGGCTTGACAGATCTGTTCTTCTTGACCCCAACTGCTTATGGCATTCCGTATTAATGCTGAGCCCAGGCAAATTACCTCGGCTAACAAAAGGGGTTAATCTGTCTCTCTGCTAGCACTCTAGAGGCAGCTCTGAGGACGGGAGGGGGCACAGCCAGCTTGGCAGCTGAGCTCCATGCTTGGAAGGCAGAAGGCGGGAAGGTGAGGGCACCGCTGTGCCAGGCAGTAGCCTAAGGCATCATTTAAAATAATAATTGAAGACACTGGGAGGTCACCCCTTAAGGGACTGGCTTCAAACAAATAAGAAGCCAGAGCCATAAATTACATCAGCCGGGGGGTGAGGGAATGAAGAAGGCTATGGCAGGATGGTAAGGGGTGGCACGGGGGCCATGCAAAGGTCATTTCCTTAATCCCAAAGTTAGAAAAAGTTCTATACAAAAGTCTACATTTGCAATGCAACATTATAAAAGACTGACATCTCTCTATCTATTGAAATAAGGAAATGACATGTCAATTTTATGTGTCTCATTAAATTGTTCATGCAATGACATTTCAGGGCTGCTAAAAACATAGTATAAAAAACTCTATCTATAATATGACCATAGGTCATTTAAAACTTATATTCTGAAAATAATGAGCAAATAGGCAAGATACCAAATGTTAGTGATTGTTCTGTCTGGGTGGGTCTATGAATTTTTTTTCTTTTAAATTATCAGTTATTATTTCCACATTTTCGTTTAATGAGGTTGTAGTATTTTAGGATGAGAAAAAATATTTGCTCTATCTATCTATCTATCTATAATTTTAGGTGAGGAAAGTTAGATACGAAAGAGATATAATCTGACCACAGCCACATAAAAAAGCGAGTGAGTGTGAGAGAGAGGCAGGGGAGGGACAGACAGGAGGGAAATGTAGTTATATCTTACAGGGAATTAGAGTCTAAGGCAAGCATGTAAGTTAACCTTTAGTAACTGTAGCTTAGGTTCGTTCACTCATTCATTTGTTCATTCATTCCTCCACATAATTGCACAAATGTTCCCAACGAATCTGCCAGTATTCTTCTGGGTGCAGGGGACACAGCCATGACCAAAGCAGACCAAAAAACCTCCCTGATACATGTAGCCTATATTCTAGTAGGTGAGATGGTCACTAAGCAAGGTAAATTAATATCATATGCAATATATTAGATAGTAATAACTGCTAAGCAGAAAAATAAAGCAGGGAAGAGAGAGGGAAAGTGTATGTGCATGTGTGTATGTGTATATGTATGTATGTGTGTGTGTGTGTGTGTGTGTGTGTGTGTGTGTGTGTGTTTCCTAGATTGAACAGGAGATGGCTTCCTGGATAAATCAAGACTTAAATTTTTCCCTTTTCTTTTGTTCCCTTATTTAGTCATTTTTCTGAGCCCTTCTAGTTGAATTAGCTAGCACTAAATTAAAATTGCGATGTAAATCACCTATATATACTCCAAAATTAAGTGACGAGATTATAGGACATTTTATAATCTTTACATGAATACATATCACTAAATAAAGAAAATAAACATTAAACAAAAAGTAGTTTCCTTGGCTTAGAATCATCCATGAGAGAGTTGAAGACCAAAAGTCTCATCTCTATAGGTAAAGTTCAAGATAACATTGTGATAAATACTGTGATTATAACAAAATGGAGTCAGGAAATTGGGATTCAGTTTTAATTTCAAATCTATTTTGCTCAGAGAACTTGGCAAAGTCATTTTGTCTCTCTGGGTTTCAATATATTTGCCTTTGAATGGGTATAATTTATTTATTCTGTCAGCCTTGGAGAATTTTGATTATCAAAGATAATGGAGAAAAAGTTATTTATTAGGTGGTTTTATGGTGGACTGAATAATCCCATCTTCCAAAGAAAGCATATATTTTCCTGAGGACAGTTCTTATATAGTTTATTAGTTTCGTGGGCTTTTCAAGGTGACTATTCTTATATGCGTCTGTATTTATCACCGCTACTTTTGCTGATACTCACAAGGTTTTTCTTTTGTTTCTTTTTTTCCTTTTCTTTTCTTTCCACATCCTGCCTAAGCCTACCAAGGATAGGCGAGCCAGGCAGGAGGCCTTTTTGCAGGCCACGTTGGAGAGTGGAATCTAAGTTTACCTGGTAAGATAACATGTCCAAAAGCTGTTGAGGCTTTGCATATGGAACCTGAAGGTGGGAAATAGCCTGACCTTGGCCTTGACTATCCACTGGATCTCCTTGTAGGGGACATCAATTGCTTTAAGGTGTTTTTTTTTTTCCTTTCCAAAGTTTGAATTTAATCTTTGTCTATTAAGCAATGATTACAAAGCATCCAGATCTTGTTAGCTGAATGGACGGGTTGCTTGGTGACAAGACACTGGAGACTTCCAGGGGACGCTAAGGGACACTCCTTTTTTAATAGCATAAAAAGCCAACGCACAAATATTCATGGAGGGTTTGCCAATTGTTGGGCTCAATATGAGGAGGAATGACAGAGAGATCTATGGTGCCCTACTAGTTACTGCTTTTAAGTATGTATCGAGCTGCAACAGACACTGGGCTGAAATAGCCTTTATGATGGGGGAGAGGAAGGGGGCGGCACTTGCAAGTCTGATAACCACAGACTTTTTCCTACTCAGGCAACACAGAGCTTGAAATTCCACCATTAGAAAACACCCAATACTTCCTTCAATGGTCAAGTCAGATGTTACTTTCTTTAGGAAGCATTCCAGGCGTTTCATGATCCTTCCTACCCGGTGCCTCCGTAGCACCTTGAACTACCTCTGTGAGAACACTTAATACATGTTATTATAATTATCTGAGTTATCTGACACAGTGTGATAGAGCATATTTTACTGGAGTATGGAGTAAGAGAGACCTACATTTTAATCCCAAATCCTGTGACCAGTTCATAATCTCAAATGACTCTGAACTAGTTAACTCGTCTACGAAAAAAGGAAGACAACTACAGGAAATGATGTAACATAACTGACTCAAAAACCTGTTAGACTCATCTTCCCTAGTGTGGTGACATGTCGGTCTCCCTCTGTCCAAATACTCACTCTGATGGTTCTGTGACATGTTAACTTGGTAAGACCGAACTATACACCTTAGCATTCCCTTTCTAGGATGTTTCTGGTTATGGCGGGTTAACAAGGTATATTCTCCCAGGAGAGTTGGAGACAGAAACCCCAGCCTGCTTGTGGGTTTCCATTCCTGACCCTACCCTCACTCCCTCCCTCCCTTCCTTCCTTCCTTTCATCCTTCCTTCCTTTCTTTTCTCTCTTTCTCTCTCCCTCTCTCCTTCCCTCCCTTCCTCCCCTAATAGCTTTGCTTCTCTGATACACCCACCCTCAAGGTTACAAGGGACATAATGTCAGGGGTGGAGTTTTATTTATCTCGGCATCTCCAGTGCACATAGTAAGTGCTCAATAAATGTTTATGAATTTTACTGTAATTCCTTGGGACTGAGTAGCCTTCTGTAGGTCAACAGGCCAAGATGCCAGGCCTTTACAGTGAATCACTTAGCCTATCACTTTCTTCGTAGAGAACAGGCTCCAAGCAACAAGGTAAGAAGAACAGGGGCCTGGGGAAATGCTCCAAATAATAACCACCAGTTATTGAGCCTTCTCTCTGCCAGGCACTCTGAGTATTTCACATGGTTACTTCATTTCATCCTCACAACTGTATAGAATAGATGGTATTATTATCTCCATTAACTGATGAGGAAATTGAGGGTCAGAGAAATGTTAAGCAACTTGCCAAGGTCACACAGATTTTAGGAGATGAAGCTGGATTCAAATCCAGCGTGCGCATTCCCAGCTACTAAGCTATGTGCTCTGAGGACGCCCAGGAAACCCAGAAGAAGTCTTCATATTTGCATTCTTGCCGTCTGCCCTGACAACATGAGGCCCAAAGGGCTTGCCCTGTGGGGGGAGAAATCCGCAGCCTCATAAAGCTCTAGATCCAGCCTGAGACACAGAGTGTCAGCAGCCACACAAGCAGGGCACTGAGCCCGGGAAAACCCACCAAGGCTACCTCCAACATGGGGAAGAAGGGGCTACCCCAGCACACACAGGCCAACATGCTTGATACGTCGTGGGGAGAAATGCTCTTCTTTTACACTAAATGCCAGTCTGGGGTTGATACAGTGGGTATGTACATTTGTGGATGGAAGCCACAGCCACAACAAGGGAGAGGAATTTGTACTAGGTCCTACAGCTTCTGTCAAAGCCTGTGTGGCAGAATCCCACGGGAGTGAAAAGAAGGCCGTTGTCCATGGTACTAAAGAGCGACAGAGCTGGAAGCCACGAATTGAGGTTCTATGGCCCCTTGACCAGGGAATCAACTCCAAAAGGACCTCAGCTCAATTGACAAAAGAAGCTGATGTTCAGGGCTGACCAAGGCTCAAAGGTGAAATACCCCTGTTATCCCACTGGCTTCTCCTAGAGAAATGCTCTTTCTCATGCCTAGCAGACGACTTTCGCAAGGTGTGGCTTCTGCTGGCCTTCTCTAGCCTTGCTATGCCATGTTCTATCTTCTCTCTGGGTTCCAGTCACAGTGGCCATCTTACAGCTCCTCCAATATGCCATGCTCCCTCCAGCCACAGGACCTTTGTACATGCTGGACCAATCTCTCCACACCTCTTTGCCATGTTAGCTTATACGCTTCCTCTTTCAGATCTCAACTCAATAACCAGTTCCTCACAAAGCCTTCTTTTATTCCCTAGTCTGTTTCAGGTTTAAAAAAAAATGCATCCACATAATCATATTCCCTTTCTTCACGTGACTTATTTCAGTTTGTAATTATATACTCATTAGTGTGATTATTTGATGCAAGCCATTCTGAAAGCAGACAACTTGTTGTTTTTCACTTTTGTATCCCTCAGCACCGGGCACTGCCTGGCACAAATTAGGTGTTTAGTATACAGCTCTTGAGGGCTGTATCTTTACTTTTATTTGATATGGGTCTATTTAATAGGTCCCACATTGGTGTAGGTAAAAGCCCAGGTCAACTTGTTCTTAGTCCTGAGAAGAGAGTTCAAAGGATCTTAGGTATAGTACAGTTTTCATAAGGAAGCAACATCTTTCTATAGCAACTTTCCTTTACTGAAAAGTCATGGCTGCCTCTTGCCCTAAAAGTCACCTAGAAATGAGTTATTATTGTCCTGATGTAGTTAACCCAGGAAGGCCAAAGTTTAACAACTTTAAACCAGAACCTGACACACAAGACAGGGTCAGGCTGGCTATGGATGGAGGGATAGAATTCAAGACCAGCTGCCACGAGGCTACAAATGACTCACTCTGAGATGGCGCTGACCACAAGGCCGCGGACCTCAGAGATCCTGCAAATATCTGGTAACTAGGGCATAAGGAGCGCCCAAGTCCAGAACCAGAGGGGGAGTCTAGAACCGAGAAGATGACCCAGATAACGAATTCAGTAGAACTGAATCCACTATTCTAACATTCCAGTTTTCTAGTTGCCCTGTCCTTCTAACAATGAAGATCACATTGGTTCCTGTTTATTGATCATTTACTTAGCAAGGTATTGCCCTAAGCATGTGTGTATGTGTGTGTAAACACCTTTAAAAAAATTCTCACAATCCTCTTTAATAATTTCATGTTCTCCAGATCATGAAATAAAGGTTTGGATAAGTTAAGGAACATGTTAAAGCTTACATAGCTGGGTGAGAACTTCGGACTTGTTAGGCTCAAAGCCTGTGTTCTCAACCACAATGCCAATGTCACACCAAATACTAGTCACTGGTAGTTATGACTGTTTTTTTTTAAAAAACTATAAGGCAAGACCACTTGTCTTAGTATTTACTTAATACTTTATATACGCCTACTTTGTAATTTAAATGAATTTTTTAGTACCCATGAAATCACAGGATTGATATGACAGCTGTGTTTTCTAATATTCACGATCATAAATATATAATTATGAAAACAAGAAATGTCCACGTAGTGCTTAGAAGCACCTTGCCTACCATCTCAGTTGTATTCATACCACATTTGGGAACCCCACGTTACTCAATTCTGAACCATGAGGCACTGTAGAAATGGCGTCAAACAACCTAGGATTGAATAAGTCCTGCCTGGTGGTTGGTGTTTTTCTGAGGCTGTTTTGAAAGATGGCCGCTTCCTACCCCAGAGGTGGCTGTGCTTCAGTGATGATAAGCAAAAGGGTCCCAGTTTGTATAGTCTGCTCAGTGCTTAGGGCGGTCTGGTTGAAAATAACTATATAGATATCAGTTATCATCATTCTCATGATGACAATGATTATTTTACATATGGCTGCTTTAAGGGTGAATGGCACAGTCTCATTTGTATGCCGGCATCTGGCAGGCTGTCACACATCTGCAGAATATAACCTAAATTGTGCTATTAATATTTCCCCTTTGCATTCTCCCCAAGGCATCTGTCTCCCAAAATGCCTCAAGAAACTTCCCTCCCTCTTGAAGGCCTAGAGGCAAAATTCAGAAAACATGTCACCTAGACTGGGGACAGCAGCAGCACGGAGTGACAGCAGCTGAGCCTGAGCAGATTTCTGGCTCTTAGAATAGACTAAAGGGAGAGAGGGAACCACCACCCACACTCATTCTATTAGTAGCTGCACTTTCAGGCCAAATCTGTAGGCAGATGCTCGCAGGCTGAGGCAGTGTGTCGCGTCTGCTCTGTGAGCAACGAAACATGCCAGTCATGGTCCTGATGGTCAGTTCTCAGCATCTCCATAATCGCCTCCACCGCTTAGAGCTGCCTTCCCTGCAAGGCCTTGGGCAACTACTGAGCACTCTTGTGTGGTGGAGACTAGCTAGCTATCCACCCAAACCAGGTTTTTAAAAATTATGCACACACAGCTATACTACATTCCCCAGCCTGCCTTGCAGGTAGAGGTGGCCATGTGACAGAGTTCTAGCCAATGGAATGCATGCTATTTTAGAGTCTGGCTCATAGGACTCTCCCATATGTGGTCTACCACGGTCTTTTCCTGTCCTGATGCAGATGAATATGGTGACATTTGAAAGGAAGCTGAATCTCTGAGTCACTGATTGGAGGAAGCTGTCTGTGGATGGAGATCATCAATATTGGACTTTACAAGAGAAATTAACTTTTATGTGTTTGAGCCATTAAGGGGTTTATTCTACATCAGAAAACTCAGAGATTTACTGTAACTAATATCCTCTTAAAGTAAAATTTCCAGGTTAGATTTTATGATTAACTACCTACTGGATTAGCTCCACTTTGATGACCTAGTACTTTAAACTTGACATATTCGACCCAGACAGTACTTTCTATGTCAGAATGTTCTGACTGGGTACTGGGATACAGGAAAAGATCATACAAAGTCCCTTCTCTCACGAAATTTACATCCAAATATGGGGAAACCCCAAACACACAAATTAAAAAAAAAACCCTTCAAACAGTGATAAATACTATGAAGATAACAGGGATAGAGGGTTATTGGGTTGTGCTTGGGAGTGAATGGGAGGAAGTGCCTCTGAGGAGGTGACATGATATCAAAGTCTAGGTGACGACATGGGGTTAGTTATGCGAACTCTGGGGGTAGAATATTCCTGAAAGAGAGTCCAGCAAATGCAAAGACTAGAAGTAACAAGGTTTATACAGGAACAGAAAAGAGGTTAATTGGCCGAAGCAGAGGGAATTAGGGATGAGTGATACGACAGGATACCACAGAGGGAGGCAGGGTCCAGGGTGTGTGAAATTTTATAGTTCAAGGTAAAGAACTTGGATATTATTCTATGTTCAATGGGAAAGCTACTAGAGTGTTTTAAGCAGGGGAGGGATGATATCTGAATTACATGTCGAAAGGTCCACTCTAACTGTTATGGGAACAGCTACTGGGTAAGAGAGCAGGAAAGAATGGAGAATGAGAGGAGATTACTGCAGTCACACAGGTGCAAGAACAGTGGCCTATATTAGCATGGGCTGGTAAGAGAAGAGATGGAGAGAAATGAGTTGATTTGAGATATATTTTAGAGGATGCAAAGGCAGGGCTCATGGGTGGGTTAGGTTGGGGGTGGGGAGGTTGGTGGGTGGGAGAAAAGAATATTGACATCTACGTCAGTTGGTCATCTGTTTGGGTGGTGAGACCATTAACTGAGAGTGGGGTTTCAAGTGAAGAGTCAGGTTTGTGGTGAGATGGAGCCCATGAAAGATACTAAATAAATAAATAAATAAATAAATAAATAAATAAATAAATAAATAAATATGACATAGAGGGTCAATATAGTACAGTGAAAATACTGGCTCACTCAGCAATTCCTTGACTTCTCTAAATTTTAGCTGAGCAAGGGATAATGTTGACATTATGGGGTAGTTGTATCAAATGTACTCTTGTTGGAGACAGACTGAATAGGAGAAGGAGGGGGACGTGAGGATTGCGAATCAACTTTGGTTTCTTGATATGGATGCTGGTTGCACAGGTGTGCTCTGACTGTGAAAATGCATCAAGCTGTAACTTATGATAATGTACTTCTCAAAATGAAATTCTACGTGGAAAGTTCCCAGCGTAGTGCTTAGACCTCAATAAATGGCAGCCATTATTATCTTCACCATTACGATACGATAAAAAAACATGTCATGCATACCTGTGGTCATTTAAGAATCCTTTAACAAGAGGAAGGAACCCTTAACAGAACTCTAGGGTCTTATCTTATAGTCTTATCCTAAAGCCACATCTAGTTTCAATTCATGACACATAAACACCTCTGCATGAAGGAACTGATTCAGGGTTCCTATCCAGAGCTAGTCTTGGCACACTACTTGTAATTCAACATTTCCCTAACTTTGTTAGGATGAAAGAGTACCATAGATGACAATGTAATTCATCCGGGAACAGTTCTCCACAAGTACTAGGTGTTTAGTTATGGCTGCTCCTTTCATTCCACCTTCCCCCAAGCCTGCTCTTACCTGAACACACCTGATTCGAGCCAACTGGTTACTGGCCCCAAGGAAAGGATACTAAAACTTTGATTGGTTATTTCAAAGTTCCATAGATTAATCCTCAGGTCATCAGCTGACATGTAGGTTTCATAGTCGCTGTTGACTGATATGGAGTTGATGTGATACGTGTGTGCATTGGCAAATACTCTTCGTGGGGTGGCCTCCACCATCAGGTCCATAGGTCTCAAGACAGGCACCTGGGATAGAAAAGAAGCAAAACCTTTTAAAATCAAAGCTCTTCACTAGGAAAAGAGTGTTCATGTTTGTGTCCTTTATTTTCACGCATTAAAATCCTAACCATATCAAAGGAGCTCCCTTCCGTTCCTTTTAGTTTTATTCCTTTCTCAAAAAATGTCACCATCACTTAGCCGTGATTTATAGAGTCTAAGCTTTTTACCCAGGAACCTATGGGTGGCTCCATCTTAGGGGGACATAGTCTCTTAAACTTCCAGAGCTGTTGTTCCAGACTGTTTGTCTTTAAACATGAAAACTCTTTTAATGAGAAAGTGATGGAAACATTTTAGACATGTGTAGTTCAACTTAGATTTCAATTTATCCCTCATGGCTTTGGAGGTCTAGAACCCATCCTGGCCTTGCCTTCAATCCTTAATGATTTAGGAAAACCTATACTCACCCAAGATTCTAATAGCCAAATCCAGCCATTCATATACAGGGCACCCATCAACCTCCTGTTTTACCTGGGGAAATCTTGGTTTATATCTGTTGTCTTGGTGTACCAACCAGGTAGTGTCCATTTTCACATCAAAACTGTCTTAGTTTGGATAATAAATTACGTGGTCGTCTTACTGATATATAAAGGTATTCAGTAAGTGTTCAATGAATAAGAATATGTGAGTGAAATGTTTTGTTCCCCGCAGGTCAGAGAATCAGGCAGTGAAACAGTCTCCCCACCCTCTCTCTCTATGAAGCTCTTTCTGGCAAATGTGAACAAAGGCCCATCACTCTTCTGACTCCCTCTTCGAATTCAAGGGCACGTCTGACTACACCTGGGTGAGCCGGCTTCTGAGAAAGTGAGTGAGAACACTAATGCCTGAGAGGGGACAGACCCAAAACAAAACATCACCAACAGAAACAAGGACATAGAAGGACCAAATGCTGCCCCCCTTTCAAGGAAGTCCTCTCTTGCAACTGAGCCCTGAGTAGTTTGATACCAGGTGGTTAAGACTTCAACTTCTGGGTCTGTTTCCACTCAGAGGTGAGGGGCAGAAGGCAAAAACAAAGGTTAAATTTTGTTAAGTGTGGTTACCTCAACAATATAACCTTTCACAAAACAGAATTCCCCCAGCTCACTATTAAAGGAGTTTAACTCTGGGGTGGCCGGGTGGCTCAGTTGGTTAGAGCGCATGCTCTGAACAAGGTTGCTGGTTCGATTCCCACATGGGATGGTGGACTGTGCCCTCCGCAACTAGATTGAAACAACTGCTTGATTTGGAGCTGATGGGTCCTGAAAAAACACATTGTTCCCCAATGAAAATTTCTTTAAAAAAAAAGAAAAAAAGGAGTTTAACTCACTTTTGAGGGAGTTTTTAGGTTAAACAACAATTCAGAGGAACCACAGAGTGCTATACAAATCTGGTGCTGGATATCCTGGAAACCAGAGATGGCTTGACAGATGGATGGAGGAAGAGCCAGGGGTCCTCTGAATACCAGCAAAAGGGAGGGGAGGGAGAGGCTCTGTAAGCCCAAACCCCAGTCACGGATAATGGTTCTACAGCATAAGCCCAGGGATGGCAAGAACTTGGAGACCTGGGTTCTGATCACAGATTCATCACTTACTGACAGGCTGTGTGACCATGGTCAATTAACCTGCCTCTTCTGGGCTCTGGTTACACTATCTGAAGACAATGACAATACCCACTGCACCCTGATTATCATAAATTAGAACTCACTTCATGATATAATTCATAGCTCATTCATATGAATTATAACTGCCCTCCAGTACACCCTTCCACTCACCCTTTTAGCAACATTTACTGAACTCTGTACAAGGTCCTAGGCAGTTCAACTGGTGAGCAAAACCATTTAGCTGATCTACACGGAGGAGGCAGATATGAAATCACTTAAAATGCATTAAGTGCCCCCAAAGGAGAGGATAGAGGGCAAGGGGGATTTAACACAGGCAGGGTGGTCTGCAGAGGTTTTGCTGAGGAAGTATGAATTGGATGCCTGTGAAGGATGAGAAGGGGTTTACTAGGCGAAGAGGGGAGGGAAGAATGGTCCAGTCAGAGAGAAGAGCATGTGCAAGGGTCCTGTGGTGGTGGTGGTGGTGGTGGGGGTGAACAAGGCAAGAATAAAAGATCGTTGGGTCAGTGTAGTTGAGACAGAGAGAATGATGGGAACCATGGTGGAGATGAAGTGACAGGGTAGGTAAGAGGCAGGCCCCAAGAAAGACTTTTGCCATTACCCTAAGAGAAAGGGGAAGAAATAAAAAAAATTCTAATGATTGTGATATGATCAGTTTCAAAATTTTCATCAGATCATTCCTGATGTGCTACGGAGAACAAGTTGGAGGATGAATGAGGTAGAATTTTCAAGAGGAAGGTGATCCACTATCATACACTAATTAAAGTACAGCTTAAAGCTTTGTAATGGATTAAAACAAAAAGCAACTTTGCCCTTAGGAACTCTACCTGCAAACATTTATTGGGCTTATTATACTATGTTTCAATCATCCTTCAAACATCATTTCAGGTAACTGTTTCAACAACTCCGAGAAGTGCTAGCACCAAGTACTATTACAAAGAAAAAACTCAGGGTCAGAGAGGCTGAGTCACTGGCCCAGGGTTGCCCAGCTATGGGAGGCACAGCCGGAATTTGATCCCAGTCTCCCAGACAGCAAAGCTAGTGCTCTTTCCACTCTATCACACCGTCCTCAACGATTACCCATGGCAGAATGTGATAAATGCTCCGTAAGTGACATGAGTACATGGCTAGCAGAATGTTATGGAATCCATAGTATTATTGATAGTGATCACGGTGATGGTAGTCGCAGAGTTCTGTGGTTAAGCTGCTTCTAGAAACCTCGATTAGGTGTTGTAGGTGTTCATGGTATTTGCATAGGGCGTCTAGTCTGTGTGCTTCAGGAACACATGCCATGTTTTGATAGTTTGTCACACCAGAACCCCCACCTGGAACTTTCGAGTGCTACCTGGTTCCTCTGTCCTCCAGAGGTAGCAGAGCTCAAAGCAGGCTCCCCAGGGCCACAGAAGAAATGGAATCTGCGAGGACTTCCTGCCAATCCTCCTAAACTGTACTCTGTGCCTCCTTCATTACTGCACATTGTCTGTGGAGGCCGCCTGCGCCTGTGGTGATCGGGAAGGGAGCGTGACAGCCAGGATCAAGAGGCATTACAAAGCGGGAACTGCCGGCCCACAGCTTCCGCTTAATGTGATGGGCCTGCCTGCTAATTCAGGCTGACACGTTCCATGATGTACCACTTAACGGGGAGGGCTCCGTGGAGGTATCTGGGGAGAAAGCCTCGAATGCTTTGCTCAGATAAGGAGGCAGGGGGGTGACTGCCGCTCATGGCATTCCGACACCATTCTCGTGCCCGGGTCAAGGCTTGTCCCCTGTCCAGTGATGCCTCTCACAAGACAGAAGAGGAGCAGGAAGCTTGTGGTTCAAGCTGGACAGCATCGCTAATTAGGAAGCCCTGCTGGGACTGTTTCCCATGTGCTCTGGCCACACTCTCCTTTCAGGGCCAGGCAGGGAGAAGAGTGGGCCCCTGTTCCCCGAGTGAGGCTCACAGGCAGCCATTAGGGCTTTCTCTGTAGGACAGTCACGGAGGGCTCCTGTGCTATGTCCCAGTCACTGAGTGACAGCCCCTCCCGCCCAACTCCAAGGCGCTATTTCATTCAGCACCGTCAGCACCCCACCTCACAAGGTTTGCCCATCTTACAGGGGAGGTGCAGGGAGGTGAGCATCCAACATCACCCAGAGAGTAAACTGGGGGGGCTGTACCTGGGCAATTGGTTCCTGAGAGAGCAACCTTCACCACTGCCGCAAATGAAACTAGTAGGTTCAAATATGAAACTGCCATTTTGGCAAGTCAACAATGATCAAATCTCAGTAATTTCATGTGATTCAGCTTAATACTTTAGAAGGACTCTGTACTTTATGAATGTGACATTGAATCATGGAACATTAAATCTTGGAAGGGCCCTCAGAGTCTCTTCTAGGGCCGTCGTGTGTGTGTGTGTGTGTGTGTGTGTGTGTGTGTGTGTGTGTGTGTGTGTGTGTTTGTGGACGGGAGATGCAGCGGGAGCCTATGGCCTTACCCCTCATCATTCTTGCTAATATGTTTGGATTCTCAATCATGTTTTTCTTAAATAACTATTTCTGTGGATAAGGAATGTTTGAAAATAACCATCCCGGGCAGTTCCTGAAATCTACAGATGAGGAAATCTAAGGCCCTGAGAAGGGAAGTGCTTGTCTGCAGTCAGTCAGGTCAGGGCTGTCAGCACAGCCCCGGACTTCTGCCTCTCACCCCACAGCTTCCCCTCACCCCACACCATGTGCCCGAGCCATTCTCCCCAGGACCACATCCCCCCTCCTGCCGAAATATAGAACCAGACAAAACCCAGGGTCAAGCAGGACCTAAAACTTATAGTCCAAGCCCTCTTTTCTGAGCCCTCTTGGCAGTGATGAGACCAGAATCAACTCGGAGACAAGCTGAGTGCTGCGTTCTGCCTGTGAATGGGACCAGGGGCCAGTCCTTGGTCCTTGGAGGGGGCAGGTGGTTCTGGATTGCCCTGCAGGAATCCGGCTATGCTCCTCCCTCAGGCACCTCATACTCCTCCTTGACCTTGACCCAGTTTCAGCTCATCCCCCGGACCCTAGTTATAAAGGATCAGTACCCCAGCCTTGTTGACAAGACAACCAGCATCATGTCAGAGTATCAGCCGAATAATGTCCCAGGGCTCAGGAGAGCAGCCTCAGTCTCACCCGCCCTAAAGCTTACAGAGATTAGTGGGCTGCGAGAAGCCCAGAGCGGTACATGGCTCCCTCCCTCACACTGTTCAGGTCTCTGTTCAATTATCACCCCAAGAGAAGCCTTCCCTGCCCGCCCTACCTCAAACAGCACAACCCCCATTCACTATCCTCCCACCCAGCTGCTTGTTTAGACTGTTGCAAGCCATTCCTCAGTGAATTCTCATCCATGTCCTAGGATTTCGCTTGGTAGATAGTATGAGTCCTGTTGCACAGATGAGGAAGCTGAGGCCAGAAAGGTTAAGTAATTTATGTCAAGTCACACAGCTAGTACTCATGTCTGGTACTCCTTGACTCTGGAGTCTAAGCTCTTAGTCGCTCTATATTCTGGGCCCTGGAAGAACACACTCAGGCGCACGGGAGAGAGAAAAGAAAATAAGACATTTCAGTGCAGATGATCTGTGCTGTGATGGAGATCAGTGGGCACTGCCCAGGCAGCATTGGCCAAATGGGTCCTGTGTCTACCTGGGGAAGCCAGGCGAGGCCTCATAAAGGAGGATCATCAGACCAGGCAGGATGCCAAGGGTTGGTGGGAACTCGCCAGTTAGACGTTGGGGATGAGGAGGCGAGGCAGCTGTGTTCTAGTCTGAGGGACCAGCAGGGCAAAAGCTCAGACGGGAGAGAACAAGAGTATATGTGTTCAAGTGTGTGACTGTGTGTGTTCCGGGGCTGGAAGTTCGCGATTCATTATTCACTCAACAAAATGCTTATGGAATCCCTCCTCTATATCAGACGTGAAGAAAACTGGAGTTGGGTAAGCGGGTAGAGAACAGAGGGCGTGCTATTTGAGGTGGGTGGGGTGGCTATGGATGGCCTGTCTCCCAGGATGACATTTGAGTAGAGACCTGAATGAAGTGAGGGAGGGAGCCATGTGGATCTCTGCAGAAGAGCATTCCATGCAGAGGGAACAGCAAGTGCAAAGGCGCTGAGGTTGGAGCATGCTGAGAGTGTCGGAGGAACAGCGAGGGGCCTTCATGGCTGGAGAGATTGGTAAGGAAGGGGTGCTGGGAGGAGACGATAAGGGATCAACAGTCGGGGCTGGATCACAGATGTTACTGGGACGGTAAGGGAGATGCAGGGAGCTGCCCAACGCTGGCTCCCCTTCCTGTTAAGACACCCCTCCTGCTCTCTCTCCCTTCTCTCTCTACTCCTTTTGCCCTCCCCGCCCCTCTTTCATCCCTCCTTCCTCAGCGTCTTTCTCATTATCTTTGCTGCCTCTCCTCTTGGGAAACGCAAGATCATCTTTCACTTCCCAGAACCCATTTACTAACAAAATGAATGTTGCTGTCACATGGCTTATTTGGTGACTACGCCTGCGATTCTTCACAGTCCCCTGCAGCACCTACACGGAGTCAGCGGGTCACAAAACCCCCTTCAGAGACACACAGCACGTGAGAGCCGAGCAGAATCCTGGAAGCCCCCGAGGCCCCCACGAGAGGCCCCCACTTGAAACACATCTGTGAAAATGCACAGCAGGGAGAGGCTAGAGGTGAGGAATCGAGTCCTTCATGCTCTGACTCTTCACAGAGAAAAAACAACAGCTGTGTTTACCATGGCAACCTCCAGCGCCCCAGTAAGTCGACAGATTCCAGGCAAAGCTCTGGGAGAGGAAAGATGGCCCGATAGGAGCTAAAGAACAGAAAGAGATGGAGACGCGGAGAGGGAGGAGAGAGACGTGTCCATCTAGAGAAGGGATGTGAATGAATTTCAGGAGTTCAGGAATCTTGGGTCAAATCTGATAGAGTGAAGCAGACAGACATTTGAATGTCCTTGGTTTTTAAGTATTATACAATCAACATAATCAGCATTATGGGGCCTTTCAAAAAAAACTGCCACCAGTTTAAATCCAAGCTTGCGCCATGTCTCCTTGTCGGGGTTCAACACGTGTTCCTCACCACCCTCCCTAAACAATTGGGATTATTTTGTATTGTGACTGACAGGACAGATCAAGGTTATGGGGTTAGGTGGGTGGGCTCCATATCATCAATTAGGAAGAACATATAGGAATGTGATGACCACAGAGGGACCCCAGATTAAATCTTCATAAACACTTGCTGAGCATTTACAATATGCTGGTCAGTCTCCACACAGAGTGTCCTTAAGAAGCTTAGGATGGGGGCAGACAATACACAGCCCCCAACCCCGTCTTCTTGTTCATAATGAGCCCTTTGGGGAAGCTGAAACCATGGCTGTTTGATCTAGAAAAGAAACAGATGAGAGCTATCGACCTCCTCCTTGGTGCAAGGGAACCCTGACCGTGGTGCTCTGGGACCCCAGGTTTGAGGCCTGGTGGAGGATATGGGGTGATTATATCATCCCATTAGCAGCACTCGACGGTAAAGCAGGCAGAGAGGCTAGAAAAGTTCCAGATTCCAGGCTCACTTCAAGTTTGTCACCTGGCTTTTCCCTGGTCTTCCTTCAAGAAACCATCCTTTGGGAGTCTCTAGTGACAAATACTGTAGGTATGGGATAAAACCAATGGCTAAGCAGCAGCTAGACTCCATTGTCAAGGAAGAGGAGTAGTTCGTCTTGAAAAGGGGAGGGGCATTGGGCCTGCCTGTAAACATCTCTGTTCCAAGGTGACGCAGCTGGTGCAGAGCAGCTGTTTCTAACAGGAGGAAGTGATGACTTCCCCAAAACCATCTGGAACAGTTTTAAAGGAAAGTGTTTCCCCATTTCTAACTTCCATCCATTTTCCTTCCTAAAATTAAACCATCTCAGGAGATACCCAACAGCCTAGGTTCTCCTTCGCCTGTTCGCAAAAACAAGACATAGAAGACATAGCCTGACCCATCCTGAATCTTACTATGGTGCACCACCCAAAGTATAAACACTTCCAGGAGGGACAACTGGATGATACACTCAATCAAGACCCCACCAATGCTCCCACTCCCAGCTCATCATAAGATGAATTTCTAATACAATGACTTGTCTGAGTTACATGTTTATGTTGTTTTGGTCAAATGAGTTCTATTCATAATTTTAGAGACAATTAAGTCCACAAGAAAATTTTAAACTCTTGTAGTCATACATATATAAAGGGGAAAATTGATTTCTGTTGTAGAAATGATAAAAAAAAAAAGAAAAAAGAAGCTTTTAACATTTATTTGGGGGAAGTGCAGTGAAAATACATGTTTAAAGACGAAAAAGGAGCAATATAAAGTTCTGACTTTCAAATAACTTGTTCACATATTCTTTTAAGTGGATATTGGCAGGTATCTAGTTATGATGGTATTTCAATTTCATTGGATGCATTAAAAAGGTGATACAATAGTTTTAGTCTAAACTGCCTATGCTCAAAAAACTCCCGAAGTCACATTCTCTGTAATTATTTAACATTACAATGGAAATGTTTAGTTGCCTACTTACAAATGCTCAGGAAGCTACATGGCTTTTCAAAATTCTTTGGGGGGGGGGGCGTGGGGAACAGCACAAATCTGAAGTTGTTATGGTGTAAGAGAATTTCTGTGGTCATGCAGACCTAGGCTTGCATCCTGGCTGGGCCATTACCAGCCACGTGGCCTTGGGCTTGTCAATTCACCTTTCTCCATGTCGATGCTCCGTCCTATAATGTTAAAGCTAGCAGCTCTCTCAGTAGCTCTCTTGAGAAAACTTAGCATGGGGCCTCATACACACCATCTAACAAAGAAACATTTATGGAGAACTTACTGTGTGCCAGGATTATGCTAAGCACTTTGCCCTGTTATTGAACCTTCACAATGACCTTGAGAGGTAAGTGCTAAAACTGTTCCCATGTTACCGATGTGGATCCTGAAGCAAAGGAGGTCATGAAGCTTGCTCAAGGTCATACAGCTGTCCTTGAACCTGGCAATCTGGCTCCAGTCCCTACGGCAGCTATTATTAGAATTTTTACAAGTTAACTTCCAAGTGTAGAACAATGGTCCCTTCTGAGAGATTGCCTAAGGCAAGTTTTTTTACTTTTTCTATTGGCTATGGGGTTTAGGCATCCTTTCCATCCACCGAGGACATTCAGTCATGAATATAGAACTTAGCGTAAATTCTATAACAGCATCCCTAACATAGCATCCTAACATAGCATCCCTCAGGAAAAGTGGCTAGTGGAATAACTGGTCACTGAGTAGCAACTAACTCCATTGAAAAAAAAGAAGCTGAAGGTTTTTCTGGTTAGTTTTCCAAATAGCTTCTGTCCACATTGTCATGAAAACCTTGAACAATATGGTTGTTCATCCAATTATCAAAGCAACCTGGGGGGCAGAGTCTGGCATTATGTATACCCATTATTAAAGGGTAATTCGGTGTAACAAACCAAATCGAGTATGTACAAAGGCTGTCAAATAAAATAAACCACTAACAAATTAAATTACTTCCCATTTTCAGTCAGAAGAATGCCAGTCATTTTTCATTTTTAAAAATATGCATCTTCATTCCATTTTTTAAGACCACGAAAAGAAGCATTTAAGTGTCTCTTGTGCTATCTGTAGTAAGGTTTATTTTCCAAACGCACATCTCTCTGGGTCCCGGGGCGTTTCCTCTCAGGGAATTAACGAAGCATTAAGCCTCACCCTGGTCAAAAAACTTGTTTCCTCCATGATCAATGGTGGACGGAGTTCAAAAAGCAGGAGTGATAGGTTGGCTCCGATTTATAGTGACATATCAGAGCTGTTGTTTCCAGAATGAAACTGCCACTCAATAGCACTCCGCCAAAACCCCCAGGGAATCCTATCCAAATAATATAATTTTTAGATTTCCCCAATCACACCCTTCACCAGCCTCAATATGTCCCTGTTTTCTTCTGTTATTACTGGCTTTGTCATAGAGATTGAAATAAGCCTGAGAAGAAAAACCCCTTTGGAGCAAGGCAGACTTTGTGCTTCAGGTTCTTAAATGTCTTAGAATTATATTCTTTCATTTGACAAACATTTATTAAGTGCCAATCACTGCTCTAGGTGGTATGTGTACAGAGTGAACAAAACAGATTAGTGGTACACCGAAACCCTAATAGGGAAGAAAGACATTAAATGGCTCAAAGTGGATATACTGTTCTAAACTGTCGCTGATGCTATAAAAAGATGTATGCTGTTTCAAGAGAAGAAAACATATTGTCTCACTAAAAAAAACAGCTCTAATTGAGATTGGGGAATTAGGTAAATTGTTTTTGAGGTGACAACTCACCTGCCAAAAAATGGAGCCATAAGAATTCTCTAAATCAGTGGTTCTTAGCTGTGGGGAATTTTGCCATTCGACAAAGTCTGGAGGTAGTTTTGGTTGTCATAACGGAGGGTGTGCTACTGGCATCCAGTGGGGAGAAGCCAAGAATGATGCTAAGTGCCCTACGATGTACAGGTCAGTGCCTGGCAACAAAGAAATATCCCATCTAAAATGTCAACAGCTCTGAGGTTGAGAAACCCAGCTCCCAAGGAAACCCTGTGGAACAGTCTAAATCTAGGGTGGCTAAAAGAAACCCATTATTAACTTCCACAAAAGGTAGCAAGAAGTTCTAGTTCACTGTCATAAAGCTGTTCTGGGTTAAAATGTATATACAATAATACCTTGGTTTGCAAGCATAATTTGTTCCAGGAACAAACTACTCGTATTGCAAGACATCGCTCATTTACCAAGTTAAAATGTATTAGAAATGTTTGCTCATCTTGCAGAATACTCATAAACCAAGTTACTTGCAATTCAAGGTTTTACTGTATATGGAAGAGAGATGGAGATGGGTAGGGGGGACTTATCCCCTATTGTCAGCTATAAGAACACACAACCCATAAAAGGAATTTTTATATATATATATGTGTGTGTGTATATATATATATATATATATATATATATATATATATATATATATATGTTTTAAACCTAATGCATCAAAGATGGTTTTTATAGCAGACTAACAATTTTGTGCTCTCAGTGTCTTTGACTTCTTTTGGCCTCTCTATGGAAAAGAGGAAAAACATCTTCCCCTCAAAATATGAACTCACTATCTAATTACCAGCCCATGCAGCAGACTGTAATTCTGCCAGCTTTATTTTATTTTTCCTCCCAGACACTTCCATTTTCTGCCAACATTGTTATTTCTCAAAATGTGTTTCCCTGTTCACTGCCTTTCCTGTTATTTCCCTCGATGTTTCACATTGTGTAATTCCACATGAAAAAAGAAGACATCTTAAAATATCCCAGTAGTGGATAAAGAAGAAATAAAAGGAAAGAGCAAAAAATACATCGAAACAAATGAGAATGAAAATACATCCTATCAGAATTATTGGGATGCAGCAAAAGCAATATTAAGAGGGAAATTTATATCATTACAGACCTATCTCAAGAAACAAGAAAAATCCCAAATAAATAACCTAACATTACATCTTAAAGAACTAGAAAAAGAAGAACACATGAAACCCAAAGTCAGCAATAGGAAGGAAATAATAAAAATTAGAGAAGGCCTAAATGAAATAGAGAACAAAAAGACAACAGGAAAAATTAATGCAACAAAGAACTGGTTCTGTGAAAAGACTAATAAAGTTGACAAACCCTTGGCTAGAATCACTAAGGTTAAAAGAGAAGACACAAATAAACAAAATCAGAAATGAAAGAGAAGATACCACGGATGCCATGGAAATACAGAGGATTATATGAGAATACTGTGAAGGTCTATATGCCACCAAATTCAATAACCTAAAAGAAATAGACAAGTTCTTAAAAACATACAGCCTTCCTAGACTGAATCATGAACTGGAAAATCTAAATAGACCAATGAACAGTAAGGAAACTAAAACAATCATCCAAAACCTTCCCAAAAGCAAAAGTCCAGGACCAGAAGGCTTTACTAGTGAATTCTACCAAACATTCAAAGAGGATTTAATATCTGTTCTCTTCAAACTCTTTTAAAAAAATTTAAGAAGAGGCAATACTTCCCAACTCATTTTATGAGGCCAACATTACCCTGATACCAAAACCTGGTACGGATTATACAAAAAAAAAAAAAAGGAAACTACAAACCAGTATCTCAGATAAATATAGTTGCAAAACTTCTAAACAAAATTCTAGCAAATCAAATACAACAATACATTAAAAAGGTTATAAATCACATCAAGTGGGGTTCATTCCAGGGGCACAAGGATGGTTCAACATACACAAATTGATCGATGTGATACACTACATAAACAAACTATCATATGATCATATAAATAGATGGAGAAAAAGCATTTGACAAGATACAGCATCCATTTATGATTAAAACACTTAATAAAATGGGTATAGAAGGAAAGTACCTCAACATAATAAAGGCCATATACGACAAACCCTCAGCTAATATCATACTTAATGGTGAAAAACTGAAAGATTTTCCTCTAAAATCAGGAACAAGACAGGCCACTGTTATTCAACATAGTATTGGAAGTCCTAGGCAGAGCAATCAGGCAAGAGAAAGAAATAAAAGGTATCCAAAATGGGAATGAAGAAGTTAAATTGTCACTTTTTGCAGATGACATGATTCTTTATATAGAAAATGCTAAAGACTCTACCAAAAAACTATTAGAAACAATAAACAAATACAGTAAAGTTGCTGGACACAAAATCAATGTACAAAAATTGATTGTATTCCTATATACTAACAATGAAATTTCAGAAAAAGGAATGAAAAAAACAATTCCTTTTGCAATTGCAATAAAAAGAATAAAATACCTATGAATAAACTTAAAGGAGTTGAAGGATCTATACACTGAAAACTATTGGGTTGTCGGAGAAGTCATGACATATTTTTTTCTATGTTTTTTGTTGCAAAATGCATCATGACTTTTCTGACAACCCAATATAAGGCAAAATAAATTGAAGAAGACACAAAGAAATGGAAAGATATTCTGTGTTCATGGATTGGCAGAATCAACATAGATAAAATGGCCATATTACCCAAAGCAATATACAGATTTAACGCAATCCCCATCAAAACCCCAATGGCATTTTTTCAAGAAATAGAACAAAAAAAAATCATCAGATCTGTATGGATTCACAAAAGACCTTGGATAGCAAAGCAATCCTAAATAAAAAAAAAAAAAACAAGGCTAGAGGTCTCACACTCCCTGACTTCAATTTGTACTACCAAGTGACAATAATCAAAATAGCATGGTATTGGCAGAAAAACAGACACACAGACCAATAGAACAGAAATGAAAACCCAGGAAAAAAAAAACCATATATATAGGCAGAGAATTTTCAACAAAGGAGCCAAAAACATACAATGGAGAAAAGAAAGCCTCTTCAATAAATGGTGGTAGAAAAATTGGAAAGCCATGTGCAAAAGAATGAAACTAGACTGCTATTTGTCACCATATACCCAAATTAACTCAAAGTGGATCAAAGGCCTAAACATAAGAACTGAAACAATAGGCCAGCCTAGTGGCGCATTAGTTAAGAGTTGTCTTGGGATGCCAGCTCTGAGCAGCAGGGCCCTGGTTCAGATCCTACATGAGGGCCAGTGATGCTGCCCCCTCTACAGCTAAGATGGTGAACAACAGCTCCACCTGGAGCTGGGCTGCCGTCAGTCGCCAGCGACGGTGTAGGCTGCAGTGGGGCTGGCCGGCAGCTGATGTGGGCTTTCGTGAGCTGCCGAGAGCCGCTGAGAGCTGCCGTGAGCCGCTGTGAGCGGCCATCCAATGGCCGGCAAGCGACTTCCTCACCCGGGAAGAGTGCAATGATAATACCAACATGGGCCAGTGAAGCGACATCCTCCACAACTAGACTGAAGAACAAAAGGACAGCAACTTGTCTGTACCCCTCCCTCAATTCCCCAATAAAATCTTTAAAAACAAAATAGATATTAAGGCTAAAAAAAAAAAAAAAGAACTGAAACAATAAATTGCATAGAAAAAAAAACACAGGTACTAAACTTATGGACCTTGGGTTCAAAGAGAATTTTATGAATTTGACCTCAAAAAGCAAAGGAAGTAAAAGCAAAGATAAATGAATGGTACTATATCAAATTAAAAAGCTTCTGCACAGCAAAAGAAACTACCAACAGAACAAAGAAGCAACTCACTGAATGGGAGAAGATATTTGCAAAGAATGCCTCCGATAAGGAACTAATATCCAAAATATTTAAGAACTCATACAACTCAACAACAAAAAAATAAACAATCCAATTTAAAAATGGGGAGAGGACCTAAACAGGCACTTCTCCCAAGAAGACATACAGATGGCCAACAGGTACATGAAAAGATGCTCATCTTCACTAGCTATTAGGGAAATGTGACTCAAAACCACAATGACATATCACCTCACACCTGTTAGAATAGCTATCATCAACATGACAAATAATAACAAGTGTTGGAGAGGCTGTAGAGAAAAAGGAACCCTCATACATTGTTAGTGGAAATATAAATTGGTACAGCCACTATAGAAAACAGTATGGAGGTTCCTCAAAAAATTAAGAATAGAATTACCATACATCTCAGCAATCCTTCTTCTGGGTATCTACCCCCAAAACGGAAAACCTTTATCCATAAAGATATATGTACCCAGATGTTCACTGCAGCATTATTCACAGTAGCCAAGACATGGCAACAATAAAAGTGTGCTTCAATAGATGATTGGATAAAGAAGATGTGGTATATATACACAATGGAATACTACTCTGCTATAAAAAATGAAATAATGTCATTTGAGACAACATGGATGATTCTTGAGATTATTATGCTAAGCAAAATAAGTCAGACAGAAAAAGTCAAGAACAATATGACTTCACTCATATTTGGGATATAAAACTGAAAGCAACAAAGGAACAAAACAAAAAAAGAAACAAAAACTCATAGACACAGACAACAGTTCAGTGGTTACCAGAGGGTAAGTGGGGAGGATGGTGGTAGATGAGGGTAAACGGGGTCAAATATATGGTGATGGAAGGAGAACTGACTCTGGGTGGTGAACACACAATGCAATATATAGATGGTGTATTATAGAAATATACACTTAAAACCTATATAATTTTACTAACCAATGCCACCCCAATAAATTTAATAAAAAACTATTTCAAAAAAATAAATAAAATATCCCAGTAGAGGAAAATTTCAATTAATGCTTATAGGTGGGAAAGGGGGTGGGATGGGAAAAGGCAGTGGTTTAATTTTTGGTTAGTTTGATTTGGATTAATCACAAAAATTGTTTTTGTTTTTCAACTACTATTGATGAAAGCATTTCTTAAGTCTATCTGCACACTTTTTCCTATTAACGATTAGGATAAATATCACTGAATCTTTAATGACCAAGGATTGGTAAGACGTCAGGAGTATCATACTACATTCTATCATTTATTACTGTGAAATATACAGAATTAAGAAGATAAATACAAATTCGATACCAATTTCAAGAACCTTAGAGTTAGAAATTCGCTGAGAGGTCATTACACTAAAAAGGTGTGGCTGTATACAAAGATGTATCCCTAAAAACTTTGAAACCTGGCCCTTCATAGATATGAACAAAGCTATATACGTAGCTAAATGTCATTCTGCCTCCCGCCAACAGATGGTGGTAGTGATTACTAGTGACACTGATTCAGGAACAAATGGACACATGAATGACTTTTCAGGATTGCTTGTCTGCTTCCCATCCCGGGATGCACATTAGAATCAAATGAGACCTCTTATTAAAAACTGATGCCTGGGCCCCATCACTGATCAGTTAAGTCAGAATGCCTGTGAGGTAGAACCCTAGTACTGGTACTATTTTGAAAGTCCTCTACATGACCAAGATCCAAGGCTGAGAGCCAGTGAATCTAAAGGGGTAAATGGGAGGGTTTCCATACTACAACCTCTTTTCTGTGGCTATCTTTTGGAATATGAGATTACATGAGTTTAAAATTATTTTTATAATTCTGTACTGACTGAGATTTCTATGTTAACTTTAAAAAATACACTGATTTTTAAAAAGAAGTGGATTAAAATGGAAATCATTTATGGAAGACAAAAATGACAGGAAAAGGGTTACTATTTATAGTATACAAAGAGTTCCTAAAAACTGATACAAAGACAACTCAATAAAAATATGGGCAGAGGATATAAACAGAAAATTTAGAGAAGGTGGAAGGCAAATGACCAAGAAATATACAGAAATATGCCCAAGCGTATTTGCAGTTAAGTAGATACAAATTAAGATTTTTTAATCTTTCATTTTATAGATTAATCTTATTAATCTTTTAATCTTTCATCTTTACTTATAAAAATTTTACTATATGCTAGTCACTATTATAAGTTTTTTATAACTATGAATTCATTTAATTCTTAGAACAATTTTATGAGAGAGGTAGTCACATCATACCTTTTTCTACTAGTGAGAATAACTGCAACACAAAGCAGTTATATGTATTAGCTTAAAGTCACCCAGTGCGCGAGTGCTCGGAGCTGAGATAGGTACTCGTTTAAGGATATTACATTATGCTACCTTCTCGGTCATGTCTCTACTTGGATGGACAAAAATTACAGCGACTGATAAAATCCTATCCTGGAGATAGTATGAGAAATGGGCATTTGCTGGTGGGAGTATGAATTGCGACAAGATTTTCAGAAGGTGGTCTGGAAGTAGCTGTTAAAACAAAGTACACATCTTTTAACTTAGCGAATCCTACGTTAATGGAAACTATCCTACAAACACAAAACATCAGTTTGAGATAATATATGTTTGGGAACATTTATTGCAGCATTGTTAGCTACAACACACTGTAGCAAAATCTGGAAAGAACCTGAATGCCCAACAACAGGGGAAAGATTTAATAAGTTATAGTATGCCCATACTTTAGAATATCTGCAGCTATTGCAAAGAAGATGAATTGACCCAGAGGGATGTTTTTATTACTGAGCAGAGTAATGTGTATGGTATGATCTCAGTTTTGTGAAAACATAAAATCATATTCACCCGTTAATGTTAATATACGTTTGTGTAGGCATAGTGAACAGTATGGAAAGACACACACACCAAACTATATAGTAACACGAGGTACCGTGAGATGTGGGGCCATGGCGTAGTATGGTTTGACTTGTGGCTATAACCATGCATTAGTTTTGAAATATCAAAGAAAAAGAAGGGAAGTCCTCATGTCTAATGTCCTGCCAGGGCTGGATTCTTAAGATTCTTCAGTCTGCACTGGACTCTTCCTGGGAAAGTTCTAGCAGCTCTCATGAGCATGGCTTCCTCGTTCCTGTGAGCTTAGATCTGCTTTCCTGAACTGTCCACCTGTTCATTCCCTGGGTTGACAGAGAGCCAGTCCACCCTTCAGAGCAAAGCTCTTCAGATATCTGAGGACAGCTCTCAACCCGTCCCTCTCCCCATTCAATAAATGCTATGAAGACTTGACCTCCTTCAATCTTCATACCTCACAGTCAGGGCCGCTTCACGTCTACTGATGCTTAGCTTCACCGAACACAATCCACCAGCTCAGCACACAGAGAACTGTATTTTTCTCTATATAAGACCTGTGCTTCCAATCTCTGTAGCTTAACGCTGATTTCCCTTTGTAATAGTCCATATCGCATGGTCAACAAAAATCCCCAAGTCTTTGTTCAAATAAATTAATGTCAAGTCAAATCTCTTTCTGTGCTACTGACGATTTTGAACTTGAATGTGATTTCCTGAATTCTTCTCCTCAGGATTTGTCCCTTTCTCTTAAATGGGAACTACAGGGCTGGAAAATAGAAAGTCTGTGAATGTGGAAGATGTGGTAGGAATTGAATGAATTATGGATCCTGGATAACTGGATTTTTCTGCCTGATGAAGAAGATGGGTCAGAAGATGGGTGAATGAGTTAGGAATGTGGAGAAGGTGCTCACAGTGTTCTGAAGTCTGGGTGGAGGTGGCGGAAGGTACCTTAAATCTTCCGTTCCCCAATGGCAGGGCTGGATTTGAATTGTAACGATCCTAGCAAATAAAAATGTTACATGAAGTAGGTGGGGTAAAAGGTAGCTCTAGAGAAGGTTTGCTAGTTCCAAAGAAAGCAAGCAGGAATGAGCAGAGAACAGAGGTGGAGGAATGGGACAAGAAAGAGAAGAGCGTATCCGAGAAAAGCAGCAGCACATAGGACTTTAAGGAGAAAAAGGAATGAAAGCCTCCAGAAGTAGAAACGGGGAAAGAGAGAAGAAAGAAAGGTGGGGGAGTGAGGGGAGGTAATATTCTAGTCTGGACTCTTTAGATGTTAAGAAATAGGAACCTCAAATTTACTTAAAAAAAAAAGATTATCATAGGATAGAAAAATCTTGCACAGTTTTCAGGACTTATCAGGACTGGAAATGGAGCATGTGACATGGAACAGAGACTTTGCATGCTGTTCGGGACCTGGGGAACTATACTTTGCCTCTTTGTCTGTTTCTCTCCAAGACCACCCAGTCTCTTAAACGGCTTCTCAACGCATGTTGGGTCCTTTCTCCTCTTCTTACAGCAAAAGTGAACTTTGTCTGTTTACCAGCCTGAACATGGCCTGCCATGAGTCCTTCTAGCCCTGACTCCATAACACTTTCAAACCAAGAGCTCAGCACTGTTAGAAAGGACAGACGGGAACAAGCAGGAAAGGAAACAAAGTAGGAAGAATGGAAGAGTCAGACCCTTCTAATGAAGTCTGGTCCCTGCCCTTGAACATATCACATTCACAATCACACTTCTGTGTACACTTCCTTTCCTAAGTCTTCCTTGACCCTAATCGCTCCAGTTAATAGAACTCCCCTCATTCCTAATGCCATGTATGCACCCAATCCAGCGGAGAAGAACCCGATATTTGTAGGAGTCCTCAAGAAAAGGATGAATTCTTTAGCTTCCTTCTTCAACTATTTTGCCAGTCTTCTTGGAATCATTTTCTAACCTGAGTTCCTACTGTTACGATTTAGACGCCTAACAGTCTCTTGTTCCAGGAGAGTAAAGCAAAATTGATCACCATTCCCTGGAAAGAGATTTTATTTTGTTTGGAATGTTGTTATAATTGCCTTTCAATCGTCTTCAGGCCACTTTAACTCTCTCTCATAATTTCCCCTCACTTTCCCTGTCAATCTTACAAGTTCTATGAGACTTTTCCATGGTAATCATATACTTCTTAAGCCTAGATTGTTAAACT
This sequence comes from Hipposideros armiger, assembly GCF_001890085.2. Taxonomy (NCBI): domain Eukaryota; kingdom Metazoa; phylum Chordata; class Mammalia; order Chiroptera; family Hipposideridae; genus Hipposideros; species Hipposideros armiger. Next base: position 8,356,722 of record NW_017731361.1, read on the forward strand.
GTATTAGTATAAGAGTTTATCATGAACTGAATAAAATTTGGTAATTACTTCTGGAACAACATACTATTTTAACTAACACTTTCAGGTTATAATTCACTAAGACCCCGGGCTCCTTTTCTGCCCATTCATGTTGTCCACGTTCTGCACATAAATGGCTGACTTTTCTCTCCACATGCACGATGGCGTTGTCCTTTTAGAACTCTATAACCTATATTTTCCCCTCTAGTTTTAAAGGTTGCCATCCATTTCCATACTTGCTCCTGACCTCTTCTTTGGCCCCCGGTTTTGTGAAATGTGAGCCTGCATGATGGTGGGGAGCAGGAGGAAGAGAGGCCAGGATGGAGCTTACAGACTCCAACGCTGACGCCTAGAACTATAAACCCCATTCATTAATTTTTCTTCCCGAATGGGGGAATAGAATTATTTTCTCAAACAGCCAAAGCAGAGGATCTTTTCAAAAACCATAAAACTCTGAGGCTTCCAGTTAAAAGGAAGGAAAAGCTAATCATACAGAGGGAAAGGGGACAAATATGCAGTCCATTTAACATCACTGTCGTTGAACATCAAATTACTTTACCTGACTTCCACCTGTTTCACATTCTATTGAGAACTTACTGTGACTCCAATGTAGGAATACTAATTATATACTGAATCGCATCACATAGGCATTACTATGTGGATTCAACTATATATGCTTAGCATAAAACAGGAAAAAGAAAGAAGGGAACAAATTTAAATAATGTTGACTATTGCAACTGCATTCCACTCAATGGTTAGTTGCCCCCAAGGAAGTCTGAGATGGGGGGAGTGAATCTGCTCTTTCCTGAGACAGACTGTCTGTGTGGGTCTCATCTCCTAACATCTTGCTAATCGAATGAGCTCCTAACGTTTAAAGAAGTCTGTCATAAATGGCATTTCACGTTTTTATTTTGCATCACTTTACATTATATTGTACATAGTTATATTAACACATACATATTATACAATTTATAAAAACTATGTATACTATATCTTATGGATAATTTAAGGGATTTTTCAAGGATATTTTTGAACAAACCTGACTCTTGCATTATGGGATAACTTTAGAACCCAGCCTGTGCAAAACTGTGTTTACTGACATTTTTCAAATACCTGTCATTTCCCATACACCATTGCCTCCTTTAAACCTCACAAAAACCCCACATGGCTGGTATTGTTTCATCGATATTTTACAGATATTTAAAGAAGTGAGGCTCAGTGAGGTTAAATGACATGGTAAGGCATGAAATCATTCCATTAGCATCTGCAGAGATAGGATTCAGCCCAGTCTGAATTCTTGGACTCTACTTTTTCTACTATGTCAGGGAATCTAAAATCTTGATACTTACTAAGCTCTTCAGTGGCCTGTACTGGGGGTCTTCTAGCTTCCTTTGTCCAGGTCTACTTACGGTAATGATGTCCTAACATTTAAGAGAGTTAAAATAACTATTTCCAAGCCATAATTGTTGAAAACTTAGTAGATGCAAGGTACTACTGGTATACTCCAGCTATGGAATCATCTTTTTCTAAAAGCAGCTTACAAATTGAAAGACAAAATAAAGAGTTCAACAATACATGAAACTCAACAAATGATTTGTAGGCAAAAGCCAATATAAGGCCCTGAAGTTTTGATAAGGACTTTGAAATTCATTCTAAGTGATAAGGGAAACCATCTGAGGCTATTAGTAGGGGGAGTGAATGATCTGATTTACATTTTAAAAAGGTCATTATAAGTGCTATGTGGTTATCTATCGAATTGTGTGTGTGTGTGTGGGGGGAGTGGAGTGAGTGAATGTAGGAACAATTGGGAGTTTTTTTATATGGCAGTGGTGAATATAGGTAAAAAAACAAACTAGCAGAACCCAGAAAGAAAAAGGATGAGAAAATAAAACAATTATAGAGCCTTAGCTGCTTTTTAGCAACAATAGTAGAACATAGAGAAAATCTGGAAAACATTAACATGGTTTATGGGCTTCAGGAAATGACATTAAACAAAATGAAAAAGTACTCAAGATATACAGATCAATGGAGAGCAGATTATATATATACAGAAAACAAAGAGGCTCCAATGTATATGTAATTGTTGGTCATGACGGGACCAAAAGAAGTGAATGGGGGAAAAAAATTAAAATACGTTTTAAAAATTGCCTGAAACAAAGACTTAAACCTAAGATTGAAAAGACTTAAAGAGTACAGTATTCCAAGAGAAACTGAGGAAGATTTGTTAATACCAAAGTATATCTTGGAAAAGTTATTTTACTTCAAGTATGAAGATTTATGGGTTATGCAGGTCTTTAAAAATGAGTCGAACGCAAGAGGTAGAATCATGGCTGGCTTCAGGATTTCTTCCACAATAAATTCAATGCCAAAAACATAACCAGTGTCCACCAAGTGATGACCATTTTAGATTCTTTCAGGCTGTGATTTAGTATAGAAGCAACATTCTTAAGCGGACAAAAAAATCAGGGAACACAATATTTACGAGCTCCTATTAGAATAAGCCCATGGTCGCAGGGTCTTCTTCTATAGTGCTTTCCATTTTATCCCCACCACCCAGGAAATAAAGCATCACACACAACAGATACTCCACAAATGTTTGTCAACTGAATGAAAAAAAATTACATAAAGAAAATTGAAGATATTCTCATTCATAAATTTCTAAACTGGGTTTTTCCACAGATCCACCTGAGAGCTCTTAAAGAGAAATAGAAAATAGATTGCCCAAATCTATAATTTGAGATTCAAACTCAGCTGGGCTAATGTATGCCTTGGTTATTTTGAGTTTTAAAAAGCTCCCCAAATAATTGAGGGGAAGATAGACTAGTGCTTGCCAAACCTCAGTTCTTTTGGGACCCCTTTCAAATTTTTTACCTTATCTATTTTGCCTGGACTATTATTTACTTACTATTTTCTTTAATCAAATCAAGTGTTTAGTTAAATTAATTTTGGTAGGAAATTTTACATCACAGCAATCGGTTTTCCATAAACTCCCCCTAAAACAGAATGCTCTAAAAATATATACAATTAAAAAAATTGTTCTTAGATTCTAGTCAGATATGGTCATCTGAACTTAGAGCTTATGGCCAGTTCTTAGTTTTTGTTTTTTGTTTTTTTTAAAATCAAGATTTGTAAGTGTTATTACAAGGATTAAAACATAATAACATCAAAGTAAGACTTTGGGCTTGATGTAATCAGAATGATTTTAAACAGAGATGAGAAGGGAATAACTTCCCCAGTTATGTGATTCAATGTTATTTAAAACTGTGTCTTATACCAGCAGAAACACATAGCCCCAACTTTGGGGAAAACAGTGATATTTGAGGGGGATCAATGAAGTCCCTGGGGCATGTTAGGGGATTAATATATGTCGATTTCAAATATTTACAGAAAATGCACTTTGCGTCAGACACAACACTGGGTTTTGGGAATAGGGCTGCAAATAAGACACTCTCTTTAGGTTGCTCAATGCTCTTTCATGTGCCTTTGCACAGTTGGGAATTGCTAAATGATTTGACGAGTTATTTGCATAAGCAGAGATCTGGCTGGCCACTGACTGCATCTCTTTCTCATCCATGTGCAGCTGCCAAACCTGGGAAATTGTGGAATTGTGTCTTTTACACTTGCTTCCTATAATGATAATGGTATCTAATCCGTATGGAGGGCTTGCTACGTGCCACCCTGACGTGACGCAACTCATCTAATCCTCACAACCACCATATGAAGCAGGGAGGGTAAGTGATGGGTAACTTCATTGCTCAGATCAGAAAATCCAGGCACAGCTCTGCGGGAGGCCCTATCCAGTGAGCACAAAACTTCATCCTCAGTTTACCTCACTGGCTGAGATCCCTACTATGGCTTTAGTTCCACTGTATCACCTGCTACTGCTATTTAAATCCCGTTTCCTTATCCTGATGTGACCAGAAAAGCATCATGTGACTCCAATGGTAGCCTCCGTGACTTCTGGTTACTAAGGGGGGGGGAGGGGGGAAGAAATACAGAGATTCGAAGCAGGAGCAGATGGGGCTGTTGGGCTGAGAATTAAGTTAAATGATAAGCAAAACAAAGGCAGAGAATGAAGAGAAGATTTCACTGGAGGCTAAGCAAAAAATAATGAGCTCTATTTTAAACACAGAAGGAGAATGTAAGTGGTGAAGAAGGTGGCCAAGCGGCTGGAGCTTGGCAGGGGGTCATTTATGGATCGACAAGTAAGAATGTGCCCGAAAGAGAGACACAGAGGAGGACAATTACTTGCTGCAGTTTTCATAATGGGAGACGTCCAACAAGGCAAGAGATGTAAATTTCCCAGGGGAAGATTATGAAGTAAGAGTCTTGTCTTCAAGTCCTCAAAAGGCAACTGTATTTTTTTGTTTGTTTGTTGTTAAAGCATCAGTTTTGATGCTGAACTAGGATCAAACCACAGAGCTGGGCCTTGATACCATCAGATGACAGAAGCTGACATTGTTTGGGGTATAGGAAGCTGGGACTAAGTATTCTTAAATCTCTTAATGATAGAGAAGACCTAGATTTGCTCAGGGAACGGGCTCAATGGGTTTCTGTGGACTCTCCCAAGGAAACGAGGAGAGTCTAGAATTGGAGGCAAAGGGTCAGCATCTCAACAAAGATACTGCTGGGGTGGGGGAAGGGGGTGCCTCAAAAGACAGAGAAGGTAAGCAGGGTTTGTCCAAACATGACAGATGAAAGTTACATTATCTGCCTTGACAGGGGAAAACACTAGCAGAAACATATCAATAAGGACAGTCAGGAAAAATGGAAACCACGTTATGGTTTAGCAGGTACACGGATAAAGATGGCAGACAAACCTGTCTCCCCATATAAGCAGTATATGCGGCTGTTCGGTTTGGAGTGTTCATTTAACACTCCCATGTTAATTTCCAAGCCTTTGAAGGACTCTTGACTCCTGGGTCCCCCAACTATTTATTTTTCCTTCAGGAGGACTCTTTTGCTTAAAATGACAGTTTATTCAAGATATATTTATAGGGATGTAAATTTCTTGCTCTTAAATTATAGAAAATGAGAGAAACCCAGCTCTTGCATTATGAAGCCAAATATAGGGAGGCATTTTCATTTTTAAGGGGGCAGGTTTAGGCACCCTAAGTTTACAAGCTGCTTGGAATGTCAATCTCTCGACATACATGGCACTTACAAATGCTCCTGCTCATACATTTTTTTTTTTCTTCCCCAGAACGGGCCAATGCCAATAAAGCTCATTTGTCTGAGTTATGGCTTTCCCCCTACACATAATCAGTGAGAATTATGCAAAGCACACCGTTGTTATCAAACAGAAAGAGAGAGCAAGCTGATTCCACCTGATCATTTGGCCTGGCACATTGTTTTTCCAGAATCTATCTCACCACAGATGCTGGCAGGATGGTTTCTATAAAAAAAAACAGTCCAATTAAGGAGACATTTTCTGGAAAGTCACTTTTAGTGCCCAATGCATCTGCGAATGCCAACCAGGTTGATAATGAGCTTGTGCTGGAAGACAAAAGCAGAACTTTCTTCTTAGCGGTCAAGACAAAGGAAAAAATAGCAAAAGAACTTTTTCATTGTTTTCTTTTAAGGAAAGTGACCTACTTGGAATGTTTTTCTTCATTGCTAATAGAAAATAAAGACAGAAGGTCTAATATCTGACAGTGGATCCCCTCACCTAGGCAGAGAATTCTGCTTTTTTGACGATGAATGATTGGAGGCAGAGGCGGAGAATCTAAAGGAGATTGAAGCCAGGGTCCTGAGTCAAATTTAGTAACTTTCCAGGCAACGGTTAATGCCATCATCCCAGAGGCCACTCACACGAAACTTGGTGACAGCGTCTACCCTACAAAGGAGTTACGACCAAGCACATAACTTTTCTTAGCTCAGTAAGAACTTGCAAATTCACTGGTCTTTCAAAAACAGCTGTTGAAAGGGGAGGTATGCTCTTACTTCAATTTTTCCATAGACTCACTGATTTATTTTCCGTTATCTCCTTATTCTGAGTTACAGAATTTTATGAAGAATATTTAATGGGAATTTCCTTTAGGCCAGAGATGTGAACATTTGCCAAAAATTCTTAATTAGGGTTAATGTGCCTTAGGCAATTAAATTCTTAGGCATATGATCAAGTTAGAAGTCCCTTCCCTCTCACCTGTCCTTACCGAACTGTATGCTTTCATTAAAAGCAGCAATTAGGGTCTACCAGTTACCTCTCTGCTCTGAGCATGCCTGATTCCCAGATTGGAGCTAGTTACCTGTTATTGAATGGTTAGTACCGAAAGCCAGATACTGTGCTAGTATTTTTTTCTGATCACAAAAGTCCTATGATGTGGGTACTTGATTGATGATAAAACTGATACTTGGAGAGCTTAAATAGAAGGCCCAAAGCCCTTCAGAGACAGGGTTCGGATTTGAATCCAAAGCTGTTACTCTGAAGCCTTTTAACCACTATGCTAGGCTCTCCCAGAACGGTTCCATGTGTGGGCTTTCTTCCCCGAGCAGGGAATAAATGGAAATAAGTCAGCTTCGCATTTCTCCTGGCAATAAGAACATTTTGCTCATTCTTTTTGAACAAACGGGCAATTATTTTGTTTTATTTTAAAGTATCCACGTGACTCATTCCTTCAGCGCCCACATCTCTCTGTGTACTATCTGGACTCCTATTTTGGGTTTGTTCACATAAAACATACTGCATTTCTCTTCTAGGAAATTTTAACTGGCAGCCAACGCATTTTGGGCCGTGTTGTAATTTCAAAGATATACTTCTCTTTAAAACACACGAAGGTGGAAAAGAAGAAAGGTTTCTTCCTCGCTGGCAGCTGGAATATCTGGGCTGGGTACAGGGTTCCCTTTTAATGCAGGTGCCACTGGCACAAGCTCTGGGAACTGGGCTTAGCTCTGTCTAACCTGGAGAGTGAACCAGTTCACCCACACAGTTTTGTTCACTCTGCCTCGAGTAGCCCAGGAAAAGCACAAGGCAGTTTTTCTTGAGGTTTGCAGTGTAAGTTAGTAGTTAGTAGCCTCAATCCTGAGGCTTCTCCAACTGGAATCCCCCAAGTTCTCACATTATGCTAGTCAAATTGTCTTTTATTGAATATAAAAATGCAATGAAAATTTGGAAATTGTCCAATCAATGTATGTTTTTAAACCTTCATTGAACATCTTTTGAACATCATTCAATCTTTTTTTTTTTTTTTCAGTTTGATGTTGCTTTTTGCCCCTAGAAACACCCTGATATGCTGGACTGTGGGATAGCACATTAGCCACAGTTGGGCCCTAGCTATTGCAGAGATTTTTGCCCAATGAATGAGAGAAAGGAAGATGGCAACAACCACCACCACCATTACTATGGCGATTGCATAACAGGGAGACCCAGGACCACACAAGGAGCAAGCATAATACCAAACATCTCCCCTTTGGAGTCTGGGAAAGCTTTGGTGGCTTCTATTGTTAGATTAGCAAATGCCAGGGAAACAAATTGCCCCTTCCTGGAGCCAGTGGGCATTTGTCTCTGTCGTTCCTCTGGGCATGGGGCTCTGTTCTCTCTGCATGGATAGCAGAGCAAATCCTGCTTTGGAACCACGCATGAGCTCTTTAATATGGCTCTGTACTGCTAACAAACCTCCATCACTTCTCTCTCTCTCTCTGGCCCAATTCTTGCATGGAAAATTGAGGTAATGATTTATATGTCGTAAGCAGTTCTGACAGGTGCACTCCATCTTGGCTCCCTCCAGCCCTAGGACTAATCAGAAGCTTATCTTTTCCTTTGTGTAATAGGGAGCTGTCAGGTTCTATGACCCTCCAAACAATTCAATCACTCATGGGAGGGTTCACCTTGGAGGGAGGATGTTTGATATTGGAGCAGCTCCGCAGAGGCCATGCTCCGACATGTTTCAAAACAGTGGCAGTCAAGGGGCTGGAGGGCAACATGGCCATAGTGACAAATGCCATTTGCTTCCTAAATTTAAACTCTTCATAGTATCCACCAGGGATGTCCTAGGTTGTGCCAGCAGCTTTTCTGTCATGGTGTCTATCCTGTCTTGGGTGCAGAACTGGGGTTAACCCCTGGGTGTCTGACTACAGATGTCCCAACTCTTAACCACCATGTTATCCTGGTTTCTGAGCAAAGAAGGGCTGTTTAAAAAAAATGACCAGTGCAGAGAAAAAAGGGCCTGCATTGCTCTTGGGAGATACAGCAGATTCCCTGGGAAGGTCTATGATGTCCAACATGGTCTGGCCATAACCTCCTGCCTTGGCACCTGCATCTCCCTGGCACCTCATGTCTCCTTGTGCCCAGCTTTCCATCCACTCTGGCCTTTGTTTCATGCCCTGTTCTCCTGTGCAACTTCCCACCTTAAGGCCTTTGTCCGTGGGAATTCTGCCTGGAATGTTCCTCCTGATCTCTTTACCTGCCTCCTGCTTCAGTTCAATTATGAGTTGGCTCAGAAAATTATTCTCTGCTTTTCCTGAGTGGATCAGATCCCCAATCATCTGTTCGGCTACACATCACATGCCTCCCTCTGCAGCCCCATTACAGCGCCATGTTTCATGGGAGGGCATTCGATTCATGCCCTTTGCCACTGAAAGAGCCTGTCAGCCCCACGAGGGCAGGAACCGTGCCATGCATGTTCACTGCTGTATCTCCAGGGCCTATACCAGTGCCTGGCTTACAGTGGGTACTCAATACATTCTTGTGGAATCAGCGAAAGAATGAATGAGACCTACGTGGCGCCTATGTTCTTAATTGATTTGTCCGTCAAGTAGGGCAAAGGCACATTTAATCAGGGTGGGTGTGACAGTCACCTGTGAGTTCATCTACAGAGATGCCTGTACTATGGGAAGGAATAATAGTAACCAAGGGTGGCCTCGCTTTATCACTTCTACCTCAGCATAGAACTGTACAAATCCTGAACTTCTGCTCTTTTGTCTGTGTTGATAATCTTATGTTGACCCCACAGAATGCTTTTCTCAGGTGCTCTTTGAATTTGTAGAGCACAAGATGTTTTTCAAAAAGTCAAGCTTTCAGAAGTTTCTAAACATCTGCGTGATTGGTATTAAAATAGCAGGATAATTGGGTGACGTTTGCACCTTCTGTTTAGCTCTTTGGGCATTAAAGAGACAGTGTCCTAATTTAATTCCAAGTTGCAGAACTCTCAATCCCTGAAAACAATTAGACGGCTTGGGACCACCGAGCCCAGAAGAAAATGCCGAGAAGGTGCTCAGGCAGGGTTTCAATAGGCTGTAATATCAACAGGCACACACAGTTGGTGCTGTTACTATTTCCCAGTAAAAGCTCAGAACCAGCTGGTCCCTCACTGGACTGCAAGCCCCATGAGGGCAGGGACCACACACGTCTATCCAGGATGATATGTATGCAACCTTCTTTTTATACATGCAGATTAGATAGACGTTAGGTTACACAGAAGAAAACATTTGTGAACAATGACAGTTTTCAGATTGGCTAATGGGACGTTTCTGCTTCAAGAAGTCACTGACAGTAGGATCAAGCCTCCATTGGCTCAAATGGTAAGCACCATTGCTGTTGCGAAGCCAGATAACACGGTGGTTAAGGGTGAGGGCGTCTGCAGTCAGGCAGCCAGGGGTGAACCCTGGCTCTGCCACTTGCTAGCGAGCAACCTTGCACAAATGGCTTCCTCCATGTGGAGCAGTTTTCTCCTCTGTGAAACGGTGGTTACAGTTCTGAGCTCCTGGGGTTAAGGTGAGTATTCAACGAGGAAGTGTGCAAAGCGCCTGGAACAGTGTCCGGCACGTGTCAGTCCTCAGTTAATGTTAATGAAGTGAATGTGAAGAGAGAGGCTCTGTGAAGGGTCTTTTACCATCATGTGATTCTGTGACTGGACAGCAGGAAGAGCCCAGTGGAAATGCTGTCAGGCTATAACCCCTATTCCCTGACTCAAGTCTCCCAGCCAGTGTTTCCCAAAGTGAGTTCTGTGCCTGTACTACTCAAAATAATGATCCATGAACTGTTTGTTAATGGTCCATGACAAGATAAGGAGCTCAAGCCAGATTCAATGCATTGCATCATTCATTGAGAGAGTCTTGCTATGGGAAATAAAGTGTCAGCTGAACTCTGCAGTGGCTTAGGGATATGGATGGTTCATATTTTGGTACAAACTCCTTATCTTATTGTAGAATGGCACTGAGCCAAGGACCACATTTTGAGTAGAATGTTATAAAGGACAGTAATCTCACAAGAAAAGGGTCTTTTTTCATGGTCAAATAAGTTTGGTGGGAAATACTGCATGCCTTTCTTGGAGTTTGATATTGTATATTAGTATATACAAGGTCCCAAGAAACCCTGCACTAAATCAATTTCTTTATATGAGTTTAAACTAGGGTTTCCCATACATTCTTGGGCAAGAAATATTTGTGCATGTGCGTGCGTGTCTGTGTGCACACACCTGTGTGTGTGCACGCGCCACTCCCTTTAACAGTTTGCTGGTAAAGAACACGAGCCCAACTGATCACTTGATGACAACAACAAATCAGAGTGTGACCCACTCTCCTCCACTCAAATAAATACAAATCTAACACTTTTCAGTTTAAAAATTCCTTTCCTCCTGGCTCAATCATTCTAAGGAAACCAGAGAATTAAATACTATCCTGTTGATACCAAGGAGTTTAACATAAAAATACCCTTAAAAAATGTTTTCCTCCCACCAGGTTCTTATTTTTGTGCAAAAAAACCAAACAAACCCCAAAAAACCAAAAAAACATCTTCCTATATACTAACCTCTAGGGAAATATCTAAAGTCTTTTTCTCTGGTAAGGATGGGTATTTAAAACTCTTCTATCAACGCATTATTGAAGCCTGGGTTTGCAATGTACTAAGATCACAAAGATCCATGTCCTCTACTGAACTCGATTCTAAATCCATTTATGTTCACTATTTTCTACAAACGTCTTATGTCTAATGGAACAGAGGCCCTAGAATTCCTCTATGTGATTTCAAATTAGTTCTATGTATTGTATAACCTGGTAGCAAAGGGGATCTCTCTAGGCACAGATTTTTGATCTCCGGTTAAGTAAGTGTAACTGAAAAACAAATACAGGTCAGTTCTACGCTCTGTTAACATTCTAAGGTTTCTTGAGCGATGTGCTGCTTGGGAACTGCGTGCCACGTGCATGCCTGCATGCCTGCACACATGTATACTATACAAACATGTAGTTTCGGAGGCTGGAACTCACATCTCTCACTCCCGCAACCATGAGCTCACATGTCAGAGCCAGGACCTGGTCTGGGGACAATGTCTTTCCCATAACCCTCAGAGTTCAGGTAACTCCACCTGAAAGGTTCAGAAAATGGAGGTAGTTTTCCCCCTTGAATCATCCAATTATGCCTGGATTTTCCACTTTCTTTAAAAGGGAGCCCTTGAAAGGAAAAGACAGGGAAAATCATACTAATAACATCTCTTTTGAGAAAAATCCATCTGAGGGTGAATTAGGCTTGACACAGTGACAAGATCTTTGCTTGCAAAGCCTGAAAAAAGTCAGCCCGCCTGCCGTGGGCAGGTCAACCTTCTCGCATCTCTAAAATCCAAACCATGTAACGACCAAAGTTAGGAAAAGAGAATGGATCACGGTCTAGAATGCTGTCTTGCCTCCTGACGAGGGAATCTCAAGATAAACTGCACCAGAGGCCTTGCAAACATGGCGATTGTCTCCCATAACTCGATTCTTTTCTTTTTCTGACACTGGTGGACTTCTCAGCTTCCCACTGTCATTGAGTATACATATGGTGAGTCATTTACTAGTTCCTACCACAGTAAAAAAGCCATGCATGCCTTTCAAAGGGTTTGGGAGCAAGAAACAAAGAGAACTTGATCTTAAAACCAGGTACAGGGTTCTGCTTATATTTACATTTATGTTAGATCTAATCACTACCTGGGAGGTTCTGCCTAACAAGTCGCTTTGGGATGAAAGAACATATTGTATTGTCAGTGAATACACTCTGAATTGCCAGTACAAGCACACATTCAAAACAAAGCATAATGGATTGCTGGTCCCAAAGTCATACTGCTTTGAACCTTTTCAATAAATTCATCAGCATTTCCTGAAATTCCTGGCGTTCAGGTGAAAGACAAGATGGAAAGGGAGAGAGGAAGGTACTAACACATAGTGAGCATCTATTGATTGCAAGGCATCACCCTAGACACTGTCAACATCTTCCTCTATGTTGTTAGCCTGACCTCTGTGGGAAGAATGTAGGATGATTTTCATTTTACAGGTGATGGTTGAGATGCCGTCAGGGACCTGGCCCTTTCGTGGAGACTCTGTGGCACAGTGTTACGATCACAGACTCTGAGTCAGACCGACTCTGGTTAAAAATATGGCTCTTAGTAGCCCTTGGGCAAGTCACTTCAGCTTTCTGAATCAAACATCCTCATCTATAAACTGGGGATAAAACAGTACCCACCCCACAGGGCTGCTGCCAGGCTGCAATGAGATAGTGCTTGGAATGTGCCGAACAGAAGGCGTGGCACACAGGATGTACTTAATCAGTGCCTGCAATATTATTACCGTTACAGCACACTGGCCATTAAGTGGGCTGCATCCCTCTGACTTGACTAGGAAGAAGTGGGCAGGAGAACTTGAGTTCCAAAGGGCAGAGCTGCTCACATGCAACCTGATGTGGCTTGCGGAAGCTCATTTTAAATCACGTCAGTCTCTTGGTGTAAAGGTAACTGCACTTTCATAATATTGCTGCCCTCAGATTATTCTCTACAGAGTTTGGAGGGAAGAGAACAAAGGAAGAACCCAAGAAAGCAAATCAGCGAACCTTCACTTTGGAGGGGACCTGGAGGTTATGATGAGAATGACCCTCAAACCCAGAACTTCCTGGGATGCAGCTGAGAAACATGAGTATATCCCTTGGCCCTGCTCCTGGAGATCCTGAGTCAGGCTGCGAGGGACGTTCCCAGAGTCTGATGATCACCCAGGCTGGGTACACCATGACCTAGTTCCACGCATCCTTTTTTCTCCACCTTCCCCCAACACAAAGCGGCAAACCCACCTGTGCTCAAGGCAAAGCAGCTCCTACCGGCTCCTTGACAGGCTGTTCTCTAGTCCCTGCTTACTCGTATTTTGGTTTACAATAAATCTTCAGATGAATATACCAGACGTTCTATTTTAATACAAGAGGCAGGGCAGTAGTATGGATTTCAGAAACAAAAAGCACAAATTGAAGTCCAAGCCCTAGCACTTGCTAGCCATTGGACCTCAGGCACCTTGCTGAATCTCTCGGGTTTCATGTCCCACAACTAAAATGAGCATTATTTCAGTACCTACATTGTAGGTTTATCCTGAAGATTAAATTCGCCAATGTATGCCGATTGTCCCTGGAACACAGCAAGTGCTCAATAAATGTTTGCTGCTCTTAGTACTATTCCAATTGAATCAATTCAACACAACTAACACCGTCTCAGCAAACATTAGCCAAAGAACAGGATGGGGACACCCACGACCCTCACCCCCAAAAAGCAAAACATGTCACAACATGTTGGGGAGGGTGCTGCCTGAAGTTCCTGCGGAGTGCTTTCTGATCCCATAACCGAAACCCCACGACACAGACAGATACAATCAAATAATGACGGCAATCAATAACGATAACAGAAATTATTATTTATTTTCATAAACACAGAGTACCGACATCCTGCTGAGCTTACACGCATCACATGCCAGCATTCCCTTTCGGGGCAGTCAATCAATGGGGAGATCTCACCATCCACCCGCCGAGGCAGGAGGGGAAGTGGGGGAGCGAAGGCTGAGAAATTACCCGCACCAGAGTGACACATTCACCAAGTTAATCTAATCCAGGGGGCCATCCGAGTGGCACTGCAAACCTGTGAATATGGAACGGGCTTGATTGATTTTTTTCACTGCAGTAGCTAAACACTTCATTGTTATTTGCCACAAATATAAAGGAAAGATGGAACTGTAAAAGGATTGGATATTAAGCCCCCAGAGCAGCAATAAATCACACAATGAATTCTAGAAAAATTAAAAATGGCCGGGGTAGGCTATATCTTGTGTCCTAAGAGGCCTCGGTTATGAAAGCATAAAACCCACATAAAAACCTGGGGCAGGCATGGCCAATTCTGACTCAAGCAGGAGTTAGCATGGACCCCGGTCTGGGGTCACCCGTCCTCCTGGTGTGAGCATCACTGCATGGTCACCACAGAAGCAGCAAGAAAGAGTAAGCCTGTGTCTAGATAGAAAGCTTCTGATTCTCGGTTCTGCCTCTCAGAGCTTCAGTTTCCCCCTGTTATAATGGGGGATAGTCACATCCATACCACTAGAAAGAGGGGAACAGCAATTCACATCCTACTTGCCTCCCTGAATCCTTGGGAGCATCAAATGAGACCTCTGGCATGAAAGACCACCTATGCTTCAAGATGCTTCTCGAAAACTCCTTCCCAGCCCTGCCTGTCTTCCCTTCTGTTCTTCCTCTGAACGGCCACAGCAATCTTCTGTGCTTTTCTCAGGACCTGCACCCTATCCAGTGTTTCTCAAAGGGTGGCCCAGGGACCACCTGTGTCAGAATCCCCTGGGGGTTTTCCAGGAGGGGTCTTGTCATTGGGTACAACTCAGGCCTTCTAAACTAATCCCTAGTGATGTGGCCAATGGTTGCGCTCTAAAAAGCATCCAGGGTGACCACGAGGCACTCTGTAGTTTCAGAACCATTGCTTAACTTAATTTTATGTTGCAGCCATTTGCAACTCGTCCTCTCCTTGCTTCTTGAGGACAGGGAGTGTGATTCACTCTTCTTTGTATGATCCACATTGTAGTACGTGCCTAGCACAGTGCCTGGCACATAGGAGGCACTCAGTAAATAGGATAAGAAACCCAATGAAAAGTTTTACGTGTCAGATGCTAGCATCTTCATTGTTGCCTAGATCAGGGACCATCCAACAAACAGTCCTGTGTAACGGTGAAGGGCAGGAGGTCTGGGCTCAGACAGACCTGGGCTCCATTCTTGGTTTTGCCACTTATTATCTGTGAGGCCGTAAGCCAGTGCTTACCACCCTGAGCCTCTGTTTACTCATCTGTAAAATGGGCATGATACTGAAGTCACAGTATTGTGATAGAGAAAGAATTGTAAAATGTACAAATATTGCTCAGCCCAGACAGAACCTGTCACCAGGGAGGGCTGAATCCACGTTTATTCTATTATTAGTAAACTTAAGCCAGTGGTTCATTTAACTGGTTCTCTAGAAAACAGATCAGGAGTTACACTAGCTGCTTCACTAACAGTATCACTTTGGGGAAAATAGCTAGTCTGTTTAGTCAACGTGCCTAATGCTATGACCTGTTCAAAATAATCCTTAAGAAGCTTCCTTTCGAATTTAGAGCTGGTAAACGCTCATGCCGATTTGCCATGGTGTCTTAGACTATAGCTAGAGGGTGTCTAAATTACCACCAGTGGGGTTTGCAAACATCAGGGTCGTTGTGAGTGGAGAAATATTAGCCCAGGAAAGTCACAAGGATGTGTGTGCTCTGAATTGAGAGAAAGACAGAAGCAGTCACCAGCAGAAGGGATATGTGTAAAATCATGATGAAATTTAACCTTTTCTCTATAAAACGGGGTATCCATTGTGTGCCCACCCTGTGGCAGAAAGGCCTTTGCAGCCCTCACCCCGTGCACCCCACTCCCACCCCAGATCAAGCTCATACCTTAAGAGAGTTTTGCCAAAGAATTCTGAGAGACACAGTAATGGGAGTCCCCTGCTCTGTGAACACGAATTAATAGTGTCTTAGAAAGCTGAAACTGTAGGGAGTCCTAATAAAAAGCATCAGATTTGGGGTCAAGTGGACTAGGTTTGAATCTCAGCTGTCATTTTCTAGCCACGAGATCTTGGGCAAATCCCTTGCCTGCTCTGAGTCTGTTTCCACTTCTGTGATATCCATTCGACAAATATTTACTGAGGGCCTACTGTGTGCCATGCACGTTCTAGGTGCTGGAGTTAAGGGAGAGAACACAGCGTGGTCCCTGCTCTCACGGAGCTTACACTTTAGTGGAGGTGGGTAAAGGCAGGCAAGGGACAAATGGTGTATCGGGCAAAGATAAAAGCTCAGAAAAAAGTTGGGCAGGGTAAGGACACCGAGAGTGAATGGGAAGATGTTAGCGTGCTATTTTCTCCAGGTTATTCTAGAGAGCTTCTTTGAGAAGGTGACACTTCAGCAGAGACTTAAATGAAAAGAGGGAATAAAGCCTTGGATGACCCAGAGAGAACAACAGAACCTACCTGGGAGAGTCACTGTTAGGAGAAAATTATATAAGGTTTAAAATCCAACACCTGTAAGCACTCAATAAACATTACTATTATTATTATTAGTAGTAGTATTAGCTATAAGGAATGTTTAAATAAAACCCACTGGGAAACTTGAATTCACTATGTCCCCTTCATTTTGGGGGAGGTTATGACATGTCACAGCTTGGGAATTCACACTTTCTGGACTCTGTATTTACAGCTCATT
This sequence comes from Hipposideros armiger, assembly GCF_001890085.2. Lineage (NCBI taxonomy): Eukaryota > Metazoa > Chordata > Mammalia > Chiroptera > Hipposideridae > Hipposideros > Hipposideros armiger. The sequence continues at coordinate 8,373,231 of NW_017731361.1, forward strand.
AAAAAGCAAATTTCAACCCCGCCTAGGTTCTCAGGGCGCTGGCAGCCAACCATAATGAAGAAAAGAGTAACTCCAGGATCCTCCTGCAAGGGGAGGTCCGCCAAGTGTGATTTCTGACTGCCCAGCTCCCGGCGCAGGCAGGTTCAATTCCTTGCACTATGCTTTTCCATTGCCTAGAAAGGGCTCTGAGGGCCTCTTACCTCTGGGTAATGGGAAGATGGAAAAGAGAGGCTACAGTGGAACTGCATGAGGGCTCCAGGTCTTTGCTTCTTCATGCTGTGGTCAGGGGTTTGGAACATCAACATGTGTGGATGTGGGGGTGAGAGAGGAGAGAGAAGGGGAGAGACCCCCCCCCACACACACACACACACATCCTGACATCCTGACCTGGAATAATAGTGACACTCTTCCAGCTATTAAGAAACCCATTCTAAATGCCCAAATGTATGTGTCCAAGTTTAAGAATTGTAGCTCTTGATTTTTAGTTCCAGCTCCAGGATAACCAGCTGGCAGACACGGGGCTAGTCATGTTCTCCCTCTGAGCCTGCACCACGTTTAAGGGCTCAGGCCCCAGAGCAAATTACTCGTAGATCAAAGTTTGATTCTTAGCCCTGCATGAACTTGGGCACATTCCTTAACCTCTCTGAGCCTCATCTCTTCAATGGGCAATTTTAACAGTAAACCACACCCCATGAGGTAGCTAATGAGACAGAGTGTGCAGCATGGTGCATGGGACAAAGTAACTGCTCAGTAAGTACTAGATACCAGCGTTCTCATCTGCCAAACACCTGTCCTGCCCTCCTCAGTGGCTGTTCTAAAGATGAATCAAGGGATGAGCTAACAAAATGCTTGGGGATACAAATGGCACTTTGCACCTATAGGGTGTTGTTGTTAAATTAGCATCATGATTATTGCTTTGAATATTATGATACTGAGCAGGAGCTATTATTTTCATAAAAATGCTTCTCACAGTCTCTCGGGGTAATGAGTGATTGGATTTGAAAGGCTATCTTCCATGAAAAGAGGGGGAAAAAAAATAGCCACATTCTTGCTTTGAAAAGCGGAGCCTCCCAGCACTGAACAGAACAGATCCATTACTCAGGGAGGATTAATTAGCTGTCGGGTATTATTAAACGTTCTCACTCTCAAGGTTCACGTAGAACTGGAGACTCTGAAAGGGAGCGAGAGGTAATCATAGTATAGGAAAAAAGAAGAAGAAAAAAAAGCCACAATTGCTGGCAATGCAAATTTCAAGAGCAGAGCATGTTAGTAAATTATAGTCTGATTAATACCACGTCAGCTCATTCTCTGTTTGCAGTCATTGTTCTGAATCTATGGTCTCCGGGGTTGCCTGGTTTTTTTTTTTTTCTACCACTGGGACCAAAAAGGAAAGGCGGCTGGCCTGTTCAATGTTCACCTGGAAAGAAGGCTGGAATGGGGATGTTTACACTGAAATGCAGGCTATCTGAAAGCCGAGGAAGGTAGACGAAGTAAGATCAGATATGCGTATTTATGGCAAAGGTGTCTCCCCCAAGTTGGTACAATAGCTGTTGAAATGCCTGGGAAGAAACAGAGGCTCATAAAAACAACAGCTTGAAGGAGGCTTAGAGATGACAGAGTTCACTGACAACAGACCCCCTTGTCTCAGCCACCAGGGGCTCCTATTAAAGATGCAGGCTCCGCTGGACCAGCCAATTTGCTCAAGAGTATCGCTGGGGCTGGTTCCCGGGAATCTGCATTAGTAACTAGCACCATGGTCATAAGCAAGCAAAATCCAGAACTGGGATTTTCTAACTCAGCCCCACCTCGGGGCCCCTTCCATGTCTGATATGTCCAAGTCCCCTTCCTAACATCACTGTCTTACCATGGGGACTATCTCTGCTCTAGTGGAAATGTACACATAGGTCTTTTCTCCGCTTCCTCATGGGAATGGCATCTCCAAGGGCTAACCACAGATCTATGAAAGCCCATAGAATGCCAGGGACAACAGGAATTCATACCGGGGACTACAGGTGGCATCTGAGAAGGTCCGTCCACACCGCAAACAAGGGAAGGGAACGCGTGGGCAGAAGTTCATGTTGTAGACTTCCCAGTGGCACCTAACCCGTCTGTTTCCCACAGGCCCACACGTCCTGAGGGCTGAAAGACTCTCTTATTCCTTTTGCATCACCAGCACAGTGCTTGCTGCTTAGTAGGTATCAGTTAATAGTTTGTAGATTGAATACAACAGTATAAAAAGTATATGAACAAGAAAAGTGAATTTTCTCATATACATAGGCCTCCTAACAGCAGGGGCTAATAACAGCCACGATAGTGACAATGATGACAGTAATACTAAAACAACAGGAGGGAACTAAAATGATTGAGTACCTCCTGTGAGACACGCTGCACAGGCTAAGCTCTTTGTCACACACGAGATCACTGAATCCTCACAACAGTCCCCGGAGGTTGGCGTCTATCACCCCTGTTATGCAGATGCCACACTGGAGGCACGAGGAGTTTAAGTAGTTTGTCCAAGGTTACCCGATGGGGAGCGACGGAGCTAGAATTTGAACCCAGGACAGACTGATGTTCACACCCTCTCTTCTCCACAACCTCTGCGCATTTAGAGCACAGACCCAGTTTAAGGCGGGCTTGCATGGCAGTTCTCCAGGCTGAAGGCACAGGCTGACAAGAAGAAATAGAACAGCCCCAGGAGCTCAGCTGAAGACCAGGTACCGATTAGCACTGGGTAAACACGTGCCAGCCTAGCACGGTGGCCAGCAAAGAGTCTGTGCTCACAAGGCATCTGCTCAGGAAACAGATGAACAAATGCGCGGATGACTTCATGAACAAATAAATCAGCGAACTAATCAGGGGCACACAATGATCGTTCAATTCCCATAGCTGCTTCTAAACCTAGGGCGACCACCTCTTCTCCCCACATGTACTTCACTGCCTCCCTTCTCAGTTTTTGGTCTTCGGTGGAGCAGCTGGTGTCTGAAAGCACTTATTTAACATGGTTTGGAAAGTCCCTTGGGGATACGGTTGGTCCCCAACATGTGCCTGCTTCACTGCTCACATTGAACAAATCCAAAACTAAACTCATCTCCCAGCCGTGAACCATGTTAAACCACATCTAGAGAGCCTTCCGTTAAAAATCCGCTTTTAGAAATCCATTTTTGACACCATTTCGCCACGAGACCTCTCCTGGTCTCCCAGAACCAATGTAATTTCTCCCTCCTTTGATCAAACTACAACTCTCTCTGACTCTTGCTGCATTTATCTTCCTCTACGTAGTGTCATAATCATTTGTATATTAGTCCTACAAATCCTCTTTCCTTACTCGATTCTGCATTTCTGGAGGGCAGGAAGGAAGAAGCTACTCAGTCTAATATTAGACGTCGCTTTTTTGAGTCCCAGCCATGGAGTAAGGGCTTTCCACCCTCATTTCATCTTATCCTCATAAATCCACGGGCAGTAAGTATGGTGTTCACCGTGTTGCCGATGGAGAAATGAAAACAACTTGCATGACTCCGAAAGCTCAAAACGGTTAAGTGGCTACGTAAGAGTTTGGTTAAGTGGCAGAATTCGAACCCAGACCTGTTGGATTCAGGAGTTCATGTTCTGAACCACAACTTTCCTCCCACTTTCCATCTGGGTAGTCTCATCCCCTGTACCCTGAGGAAAGAAGATGTGCAAGACATTGCAGATAATGTGAACAGGCAGAGGCTAAGCATCTAGCAACGTGTGGAAGTGACCACATCGGTAAGTCTTCGGGGACAAAAGGAAAGGCACAGATTTGTTGTCATTGGAGCTTGCTACCTGTCCTGCTCCTCCATCTGCTGCCAGAGACTCAGGTAGGTGGGGGTCTCTGCTGGATCTCCCTCCATCACACATTTTACTTGCAACCCACAGCAGCAGCCAGCACGTGGCCAACGTTAGGACCCCTGCCCCTGCCCCTGGTGGCCAAGGGAGCAGAACAAACGGGACGAAAACCAGTTGCTGGACTCACCCGCAAGGTTGTGATGGTGGCAGGGTCTCGAAGCCGGCCCTCCTCATCTTTCAGGTTGTAGCCTTCTGGTCTTTTATCACGTTCGCTGACTTTCCACAGCTTCACAGTTTTATCTGTGGAGGGCAACCAGAGGAAATCAGCATGACACAGCTGGAAAGCTTGTAAAGGAGGGTGTTTTTTTTTTGGGGGGGGGGTAGTGGTGCAGGGACAGGTGGAGGTAATGATGGAAGAAACTGCTACAGAAAGTGGCTCATGTCAAGGGCTTCGGTGCATAAATCTCGTGTCACCTAAAGGCAGAGCTCCTGTTTCAAAGCCAAAACATATCGTGTGGAGACAAATCATTTCCCTGACAATAGGCTGTTAAACATATATTTTTTAAATCATTAATTTTGTTCATGCCAAATAAATATTTATTGAACACTGAATAACAAGCATAGCCACATATATGGAATTAACTATGTTAGCATGTTGCATGGAAAATTTAATATTCACAATCACTCTGAGAGATAGGCACTATTGTCCCCATTTTCGTGTCCCATCTCATCAAACATTGTCCTCACCATGACTTGAAAGGTCTTCCGTGACCTACACCCCCTTTTTCCTCGCCCTGTCTGATCTCACTGTCCGCCCCACATCCTGCCACTCCCTGTGACCCTGCAACACGGCTTCCTTACAGGTCCCTGTACATGTTAATCACACTCCTGCCCCAGGGCTTTTGCACTAGCTGTGCCTTCTGCCAGGAAAGCTCTTCACTCTCTTTTTCACGTGATTTGTTCCTTTACGTTGCTCTATGTCCTAACCTCAGTGGGGCCTTTCCTGACCAACCTACACAGAAAAGTTTCCTTCATCATTCTCTAGCCCCCTCTTCCTCCTTTTCCCCCCCAGAGTCTAACTTTTCACTACCGGACAACTTATTACGTTTCCCTCACTAGAATGTAAACATCAATATAGACAGCAGGGATTCTGTCTGACTTATTCATCACTATACCTCCTGCACTGACAGCAGTGCCTGGGACATGGTAGATGTTTGAGGAATACGAGTTGGACGAATGAATGAATGGCACTTACACAGTGCACATTGCCAGCAATACTCATGGAAATAAAATGGTCAAGAGAGTCATCAGAATGCTCCTTTCCCCTCGCAGCCTCCTTGAGTCCCCAGCTGGAAACTACCTTTCTCACCTCTGGACGGTTCCCACACTTTACAGCACTTGCTGACACCTGTCATTCTCGACAGCAGTAAAACAGGGGTGAGAACTCCAGTGCCTCTAGGGGTCAGGCAGGCTGGGGTGATGAGTGACAGGGGCTGGGGGCTCTGGGGAGCTGGAGAAGGCCTGCCCCACCTGCGGGCCTTTAAGTTCATTTTAGAAAGAAACATGTTCGGGCCAAACAGATCAAGCCTGTGGGCCGCAGGCCTTCAGAGGCCTTCCTTATCAGATCCTGCATTCATTATTTGTACGTGTTCTAACTTCTCTTCTGGAAGGCAGGGTCCCAGGTGCCTTCTTTGTATCTTCCTCTGTGCCTGCACAAGGTAAGCTTGGACCCAGGCGACCTTGGGCCCTGTCCCCACGCCAAGTCCAGTCAGCCACGCGGCCCAGGACTGCGATTCCCACGCTAGGTGCTGAACTAGTATTTTTTGAGTGACAAACAAATGGGAGTCCCAGATTTAGCCGGGAAAATAACTACAGAATGCCCAGTTACATTTGAATTTCAGATAAACAACGAATGCTTTTTTAGTCTAACTCTGTCCCAAATACCCCAACTTTGTAAATACATTGAACTTTTCAATGTCTCAGTTTCTTTATTTGTAAAATAAGGAAAACGGTGTCTTCCTCATGGGGCTCTTACGAGGATTAGATGAAACACT
>NW_017731361.1:8388374-8393770 GCF_001890085.2 Hipposideros armiger
AAAAGAAGAAGACAAAGGCAATTTAAGTAACTGCACACTTACTTTGAAACGATAGATAATAGACATACTTTTCTGTGCATTTAAGGGCTGAGGGCTTTGTCTCTGCAGTGGCATTCACAAGAATTTTATGTTCTGTGTTTTAAGTGCCACTAGAAGTGGCACTTGGGAAAGGAAATTTCCCAGATGCCCAGACTACGCTGTGGTCTCTTGGAACATCTGGAGAGAACACAAAAGGAAAAAGCGCATTCAGACCTTTTGTTTGGGGCAAGGGAGAATGCATTTCTTTATGGCCCAGGGAAATGGACGTTGCCTTTGATAATTTCTACCGATCACAGATCCTGTATCCACCTCCTGGTCTTTGGCATTTTCCCTTTCTTCTACACCAAGACACTTAGCAAACAGGTTTCAGTGGTGGCTGTGCAAATGAGGGCTGGGGACTGTGAGGGAAGCCAGGCTGGGATGCCTGAAGCACAGACACGGAAAACAAGGGTTGGAGCACAAAGAAATCATTGAGAAACTCTGCAAGTTGGAAATTCAAGAAAGGGACCCCACAAATGCTCCAGCTTGACCCATGCTCCCTCTTTTTAGGTGAGCCGCCCAGCACACCGTTCTGGAAGAGCAGGGCCTTATTCTAACGCCAGGAGAGGGGTGCTGAGAAAACAGGGTCAGGAGGTCAGAGGACAGGGGCCAATTTGTACTCGATTGCCCAACAGAGAAAACACACAGGCACCAGGAACTCAGATCACAGATAATTGCTGAAGGAATGCCAGCCTGCCAAGTCTTTCTTCAACAGTTACCCCCGGAGGAACACGGACAGGTAAATTACCTATGATTGGATTTATTAGAGCTATTTTTAGAAAAATGTCAGAGGTTAATTCCTCTGCAATTATTCCCCTGCAGGGCTCCCACAATTGCTACAGAGAGTGGGAATAAGTTAAAAAAAGAAAAAAAGGGCAGGGGACTTCCGACGATGGCCTTTGATGGAGGAACATTTTGAAGATTATGTCCATGTGAGGAAAGCGAAGGAGAGACAGTGAACTGGAAAACTGAGGCCGTTACCTCTGAATAATTCCAATCTCAAATCTCACTTGAATATCATCTTTTCGGGATTGCCTTGGTATGCCTGATTTATTCAGGTAAGTAGTGTAAAAATTCTCCACGTGGCATATAACCAAGCTCTTTGCCAAAAGGAAAATGCTTCTAATGGTCATTCTTTGTGCAGAAGGAAAAAGAGTGAAGCACAAGCCATGCTTATTTTTCAAGGTAGGCACAGTGGAAAGAACAATTCATGATTTCTTGTTGGGGACTCTTAGATGACTGACCATAGCAAATTCAAAGCTCGCCAGGGCCACTAGGTAGTAGGGAGTGAAGGAAACCCGGTGAAGTAGAAAGCGTGTGTCCCCTCTTCGGGGACGAGTGGCTCCTCAACGTAAGCCAGCTGTGGCCATAAACTATTACATGCATTACCAGATATTCTGATATTTTTTAAAAGAAGATGGAAATCCAGATTTTTACGCAAAGTCTCTTAAGTTTTATAGACTGGCAACTACTTTTTTTTCAATGCCATGATGTTAAATATATATANAAATACACTCAGGGATTAATAACTTCTACTCAGTTTGCCAAACTCACAGGACGGCACATTGAGTTTCCTGAAATGTGTTCCCAGAATAACATTCAGTGAATCTTAAGACAGGAAGTCACATTCCAAAAGCACCTGGAAATAATCTGTGTTAGTTGAAAACTGCAGATAACGGGTCTCACATAAATTTGGTCATAAATTTGTTGTTTTTAAAACGAGTAACTACTAATGACTGAGGGCCTACTCTGTGCCATGCACTCTGCTAGGTATCTGGCAAATATTGTTTCTAAGTTTTTTGACAACCCGCAAGGTAAAAAGGAAAACTGGGTCTAAAAGAGACAGAAATATAAGTCCTGGCTAGCTGCATCTCTGAAAATACCAAACAGGAGACGTCACCTCCACGTACCATTAGTAGACAGGAGGAAGTAGGCTGCGTTCTGCTGAGGGAGCCATCTTATTTTATTGATTTTTTCTTCTATTTCTAAACTCTTCAGGTAATCGAACTCAGGTTCATGGCTCTGGAATGTGCTGTAAACATTGTATTCGCCCCTACGATGAACCTGATTTTTACTCTGTAGGAAGGGAAAAAACCAAAAACAAAGATTAAATCCTTTGAGCAACCTGTGAATTCATCAAGTCCTTCTTTTTTGGAGCATAGTCATTAGGCGTGGGTTGGGCGGGCCATGTCAGGGTGGGATGAGGGCAGGACCATGACAGCCACAAGCACTACCTTAGCTTAGTGGCCTCCAAATTATCTGATCATGTACCCAAGTTGGTAAATATCAGCACCTCTAATATACATATATTTATTTATAAATCATATACATGAAATTTTGCACTAATATATGAGTGCATTAAGTATATAGAGAAATAGAAGTTAAAATAGGGCATGATATGAAAATCAAATTTTTAAAATCAATATAAATAGAAGGTCTAATATTTTCTTTCTGCATCCTAATGGGTGGCTTAGACATTCTTTGGAGTAAGTCATCCCACGCTGACGTCCATATATACTCATATCAATCCCGTACAAAGAGGAGAAAGCTATATAGTATCTGTATCAATCATTGATATTTTAAAATCGCACCAGATTCTCACAGAATCTCTGTGAGGTAGGCAGAGCAGAGAAATGAACAAAGGCGGCTCAGAGATATTAAAATGACTTCTCCAAGGTCACACAGCTTCTAAGTAGCAGATGTGGGCATCAGATCTTTCCCCCACCCCCACCACTCCCTGTTGTCCCTAACATGGGTAACAAAACAGACAGGAGCACAGAGATGACATCTGTGTCCCTGGGAGATGATGAGACTTTACCCCTGGTTTTTCCNCGTATAGAGTGTTTAACACAGTGTCGGGCTTCTAATAATGGTTCACAAATGGAGCTGTTATTAGAATGAGCAAATTGGGCAACTATCCTGCAATAATGACATGTTGCTCCGACAGCGTTGGCATCACTCATGGTGATGTCTGCACATATCATTTCCTCTCTGGAAGGCTGTCGGGACAGAAGCCGCCCCGCTACCCTGTCTTTCTTTTTGGCCCCCTCCTCTCACTCCTCCGCCTCTCCTCACCAAAAGCCTTGTCCTCAGAGGTCTGAAATGCACCACATTGTGAAGTGGGTTTTTAGCAACAATTTGGATAATTTACCAGGTCAGTGCCCCTGTTTCCTAGTGTCTGGGGATCACTTGGGCCGGTCATGTCTGCTGGCACAGCTGGCAAGGCTGCTAGGTGTAAGAGTTATGCACTCACCCTGACTTGTACTGGGACAGATGGCAAGGGATCCCTTCTCAGATGCTGGGTTGACTTTAGAACTTCCTACCTAGATGCCAGCACTCCTCTGGTCCTACCCTCTCTGGATATCCTGCTACGTGCTGAACTGTTTTTTAGGGTGACAGAATGAAATGTGGGCCATGGTTATACAGTCACTTGATTAGCTGCTGATCACTGTGACTTAGAAGAATCCAAATCGGTTAATTTTAACATCAAATATTTTCCATTGCTTGGCTTTGGAATATATCCCATCCTATTTGCAAGGCAATTCTCTTCCTATATTTTTCTTATGAATGATAAATGGCTATGCAGAGAAGTAGAGGAGTCATAGTGAAAGGATAGAATAAAAATTACCTATAATCCCTCCAGTCAAGGACAATCATTGTTAACATTTTGCATTGATCCTCATAGTATTTTTTCTATGCAGTTTTTTGGGGCAAACCTATAATAACATTGCATCTAAAGATTTTGTATTTTCTCATTTTATTTCCTTCTTTCTATTATAAAATGGTACATATAATTGTAAAAAATGTAAATAAGCATAAAAGTAAAAAAAATAAAAATTAAACTCTCCCTCAATTCCACAAGACAGAGATAACTATTAGGAAAATTTTATGTATGTCCTTTCATTATATTTGTGTGCAATCATGTAACTGTTTTTAATAGACATAATATGCAACACATAGTTTATTAATGTTTTTTCCCTAATCATATCTATTTCAACATTTATTCCTATAAATATATAGTTTATAATAGTGAGAACTTAATAATCAAAGTTCTAATAATGGGAGGTATATTGTGAACTATAGATGAATCATACAAGGGAATGTTATACAGTCATTGAAAAAGTTACAGTTTTTAGAAGAATATTTAACAATTAGAAATATATTCCTGTTATTAAGTTTTATATTATTAAAGAAAAAATTTTGGTTTATAGACTATATCACATTTTTGTTATGAAAAAAGATGTATCCATGGTTCTTTGCTTTTTTCCTTTAAAAGATATTAACAGTGGTTCTCTCTGAATGGGAATACTTTTATTATCTTCATTGTGTGTCTCTACTTTCCAATTTTTTTTTTTACAATGAATACATAAACTACTTTTATAGCATGAATACCAAACCAAACAAACCTTCCCTTCTCATCATAGATATTAGAAAACTAGGTAAAGCAATGTGTTTTCACCTGGGAAATAATTTCAAGGTCTAGATTCACAATTGAACGTTGGTTTTACTTTTCATTAAAAATCATAAAGTTGGAAATATATTCTAGCAGAAAGTAAAAACTATACCAAACTATAATGAGATGAGCACAATTTTTTTTTTAAAGATAATTGATGGCGAATTCAATTCAATTCCCCATGGTTGGGTTGCCTGGAGTCATTCTTGACTTTATTATCACACAATTTTTCTTGACTCCGTATCTTGAAGCTTTGTGGATAAAAAAGTCTGAGGAACATGTGGCTGCTACTATGAGTAATGACTTCTTCTATCTCTTGGCTGGCTCTCTGAGTAGTTTATCATTACTTGTGGCAGTTTTTAAACACAATCTTATCATCTATCTTCATTTTCTCTTTTGTACAATAATTCCAATTGTCTTCCATTAATTTTTGCATGTTAGCCTATTTGGCTTAAGGGGATTCTCAACCTCAATGTTAGTATAAAAAAGAAAATCACATAAGAACATGGAAATTTTTCTTATAAGAATCATTTTGAGATGCTGTTGGCATATGAAATGGCATCTCAAATGGGAAGATAATATCTTCGTTAATCAAAAAACTGTTTAAAAACTCAATTAACAGAACATTATGCTATATAATCAATCTTCATTGCATTTCACTGATTTCTTTCCCATCCCCCCATGAAGGAGTTAATACATCTTTGAATGTTATTGTAATAATCAATAGGCTAAATTTCATAATATAAAGTAAGCTAGCTATAGCAGAGCATCAGACACGTTTCCTCTGCCTGTAAGTAATTAAGTCAAAATCATCAGAAGTCTCTTTTCTTCTACGTAGTGTTGCATCTGCAGAGCCTTTGAGTAA
>NW_017731361.1:8393782-8396655 GCF_001890085.2 Hipposideros armiger
TTTTTTTTACCATAACCATAAATACATGAGCAATTTTTACTTGTAAACAATTGTAATTGGTTTTCAAGCTGAATAAAAGATTTTAGCATTTATCTCAGTGACTTTTTTAAAACTTCTTTTTTAATTCCCACATAGTAAATTTCATTTCTGGTGGCATACTTTTATGGATTTGGATAGATGCCGAGATGAGCATCCACTATCACCATCATGATAGAGAACAGTTTCAACACCCCCAAAATGGTCCTTCATATTACCCTTTTGTAGTGAACAATTTTTCAAGAGGGATAAAATGATGGGAATAAAATGAGCTGACAGGTGTGTAAGAGCTTCCGAAAGTTAATGCTGCGCAAATACAGAGCCTGTAACTACCGGTCTCTCAACTCAATCTGGAGCCAATGGCTCAGAGTCAAAAATTGTATGTTTTAATCTTACTGTTTAGATATTATCACTGTTTAGCGTTCTGTTTGTAGAGTGGTGGGAAGCTCACGTCATCAACATACCTTTGCTAACCTGCCTCACAAGCTAGGTTTATGCATGAAGATCTCTGCCCTTTGATCTTGGCCCTTGGTCTTTAAATGCTGGAGTCCTTGGTTCAACAGCACTGATTTCTTACCTTGACCCTATTTTTCACATTCCTTTCCTTTGGTCCTAGTGGCAGAAGTAGGAAATATAAATTTCTGAGTAGTGATAACAAGTCGATCTAACCTTGCTTATCAATTTTGATCTCTTGGCAGAAGCTGCCTATTGAGAAGAATCTGAGGTCCTGGCTGGGCTTGGTGGGAGCGAGTTGTCATCAAGTAGACACATCGGCTACGGGTCTGGAAAGAGGCAGCACACGTGCCACATGCTTGCCATCCTGACCTGCTGTGAGTAATACACATTTTCTGTCTGATCCAGACCTATTCCTGTGTCTCCTAACCAATGTCTGATATTCAGATACTGAATCCTTTTCCTTTCATTGGAATATAATTAATTCAGTGTAAACTGGTTTTAACTTGAACCTGGTGCTGGTATTCCTCTCATATGAAAAAAGGTTGATAGGAGGAGGGTCCAACAGCCCCAGCTCCCCAGATCTTATCACAACTGCTGTTTCCTATTTCACGACAAGCACAGTGCTGGAAGACGGGCACTAGTTACACGTCAGTCTGCCCTTGTGGACCAAGCTCATTAAGGGCGGGTAACGTGCTATGGCAGACACTCTCGGTTGGCTACTCTTAGCCAGTGCCTTTCTTCCTTGCCTGCCTCCCACTGCAGGGACTGAAAAACTCAGATACTTGCTTCCCAGCCTCCCTTGTGGCCACAGGTGGCCATGTGACTCAGATCCGGCCAATGAGGCATACAGGAAAAGTCTGCTGGGGACAAGGTGGCAGGACTTCTGGGAAAGATTTTTCTTCCCTGAATAAAAAGAAGGAAGCAAGTAAAGGGAGGTCTTCGGGCTGCACCAATTAATTACTCCTTGCTTCCTGCCTTTGTATGTGGTTATATGCGGCCATGATATATGGAGCTGTGGCAGCCATTATGTGACCAAGAGGTGACAAGACTAAGGACGTTTAAAAATCAAGAGGCTGAGTATGACATGAAAGAATGGGACAATGTCTTTGATGCTATCACTGAACTGCAAAAACCTACCTTAGGGACAGCCTATGTCTGGACTTGTTAAGCAATGGATAACCTGTGGCTTCAGCNAAAAAAAAGAACTCACTTTCTCAGGGATCCCATATACATTGTCTTTTTGCTCAGACTCTCTGTGAAAATGTCTTCATTTAAATGCTCCCTTTAAGATCCACATAGGTCAAAACAAGGTAGGATTTAAAAAAAAAATCAATAATTCTTGGGCATGGATATTTTCATTCATTTAAACTACCCCTCACTATAAATGATGTGTAAAGCATTCTTCCAGGCCCTGGGGGAGGGCACAAAATTAAAGACATGGTCCCTGCCCTCAAAGTCATTTCAACTAAAATGTGCACCATCTCCTCATCCCATGCCGCCCCATTTTTATCATCATCTTCAAGAATAACTCATCTGCTCTCCTTCACTCAAGCTTCCACAAATGAGTTCTGCCTGGTATATTTATTTTTACTCACTATTCCCTCAGCCTTTATAAACAAATACATTTTCTTTTGTACCTGCTCCATGTCTTTCACATGTGTATGCTATCAATGTTATTTAAGAACTGTTAGGAAAGGTCCCTGGGCCCCAACTACCATGATACCTACAGTTCCTACCATTAGAGTAACTCTTTCATGCATTAACCCCCTTTAATGCAACTGTTGCTTTGAAGTGATAACACATTTTAAATCATGAGTAACCACAGATATGCGCATAGCGTATGTATCACATATAAGCACAAAACATTGCATCACGGAAGGAGAAAGCTCGAAGGAACAATGCCTACTGGACAGTGCAAGTCTAGGCAAGATATTGCAGTGGGGTCTGTGACCCAGCCAGGGCCTGACGCAAAGGCACCAGGTAGAGGGGTTTGGAATAGCCAGGCACAAGAGAAAGGTACATACACACATGGTAAGATTCAAGCTCAAGTCTAAGCCACGTGACCCAAGCCAGTATCATTAAAACTCTGCATTATGGGACATCAGACATGGTCTCAGCTAATAAAAGTGTCCCTTCTGTTTTCCAATTGTTACCATTATTTGTGTTATGTCTTCCTCAAGAACCTTCGTAAGAGGGTAACTGGCATGGCAGGATTCAGAAATTCCTTAGTGCTCCTGCCAAGTCCTTAACCTTTATTTTAATCCTGCCAGCCAGTTGGTCTGTATATTAGGCTGTTTATATCTAGCTATCGTCTACCTCCCTTCAGAGCATGAGCCATTGCAGCTTGAGTTAATACCTGTTTTGCACTTTCATGGTTCCTG
>NW_017731361.1:8399473-8400179 GCF_001890085.2 Hipposideros armiger
ACAACAGAAGCCAAAAGCAGTTATTCAGGTCAAACGTAGTTAACATGATTTTTAAAGGAAGTATGACATTTGCCCTGTTCTACATCTATTGGTGTTGATTTAATTTCCACAAGATGGTGGCCTGGTAACCCCATTTCTAATTCAATAGGCACTGCTCAGACAGAGTTTTTCTTTTTTTAAAACCAATCTCAGCATCCCACAAAGGTTCCAGACTAGCAATTTCATACATAAAGTCTCCATTTACCTGAATAATAGAAATTGACTTGGCAAGTATATTCACGTGATGGTGAGGCTGAAGAAAACAGAAGGATCCCGTAGTCCATGCCCTAGTCTCCCAGCGTGCGACGCAAGAGCACTAGGCTCAGACAGGCATCCGGATTATCAGGTGAGGTGTAATTCAAATAGCAGGGTGACTGTTTTGACAAAATGATGACTCAGTTTAAACTTCAAGAGGAACTAAACCCAAATCCTCTGGTGGGACAAGATCTGACTGACCAGGTCGCGAGCATCGGCCTCTCGGCATCCATCACAGGGATCGAAACGAAAGGGTAAAGCAATTTAGCCTTCAGAGCCCATTAAATGTTTTATCTTTCATCTAGGAAACATTTGGTAGATAATACCATAAAGTAATTTACCCTGTTTGTATAGCTGACTAGTTCAGCCTTCTCAGTACTTGGCTTTCTTCCTGATAGTCTGGTCGGCTCTA
>NW_017731361.1:8400250-8407285 GCF_001890085.2 Hipposideros armiger
GTAGCAACATGCCTTTCTCGCCAACACACACCATAGCAGGTTCGTGGCCCTGATTGTGATGCATGGATTATTTCCTGCAAAGTCCAGGGGGGAGGAAATCACATGTCAATATTTTATCAGGGCAATAGAAAGAATAAAACCTTTAAACACTAAAGGTACAGACTCAACACTGGCCACAATCTCTTCAGAGTAAACTGTACCTGCTCTTCAGAGTAAAATGTACCAGAAACTGTTTAGGGGAACTCTTGGGATAATGCAACCTTTTGGTAATTAATTTATCACTAAGGAAACGCCGTGAGCTGGCCTCTTCCTCCCTCTCAAACCTCATCTTCAATCATCTTCTGGACCCTGCCCCCCGCCCCCTCCCTACATTCTAGTCCACCAGCCTGCCTTCGGGTCTCACAAATGCCATGCGTTTTCTGACTTTGGGGGCTGTAAGCACGCTGCTGCGCTCTCTCTGCCTGAACTACCCCTCCCCCTTTTCCTTGGCTAACATCTTTCCGTGTCAACAGTCCTGAGAAAGGCCTTCTCGGAAGCTCTGTTCCAAAGTCACTCTGCATTGCTCTCTATGATAGCCTATGCTTTTCCTCCTTTAAAGCATCTATCAGAATTCATCATTATATGTTTGTGTGTAATTTACCGGTAATTTCTACTTCCCTGTAAGACTGTAAAATCCATCAGGGCAGGGATCACGGCTGCTTTTTTTCACTGTGGTATTCCTGGCCAGCAGCCCAAGGTTTGACATATAGTAGGCACATAATTAATGTTCAATGAAAGTATAGTTTTCTAGACTATTTGTTAATAGTTGTTGCCGATCACTTGGGTTCATATTCTTTCTAATATTGTTCTTACATACACACACACACACACACACACACACACACGTTTTGCTTTCAGTTGACTGGATGTAGCAGACTTAAGAGATAATGAAGATTTAAAAACCAATGAAATCTGCCTCATTCTCCTTAAAATCTACATTCGCCTCCTCATTCTCTGTAGCTAATAACGCACCTGAAAATGCATGCGTTGTAAAATGTGTGCACACCCTCCTGATTCTTGCATTCTAGCGCTTGTCTCAGCCAGTCTCCACCCTTTCAATTTTCAGGAAGGAAGGACACCAGAGACTGGGTGGGAAGATCTTTACATGCCAAAGAAGTCTGACCCAGTGAACTATTTCAGTCAAACACACAGTTTGAGTTGGACTGCCGGATGACTGAGCAGGGATTTCTGGATTAGACAGTTCATTAGTGGCTGAGCCATTCTAGGGCCTGTCGGTCTTTGTGCTGCATGCCTGCAGTTCGCAAAGTGACACAGTGAAGGCTGCTTGAGTGACAGGAGCGGGTCACATGGAATAACGGCTGGGACAGCAGNTGACCTAGATGTCACATGGCTTTGTTTCTCAGACCCAGTGTCCTTTTCAACCCAGGCCTCGCCACAAAGCTCAACACTTAACTACATGTCATCATACCGGACGTTTACGTTTTATTGAACCCTCCTTTAGAAAATGTGTTCCCCTTCTCACTACTCACGAATCAGGCTTCCCAAATATTTCAGTAAATTAAAATAGGTGAAACCTATAAAGAGTGAACGGAAAACGTGGGGCGGAATTTTACTGGCAACATGCTGCCTTAGTTAATGTAGGCTAAATAGCTCCTCCTGTCCATTTAACATCACTATGAACCTAACTGGATTTTTATTTTTTAATGGAAGGAGAAGGTTTGAAAATCAGTTTTAAGAGGATTTTCCAGGCTGACATACTTGCTCCTAGCCTGCTTACTGCAAGGAGAGCCAGTCCACCTTAACAATAAATGTATAAGAGGGTTGATTTGGTACCATCCAAATCAGACTGTCAAGTGTGTGCAGTATGTGCCAGACCAATTAGCACCAGGCGGCTCTGGAAAAGCAGGAAAAATTCCAGGTCACGAAGAGCTATTAGTTCCTACTTGCCAGCCACGTTTTCGTGCTTCCAGGGCCAATGGAATAGGCTGGGCGCCTGATTTAATGCTGCACACTTGAATTTATACAGAATCCTGTGGGATTATGATGCCCTTATAGAAATTAATTGCAAATAATGTGCAATTACCAAATATATCACCTCTAAATGAGGCTTTCCTTTTTTTTGATGGGAGGTGTAACGCAAATGGCTTTGAGGCACGAAGAAGGCTTTCAATTGCTAGGGAGGTCTTTTGTGAAACCCTCCTGCACAGGGCGTCCCCCTACGCGGTGCTGGGTACATCTCAGAGGCAGGCAGTAGCAGATGGGAGAGTTAGTAGAACACAGACTGGCCTGCTGAAAGCTCTAGGACTATGCCAGGGGAGTCCACGGAAATCAAACTGGGCCATAATTCCATACTCGCAACACAGAAGCAGACACCCCCAAAATTCAATTTATATGAAAAAGAGAAACAATTCCTAGTGGAACCCAAGTCTCGAAGACATGGNCATATGCCTATGAGAAAGTTTCAACAGCCAGGGAAGAATTAATGGTGAAGAAGAAAGAGGGTGGAATTGCTGAATGAATGACTGTATGAATAAACACACCAGTAACCAGGACGAGTCCACCACGAACAGCTGAAATAATCTGTACAGGTTCCATTCCTGCCCTCGGCCAAAAGACAGACAGGAAGAAAAATGCTACTGAAATCCTATCTTCATAGGAGGAGTAACAGTATTCTCAAAACATCTAGGAGGAGTTTCTCCCATACATCAATATTGCAGAGAACCATGCGATCACTTGGAATGCAAAACAACCTCTTGGTTTTCGTTTCTTCCTTTTTTCCCCTCGTCTCCTCTTTCCCTCTTTTTCCTTCCCTTCCTGCCTCCTTTTCCTTTCAATTTTTTCCTCCATCCTCTTTTCCCTCCTTTCTTTTTCTTTGAAGCTGAGCAAAAGGGACTTGATTCCTTCTGCTCCCCAGCTCAAGGTCCATTACCTCCTATTTGCCTACCAGGCAGAAGGCTGCTCGCGTGTTTACACTTTAAATCGATGAGAGGTCTATTACAAGATCACCTCCCCATGGGTAGTCTGACCCTGATGGTCTTTCTTGGGTAACTTTCACCATTACTCCTATTATTAGAGAAAGAAACAAGTCTGTCAGAGGGAAAAAAAAATACACCCACACTCTCATCATGCCCCCTGGGAGATTTATAGACACTTTGCAAATGGCCAAACCCAGGTGACGGTGCCAGGAACTTTCCAAGTGATTTGTAGATCTCCCTTCCAGGAAGTCAGGTTTTAATGGAAACGTCTTCTAGCTGCACATTCTTTTATTACAGTGTGACCACAGGGCGGGGGCTGCAACTGTCATGCAGAAGACTCACTGAAATGAACTCACTTTTAACGAGGCCTCAAGACATTTCAGTCTCAGAAAAACACCGGCACTGCACAGTTTAGAAAGCACAGTTTTTCTTTGAGACGACCAACTCTTGAGTTGGCCGGCTGCATGCCAACCATTGTCCTGGGCCCTTTACATAGAAACTCTTCCTAAATCAATGCTACCATCCTTTACTGAATATCTACTTCAGCCAGGATCTGTGTTTTGTGTTTTATATTATATCCTTTAATTTGCACTCAAACTCCATGATTCCAGTTTCTTTCCCTGTTTTTCAGGTGGAGAAATGGTGGTGCAGAGAAGTTAAATAACTTGCCCAAGTTTGGAAGGCTAGGAGTGGCGCTGGGAATGGAACCCAACTCTAGTTTCCAAGCCTGTGTTTTTAATCTGCCTCTTGGGCTTTATTTCATTTTTCTCCACCTCTTATTCTTGTCTCCACTCCCTTTTGTCTCTCTTTCCCCTTTTTTGCAGATCCTTTCTTAATCTTCCACTAATAGTTCCAGGTTTTATTTCTTAGAATGGCAGAGTGGCTCTTCTGGGCTCAACCTTAACCTTTCCATCCTACCTTCTGTATTNTGGTTTGTTTATCCTTCTCCTCCTGTGTGGAAATGGTACATTACTTTTTGACCATTCAAATATGAAAGCAGCTTATTGGGATAGAATGCCCCCTCCCCCATTAATCATGGTGTCCATCATAACATTATGACTTCAAAGGGACCCAGCCATGCCCTCCTGAGGAGCCCAGTTCTCCCTGCTAATGTGCAGGAAGCCCACCATGTTTGCTGAGCTGTGAAAATCCAGATGGCAGGAAGCAGGTGAGTAATGAATGCCATGCTGTTCCCATTAAAATGCACACAGCTTCTTCATGCTGACCGAATCCCCAACTCAAAACCCATGTGGGTTTGATGGGGACTGCCTTTCATTCAAAACATGTTTCTGCAACATAGAAACTGAAAAGAGAGAATTTTCCTATAGTTGGAACAAAACTTGCCTCAAGGGCAAAGGAGTTTTTTTAAAAAAATTGTAAGTCCTCTAAGTACAGAAAAATCCATTGGGAAATTGGTTACAGTCCAGACTTGCCTACTAACCACAAGCCTGTGTGGCTTCCAGGGGAACCCGCTGTCAAGGTGTCTACCATCTGTCACCCACTCTTTCAGAAAGCAGAGGAGTAATTAACTGCTCAGGCGATGCAAACCGTCAATCATTCTGATCCATTATCTACGCAACATGGGACATTTACCACTGACCCCAAAGGCAGTGGGACTTCAGGTCCCAAATGGAAAAGCTCATCGCATCTGCAGGGAAACAGGAGCTCTTGGGCAGGCAGTGTGCCACCCAAACACACTTAATGAACATGGAGTCTGTTTGGCATGCCTTTGGTCAAAAGTCATGTGGTGCCAGATGCTCTGAAGACAGTAAGACACGGCACCTACCTTGTGGCAGCTAAAATTCCTTATGTTTGTGGGTTGCCTCTCACATCACTTCTTTAGGGAAGCCATGTGGGACTTCTCCCCAAACTGGGACAGCTCCTTTTATGCTGCAGCCTCACCACACCCCATACTTCTCCTTTATCACCGTTATCACCACCTACCATTAGCACTTATCCCAGTGGTAACAGAATCAGGTTAAATGCCTTGCTCAGTCTCTAAATTGTAAATTCCACAAGGAACTTACTCATCATTGAACTCACAGTGCCTACCTGAGACTCTTAATATATAACTGACTAAAGGAGAAAATTAAGAAGCATCTATCACTGAATGACCGCCAAAGAGAGTCAACACCAAAGTGGACCAACTTACAGATAAGGGTTGCTTTAAATAAAGTACCAATGCACAAAGTATTTATGCTGGATGAATGTAAAAACATTTTTTAAGGGATGTGAGGCAAGGGAAAGTTCTGATTTGGAAGAGTATTTTATGACTTTAGAACCAGACAGACTGATCAGTAAAGAACAGCTTTTATCCTAAAAAGGCTTGGTAGCATTGGCAAAAAAATTAAAGGTCCTATGAATCACAGGAAGAGAAAGGCAGGTGAGCTGCGACAAGAGGGCACTAGAGTATGGTGCTATTTGAGAGAGGGCATGGAAGTGGCAATCAGACAATTCAGTGTATTTTGAGTAAACAGGTCTGAGTTGCAAGGAATCTATTTAGTAAACACTTATTACATGCATGTCACTGGGCTGGATGCCAGGGATATGCTAATAAACAAAATATATCTACACTTTGCCTTCAAGGAGCTTTCGATCTAGAGGACTGGGAAGTAATGGTAGACTGGGACACAGTAAAAAGAGGCTATTGAAAGACCTTAAATGGAAATCCTTGAGCCACAGAATAAGAATCCTAGTTTTGATCTAGAGGAAAATAGAAGCCAGCATGGGAATTTAAGATCACTCAGTTCACCTACATCCCTCCACTCAAGAAATCGCCTGTATTTCTCTAAAGGACAAACCGAACATGAACTGTAGTATGTCTCTTTGATAAACTCTAGATGGGCATAAAGAAATGAATGAAGAGTGCAGTAGGAAAGGATTTGGATTTTTCCTCCCCAAACAGGTTTACATGCCAAAGAAAAGAAAGATGCTGTGAACAGTTCACAAGGTATTATGCTATGATAGTTTTTCAATGGTCTTAGCAAAGAAAATGGAAAGTATTAAAATCAAATGTGCCATTTACAATTCTATGAATCGCTTAGTATTCCTCTCTCTCACTCTTTCTCCCCTTCTTTCCCTCCCTTACCCACCCTTCTCTCTGGCTAGGATTGTACTGTTTTGAAAAATATTATAAAATATTACTCTCTTTTGGATAATGTGCATATTTTAAAGCCCTGAATACAATACTTTACACATGTTAGGTAAACAATAAAGGATAGAATGAATAAACTATTACTGATTTTCATCAGCAACATGACCCAACCATTAATAAATATTCATCAGACAAAAGCACTATAGTACATCCTTACTTCTGTTTCCTATACAGTGAAAAACGGAATAGTTAGAAACTCTTCTTCTATTTGATTTCATGTTCATGTATTAGATACCGAAGAATAATATAAAATGTAGAAAAATCAGGAAAGACTAGATGTTGATAGACTCATTCATAGTTCCATTTATTCACTCAACACATATCCATTGAGCACACCTACTATGTGTCAAGCACTATTCCAGATATTGGATATATATCAATTAATACCATAGGCAAAATATCTGTCCTTATGGACCTTATACTCTACTTGTAGAGAAAAGATAATAATCAATGTACATAATAAATTACATCACGTTATATACTATGGGAAACAGATAGAGCTGAGTAAGTGAGATTAAGAGTCCTGCAGGCAGGAGGGAGGCTTAGATGTTAGACAGGGTTGTCATAGGCCTCCGTGAGCAGATTGGAAGGAGGTGAGGGAGCTCACTGGGTAGGGATCTGCAGGAAGGGTGCTCTCGGCAGAGTGAACAGGTGGTGGGAAGACCCTAAGAGAGAAACATGTGTATGTCAGTGGACCAGTATAGCTAGAGTGGTGCAAACAAGAGGAAAATCAGGTAAGAGAAATGAAAGGTTCAGATCACAGAGAATCTTGTAGACCACGGCAAGCTCCTTGGATTTTACTAAAAGTGAAATGGGCACAACAATGTGAAAAGTACTTAATATCACTGAACTGTCCCCTCAAAAAGGGTTAAAATGGTAAATTTTGTGTTATATGCATTTTATTAC
>NW_017731361.1:8410968-8412478 GCF_001890085.2 Hipposideros armiger
TTTAATGTCACTTGGTCTCTGTGGGCATCTGAGTTAGCAGCTGCTAGCCTGGGCTGTTCGCTGGTATCTTCTAGAAACTGATACCTCTACAAGGCTGCATGTAAGGAAGTAACCCCTTTCTCCACACAGCCTTAGGGCATTTGTCTGCACCAGCAAACAAAAGTGTAGAATGAGTCATTTTCACAGCTAAAGGCTGGCCTCTCCACTGAGCACATCCTTGGGGAATAGCCTCTAACCCAAAAGTTGAAACCATAAGTTCACCATTTGCCCACCCTGAATCTTTTCCAGTTGCATTTAGGCTGAGGGTGGAGGATAAGGGACCAAGGATAGGGGTGCTATACAACAATGTGTTAGAGCTGAGTTCTCAAAAATATAACCTATGGATTATCATCAGCTCCTCAAGACGCTGCTCCTAGGGTGAAAAAAGCCAAACACTTTTAGGAAATAGCTTAGACATTCTCTCCCATTTTGGGGACTCATTGTGGGCAAATTAAAGACTCAAAAACCCTGTAAGAAAGAAGTTCACCCACAATGCATTCATTTAACAGATACTTATTGAGCACCTACTATGTGCCAGACACTGTTCAAGGTGTTAGGGAGTCAGCATTGATAGATAAGAACCCTGTACTCAGGTAATTTATTCTAGTGTGGAGTAAGGGCGAATGCTTCACTGTTTCCAAATTTCCCTGACTATATAATGCTACTGGGAAACACTGTTTTATGCATAGTGCATAGCTCTTTGCAGAACTTATCTCCAGAGGCCCTTCATGATAACAGAGTAGAAGGGATTTCACTCCCATAATGCATAACAAAATGAGACCACTCCAGAACCCCTCTTACAGAAACACACAACGTATTTCTTGAAAAGTCAGTGAGCCCACCAGGGCAGCCACGATTTGGAAAAAGCCCCAGCCTCACCTAGGAGCTCAGATGTGGCAAAGGTTTCTGAGAAGATCGCAGGAAGGGTTAACGTGACTTTCACCTCCAAAGTGGAGCAGTTTTCCTTTGCATCTGATATAACCCAGTTGGAAATGTATTTGTTTTTCACTATTTAATCATCTGCACCACCCACTGTTGATTAGATTTAATTAATTTATGTTTCTAATGAATTTAGAAACTCACAGTGCTGTAGCAGGAAATATTTCAGACAGCATCTGGCCACCAAATGGACTGATTACCTTGTCGGCAAACGTCTTGCAAACATCTGGGGCCTGGTTTTGTGAAACATCCAGAAGCAGTTTCGGAGTAAGAAACGCCCATTGAGGGGAGAGAGAGGGTGGTAGAAATAGGTAGGGTTTGCTTTGATTTCTAAACCTGGATCCTGGCACGCCCCCAACACGAGCTCACATTTTGCTGCTCACTGGCACCGTTTCAATGGCACCAAATAGCCTGATCGGAATCTATTTTGTTCAACATAATCAGAATCCACAAGGCCTGAGCCCAGGCTGACACCCTGTCAACCTCTTTGGCACTTCCTTCCTTGTGGAAGCTCCAGCTGATCATTAAGATG
>NW_017731361.1:8413107-8446306 GCF_001890085.2 Hipposideros armiger
GAAACATTAACTTATTGAGGTCATAAGGAGAATTAGTAACAGGCCCAGGGCTTAACTCAGGTCTGCAGGGCTACCGGGCCACTATCTGCTGAGTTCCCTGCTGACAGACGGCACAAAGCAGGGCAGTGGGAACTCGACTGCTTCCTCCGAGTTGCACCAGGAAACCTGTTGGACAAGTCAAAAGGTGGCCTGTCTGCTTTGCACAGCCCAGAACACTCAAGAAAGAGGAGATACGGAATGTACAAAAAAATAAGAAAACAGCTTCATCTTAAAGAAGTAGGTGAAAGATGTTGGAAATCGCATCGCCTGACTGGTTTTTCTGGCTCCACTTCAAAGAGAAATGGCTGACAACCAGGTGGGCTGCTTACAATAAAAACAACAATGAAAAAGCCTGTCACGCTGAACATCTGAAGTTTTTCGAACAATGGATGCAGACTGTTGCACAATCAGGTTGCCACAGCTATGCACTGCTGTTGAAAAACCCAGAGTGACGTGGCTCCTGTGGCATCATATCATTTACTCAGTCTTCCTACGTCTCTGACTTGAAAAACGCCTCATTTCCTTCTATTCTTCTCTTGCCCAAGTCTCTCCCTCAACGTGGCCACGCAGTCTGTCTTCTGTGGGCATTTTTACATGTTCTCTCTCTGTTAGGAACTGTTTCCATCTCAATGTGCCCCTTGGCCTGGCTAACCCCAGTTTGTCCTCAAGCCTCAGGTTGGAGATGTCTTCCTTCAGGAAGTCTTGTTTGACTTTCCTATTCTTGGTGAGGGGCCTATTTTAAGTGTAACCCGTGTTTCCTCCTATTTCAGCACTTACTACTATGTACAGTGACTGCTTGTCTATTTGCTGGTATCCTCACTGAGAGAGCATATGTTGGTTACTACTGTATGTACCCCCGATGTATGGGTCCGGTGCATAGTGGGTGCCCAATGTGTATTGAATGGAATGGGTGGATGAAGGGGTTGTAGACATTATAACATCCTCTAGCCTGGTCTCCCCATTTGAAATCTCTCACATCCACACTTCAGGCTGCATTCTAGAAGTGATTAAACGTCCCCTGAAGCTTTCCTCATGCCAGTGACCTTATTATCACTTCCGTTTGAACACGCACATGGAAGTCAGAATAGCGATAATCTGGGGATGGGGAGAAAGTAAGTGACAGGGGGCATGGAGTCCTAAAAGTGTCCTACACCTTGATCTTGGCCGTGGCCACCTGGGTGTACACATATGTAAAAATCATTAAGCTGAACATGAGAAAAAATGCACTTTCCTCTAAGTAGTTAATACTTCAATATAAATAAATAGATCCTTTGGAAGCTCACTGGTGTGGATAGGATACAGTCTGGACCTCCTTGCCCCAGAGTTGAAGGTTCTTCACTCCTTGGCCTGCTTGTCAACTTGCTTGTTCAAACTTACTTTTCTAATACACATGCCCCGGTCTTCTCATGGGTCCCCAAACTCTTCTCACTCATACCCACTTCTATGCCTAAAATCATGCTGCCTTACCCTAAAAGTTCATTTCTTTTCCTTTTTTCTTGTACCTATTGGGCTTCCGCCCCTCCCATTCTTGAAGGAGCAGGACGAAGCCACCCTCCACAAATCTCGTTAACCTCTCTTCTCTGCCCCTGGACTCTTTTGTCTGGTTCATGCATTTCTTGCCAACATTTTCTGAAGACTGCAAGCTCCTCGAAAGCAGAGACTACCTCATTTCTAAATTTTGTATTTAGTATAGTGCCTGGTATGATGGTAGAATTAAAACACATATTTGTTGTGACTATAATGAGAGCCTTGCGTGTATGTGCCCAGACCTTGGCAGCCATGGACTTACACAGAGATTAAAAAGCCAGGTTGTCTATGTCCTCGAGGATGAAAACTCAGTGTCCATGTTAAGACCATGGACTTAGGATTCATACGTGGTTTCCAATCCAGGTTCTACAATTCACTGGCTCTATGATCTAGTGACATCAATTGTCATCACCCAAACTCAGTTTCCTCATCTGTGAATGGGGACTTGGCCACAGGGCTGTTGTGAGGATGACATAAGAACTTAATTTTTTGTTTTCATTTTCTTAGTGAACACTTATTGAATGAGTCGTTTTGCTAAATAAAAATGCAATCAGATCCAAATAAAAGTCCATGTTCTTAATATTAACATGCAAAGGATTCAAGATGGTGATTGACTCACAGGAAACACTTAACTCATGGTAGATATTATTATCAGAGCTATTAAATACAGATACATAGTTTCAGTGAGAAAAACCTATAAATTGGTAAAAATGTAGAAAGCAAGAACAGTGGGCATCATATGTGTGTGTGTGTGTGTGTGCGCGTGTGTGTGTGTGTGTGTATATGCACGCATAAACACTGGATGAATTTAAGCCCTAAGAAATTCCTTAGGGAAATTCCATCACATCCCATTAACATGGTCCCAAAAGCAAAAGCTGGCCTCTGATCTTTACATATAGAATATCTTTGAAAAAATTCCAAAACCATAGCCATCTTGAAATGGTATACAAAGGCAATTGAGTTATATGCAAACGCATTCTACTTGAGCTCTAGCTGACATAATTCTTTAATCATCGTAATTCCTAGTGCTTCCCTGGAAACTTTTGACCTTAGGATAGCTCTTTGATTGCTCAATAGGGTTTTGACAGGGAGAAAAAGAGAATACCGCAGAACAAGTTCGCCGTGTGTTCTTACACCCTCATTTAAAAGACAACAGTTTAATAATTCTAATTCATATAGACTTCTATTCACGCAATCAATAATTCATGGCCACTCCTCTGCAGCATCTTAGTGACAACAGAAAGTGCAGGGTATTTCCGCTCTCCCCTCTGCGTTCCTTTCTTCACTTAGTCATGCCCGGAGCCTGGAGAGTAGAGGGTCTCAAGAAAACAGTTTCCATGGTGATCCTTCCTTTGAGTACCCAGACTGTATTTCGCTCTTTCTGGAGTGAATTAATGCTTTTTATTGCTTTCATGCTAAATATATTGAAGATTAGATTTGATTTCCTCTGCAGTGATACAGTTTTATCAGGAAAATGGAAAGTAAAAACACAGCATGAAGAAACTCTATCTTTTTGCCACTACACTGTCAGGAAGAAAAGAAAAGCATTTCAGAGGAAAAAAAAAATTAACTGGCCATAGGGAAATGGATGCAGGTGCTGGAAGCTAGGATGTGCACGCATGCATCTAAATGTTAGAAAGCCTGCCTGGGAGGAAATGATCTTAATTCTTCCATATGCTGAAGGTGGTAGAAGGTGACCATAAAACACTGGGTTACAAGAAATAACCCAATTTTTAATGTACTGCCTTCTCATCGCTCAAAATATAAGATCATATAAAACAAGAAAATCTTCAAGCCCATAATACTGTCCCTACTGTGTATTTCATTAAGGAGAGCTTTGTTTTCTGCTAACGCTAAATAACTGGCCTTATCTAGTTTTCAAAATAGTGAGGCGCCCCTCCTGAGACTCCCACAGCACACTGAATTTCACGACACAGGCCTTCTCACCCTAGTACTGACCACCCACCTGTTCATCGTCCCCCCTAGACCCTAACAGGGCAGGGCCTCTGTCTTTCCTGCTCACTGCTGAGCCCTTGCGCCTAGCACAGCACATAGAGGAAAGAAAATGATGACAAGAAAGCTATGAAAGGGTCAACTTTGAGACACTGAGGTCTCCCTTGTAAAGCAACAATGGCTGGCATTTTCGATGGAGAGGGAACAAATCTCAGCAACGGCCACTGGATTTCACGGTCTCTCGGTGAAATCCACGGTCCTGAGCCCTGCTCCTTCCCTATCTTGGTGTGGGAGGGGAGGGGTGAAGAGCAGGACCACCCGGCAGAAGCCTCCTTCCCCACATTACACACCCACCCTGAAGAGCAGAAGTCAAGTCATCACTAGGCACCAAAGAACCAGAAGAAAACTGGGATCGGAGCCCATCTGAGCCAAGGAGTAAGCACTGAGCATCTACACCGAACCAGGTACTGTCCCAGGTGCTGCTGGGGACAAAGTGTTGAGCACGAGCATTTTTGTCCCTAGGAAGTGTAGGACTCCAGGAGGGATCCTTTTGGGATCATGCAGAAAGGGGTGTGGCTGAGTACACACACAGACACCCCTGATTATTAACAGGGCCCACAACTAATATTTATTGAACACGTTAGGCACTCTTTGGAGCATCATATAACGTGAACTCCCTTGAACTTCATAACGAATCTATGGCTGGTACTATGATTTTTATTTAACATATAAAGAAACTGAGGCTTAGAAAGGCTAGGCAACTTGCCTAACATCCTAAGCCAGTTAGTAGTAAAGCCAAGATTCAAACCCATGCAGTCTGGTCCTTGAGTCAATATCTTCGCAACTAGACCATTCTGATTTTCAGGCTCATGGGATCTTGTCTGAGAGAACTATTATACAAAGCATTTGCCGTTGTCTCGTTTGCTGTGTGAATTACTCAGAGTCCACTCTGTTCGTAAATGTCTCTTAGCCATCCTCAGGATGCATAGAGGGCCAGATAAAATTCCAGGTTCCAAAAGGAACACCAGCGCTGTGGTCAGGTAGATGTTTGAACAGAGTGACTTTACGCGTCCCTCTAACTACGACATACGTATACTACGGCAGGACTGCCTCTGATCCATAGGGACGTTTCCATAGGGACTGTCAAATGACTGAGGGTTAGCTTTTATTCTGTAGAATTGGCACACTCCAGTGTTCTCAAGCAGCTCCTACAAAGGGGCTCTTTTGGAACTCATTTTCTAAACTACCTTGCAGGAAATGCAAAATTCATCAGCTATATTTCATTCCATGGAAAACAGTGGCAAGAATAAGGTCTCGGCATATTGGCTCATAGATGCTTCCCTGTATTTCAAAGAGCATGGATCCCATAACTATGTTAAACATATGCATTAAAAAATAGGACTGGAGGGAAGCATGTTACGGTTCAGGGAAGAATTATGAGGCTTTCAATTTTACTTTTGTTTCATTGAGATAATTCTATTTCTCATTTTTCTGTAAGGAGCATGTATAATTTTAAATATCACAAAAAACCCTCACTTTAAAAAAAAACAACAACAAACGCAGTGACTCCTCAAGAAAAGGAAAGCAAAGATAAGGAAGAGACACTGATTTAGTAAATGTTATCTATTAGAGCTCAAAATCAAGAAGGGGAAAAAAGGTGTACTCTCCAACATTATCTATCCTACTGTGTGATGCTTATAAATGGAATATCTTAAAAGAAGACTCTTGGGCCACGTTTAGCAATAAGAATTATGGCTTACTGAGCAGTGAAAACCTGAAGTGAGTGCGTGCGTGTGTTTGTTTGTTCCTCCAAGGGCTCAGAGATAGTGTTCTTTTCACGCCCAGGGTCACAGAGTTAACCCATTTCTGCAGGTCTGTTGGTTAACACTTGGCTGTCCTGCTCTTTCCATTTGAACAAAATAACGCTCCAACACTTGGGTAAGATTCTACTTTTATCATTAGAAAGAGCAGCCAGAATAGTCACGGGGAGTCTGATCAGGAAACAGAGATAGTCTCTGCATTTTCCGAAGGAACTGATGAGGTCTTTCAGGCACATAGTGGCCAAGGGGAGGGGAAAACTCTAGGTGCACACAAGGTGTGAGTTTGGAGAGAAAAGCACAGGTTAGACGTGTCTTCCTGCTAGAGCTACATGTGGGATGCCAGCTGGCTCCTTTTCCAATCGCCTCTTTATTAGCAAATCCAACATTCATATTTTGCTAATCTTCTCATAAATAAAATATTATGCATGTCGTGAAGACATTCCTGATGACTGACTGTACTCCAAAGTAAGCTAAAATGGATGAAGAGGAAAATGGGGCATTTTTAGGTATACGCAATGATTGTAATTACAGGCGTTTAAAATCTGCCATACTGCTGGGTCCCTGATGTTTGGTGCAGCCCCAGGAATACAGTCTGTCCATGGGACTTTTTTGGGGTCTTATGGTGTCTGTTTAGGAGCTTTCTGTTTATAGCATTGGGCAGGCAATGAAAATTATTTTGCCAGAGACCGTAACCATACTGTACTATATCTGTTGTTAAAAAATTAGCATCTATGTAGCAGAGAGAAGTCTAACTTGGCATTTCTGGATACTCCTGTCCTCTCTCTCTTCATTTTCCCGTCTTCCCAGAGAGTATTATTGAATAATTAAGAGCTTGGATCTGAGCCAAAGGATCTGAGCTCAAAGCATAGTTCTGCCACCTATTAGGTATAAGATTTTGGAAGAGTCAGGAGCTAGGACCAGGCCTGGCATCTGGTAAGTCCTTTATAAAACTTAGGCAGGAAAAATGTGACACGACTGCAAGAATTTGGGGGCAGAGGTGTGTTCATTGAAACTTTTTTGTCTTTCCTCCACGAGAAGTTTGTCATCTCACAATGAGTCCAAACTGATTTCTCGTCTCTATATTATTGGCTATGGTTTATCTTTTTACCCCCAAGTTAGAACCATAAATATCTCCCACAGACTTGATGATTAAGATAAGGTCCAGGGACTCTTTCCTTGTTTACTGTTTAAAAACAACCTTTTGTGGAGATTTGTGATGGATTGCAGATATGTTTATGACTCAGGCCTCCTGGCAAAGTCCCCGATGCTGACTCATTTGTTATCCCAGGAGGAAAGGAGGCATCTGAAATCATCATTCATTTATTCTGCGTCTCAGCTATGATGAAAGGTCAGAAGTAAGGCACTCAGCACAGGGCTGAGGATGAGAAGCAGAATTTCAATAATGTCTTCTTGACCACAAGAGAGAAAAAGAATTTCTAACAAATACACACTCCTAAAAATGATTGCAAAGTCCTCCTTAATACACATGTTACGGCACTGCTGAATGATAACATTCTGCCTGATGCCTCAGGCTTTCTAGCTCCAAACTCACAGCAACTCCAGTTCCTCCGCAGAGCAAGTGAAAACCAAGTGACAGGTGATGGAAGGGGAGGTTGGACAGAAATAGAAAGGAGGCATGATTTGGAATTTCCAGTGACTATGGCCTTGAAATTAGGAATAAAGGGCAACCCTGCAGAAGTGTGAGGGGAAATAGAAAAGATTTCGTAAAACAATAAAGGTCAAATTTGTGATTATTACTATGAAGAACAGCGTTGATAAGACCGTCACTACCACGCCATAATTACCAAATAAAGACAAACTCAACAACTTTTACTGAAGGTAAGAAGTTCAGGAATATGCAAACCAATAAAAGAGGAAACATTACTAACTAATATGTATCGATTGCTCTGTGTCAGGGACAGGGCTACAAAGTCTAAATGTATTTTTTTCCATTTAATCCACAAATGATGAAACTATGAGACTGGCTCTGTTTCTATACACATTTACAGCTGGGGAACTCTCAGCTTAGAGAAGTAAACAACTTGCTCAAGACCACACAGGGAGCTAAGAATACGGATTCTATAGTCCATTTTCTGCTGTCGCTGCTTCAGCAAAGAAGAGTTGTGTTGAAAACAATGCCGTCCATTCCCTATAAATTATTGACGTACACACACTGCAAAAAATCATTTTGAAATACTCAACATTCCACTTGGCTGTATGTATAGGATATGGGAGGCAACCTGTGCCCAATTCGGACTTCCAGGCCACTGTGAGCTCTTAGCATCACTTCCTTTACAAATGTGAATCAGTGGGGGTGCTTTATGGAGACGCTAAGTTCAACTATAAACATTCAAGTAACATATGCAGTGCAAGTTCTATGGGAACATAGGATAAAATTTATTGTATTTCCAAAGCACAGGCTGGGTGGTAAAAAACAAAACAAAACAAAAGCAAAAACAGTGTCATTTATGGGGTTGCTAAAGGTTACTTGAGGTCAATGTCAATAGAACTATTTTTGCAAGATATAAAATTGTGTGTGTAGGAAGGGACTTCTGTGGAGTTTTAATACAGATGTTCCCTTTGCCCCATATTTTAAATAAATGAGTATGATCTCTAGAGCCCACCCATCAACATTTGGTTTTCAGCAAGAAACAGATGGCCTCATAAAAGTATGCTTGCTAAGGTTTGAGACTTGAGACAGAAGACAACAGGATGCTGAGTTCCCAAATGAAAGCTATTCTTTCTAAACTTGGGCTAGAGCTTTAGACCAAATGTCCCTCAGGCTGGCCTTGAGTTGGCATCCAGTTCAACAAGAGTATGGGGTAGATTGGGGGCAGGGAAAGGGAAACACATTGTTTTTCTCATGGTTGTATAAGCTATAATCATGATCATGGGCGAATCCTGCTTCTCAGGGCCCTACCTAAGGTCTTTGCAATATACTGGTTGGATAATACTGATCTTCTGTATTGAGTTTGTTTGAATTGTGACAACAATAATGGTACTAATAGCAGAGGTGGTGGTAGTAGTGATAGTAATAGTAGCAGTAACAACAAGTCACATATATGAGCATTTCCAGGTACTATTTTAAGTACTTTATACATATTACCTCATAGGGTTGTTATGAAGGTACCATACGGTAGGTACTAATGTTATCCCCTTGCTGCATATGGAGAAATGTTTGAAGTGCCCTATGTGGGATATCTCATTCAGTCCTCACAATTCCCTATGTAGGTTGTTTATTATGCCCACTTTACAGATGAGGAAACTGAGGCACAGAATGGCTGCATGCTCACAGTCCCACAGCTAATAGGTGAAAGAACTGGCATTCACCTCCAGGTGTGTTTGCTTTCAGAGTTCATATGCTTATCTGCTACATTACACTTTTGATACCAGTATTCGCTCTGCCCACACTGTGTTCATACACCACCCCGTTCCCCAAGTCCCCAGTCTCTCTTCCTCCCATTCTGCCTGTCCTAGTGAGACTAAAACATACCATGTCTCAGTTCCTCAGCTGTCAAATGGAATAACGTCAATGTCTACTTCAAAGGGCTGGCGTGACAACCAAAATCTTACAATGTTATGGAAAGGGTTTACCTGGGGCCTCCCATCTATAAAAACTGACACCCATTATTGGAATTAGATCGTGGTTCTCATCACCCTCCCCGCTCCCTGCCAATGGCTTTTCCTTCCTGGGCCCAGAAAGAAGCTGAGGATGAATTTCCTAGGAGAAGAAGTAAGAGGGCCAAGGGTTAATGTGCAGAAGATGAACCGAGCCAGATGAAGAGGAAAAGGAGAGGGGGAATTGCTTTGGATCTCATAGCTGGGAACCCCTGTCTTTTTTATTATTTGTATAAATCACTTGACTGTGAAGGTACCACAGGCCAAGACTCCGAATGTGCCGATGATAATAAATTGGGTAGCACAATAAATAATGGGGGAAGCCAGGCTGCCAAATGAAGAAGGATTTAGATCATTTAAATTCTAGGCTATGAGTTGTCAAATCCAGTTTAATGCTGATAAGTGTGGGATAATAAGTCATAGCAAACACGCCTCCTCCCGCCCCGAACCTCAACCACAGCCCTTCTAACCCCTTCTCTCATCCCTTGAAGACAGAGAATTCCCAGAGGATTTGCAGAATGAAAGGGATGGTATATACTGACCAGAAATGAGCCCGAGTTATTACATAATAATCCCAGATGCCTCAGGTTGGGCTTAGAGCAAATACAGAGAGCTAATAGAATACGGCAAGGTTCGATTAGCTGCTGAAGAGCTTCTAAATCAGAGCAGGTTTTATACTACTAAATTGGATGTGGAAAAAAAAAGTCTCACAGTTGGGTATGAAGGAAAAATAGAAAAGATTAGGGAAACGGAAAACCATGGGCATTTCTGGGTGACTAAGGAGTGGCCTGAGGGTGGAGTCAACTCTGAGGGTTGACAGTCATGTCAAAGCAAGAGACCATTTAGTCATCAGAATGTCCCATTCTCAGTAGCAGCGGCCATCCTTACAGGACTCACTTAGAGGAGACACGGCCTAGAGGGTGACAGAAACAGGGTCCTGCCTGGTAACACTGCAATTTCAGGACTAATCAGTCGTTGCTTGATTTGATGGTGAAGAATTATTTCACTCATTCAACAGATAAATACTGAACACCAAATATGAGCCAAACATGATTCTAGAGCTGAAGGGACATAATTTACACAAAACAGACAAGACGGTGACAATGTTGACAATCGAGGGTTCACACTGTACCCGATTCTTTGCATGCTTTAGCTCCTCGGTCCTCACAACAATCTAATGATGCACTGACCATTACAGACTGAATGTTTGTGTCCCCTCTCCCAGTTCATATGCTGAAGCCCTAACCTGAGATGTGATGGTGTTTGGAGATGGGGCCTTTGGGAGGTAATGAGGTTTAGAGAAGGTCATGAGACGGGGGCCCCTCATCACGGGATGATTGCCCCTCATAACAGGAGAAGCGCCAGAGAGCTTGCTTTCTCTCTTTCTCTCTTTCTCTCTGCCATATAAGGACACAGTGAGAAGGTGGCCACCTGAAAGCCAAGAAAGGAGCCCTCACTGGGGAATTAAATCAGCCAGAACCTTGATCTTGGACGTCAGGCCTCCAGAACTGTAAGGAATAAATTCCTGCTGTTTAAACCACTCAGTGTGTGGTATTTTCTTATGGCAGCCAGAGAAGGCTAAAACAGTTATTATTATCACCATCATTTTATAAATGAGTAAACTGAAGCTCAGAGAGATTTAGTAACTTGGCCAAAATCATGCAGGAAGGAATGACGCTGATCTCCTAACTCCCATCTGTCTAAAGCCCAGATAATTTACATGGTTCCAAATGAGGAAGCACCTCACAGCCTCCATGGTGAGAAGTGAGGACATCTCTGTAACTTGCCCCCAGCACCACCCACTTTGTGGGCATCTCTTAATTAACCAGCCATGGCTCTGTCCCTGCTTCTGTGCGTACCAAGTAGCTGAGAATCAGATTCATTACGGGCCAAGTTCTCATTATAGACTGCACTTCTCAGAGAACATAGAGGAAGGAGAG
Organism: Hipposideros armiger; assembly: GCF_001890085.2. NCBI lineage: Eukaryota > Metazoa > Chordata > Mammalia > Chiroptera > Hipposideridae > Hipposideros > Hipposideros armiger. The sequence goes on from NW_017731361.1 coordinate 8,424,005, forward strand.
CTCTCCATTTTCATTTACACTAGGAAGCCTTAAACCTGTTTCTGTTGAGGGTTTCTTAAATGAAATGAATTAGTAAATTAATTCAAATACTTATGAACTATTATGCATTAGCTAGTATGACCAGAACTGTGAACATGGTAGTCCCTGCCCTGGAGGATATCACTGTCTGGTGAGGGACACAGACATAGGATGAGGTCATTTGCAATACAGTGTGGTGGGAACTAAGATAAGTACCGAGTTCTATGGTAACTTTTAAGAGGAGTATCCAATTTGAACTTGGAGAAATCAAGGGACGCTCCCTGAAGAAAGCATCCTAAGTCTAGTATTAAAAGACAAATGAAAGTCAGCCTGACCAAAGGGCACAGAATGGGGGAGGGAAGTATACCAGGCAGAGGGGGGTAGCTCATAAGAAGACCCATAGAGCATGGGTCTAGAGCATTTGGTGACTAAAAGAGACTTGAGTATGATAGTAGCATGAAATGCCAGGGCCGAGCAAAAGAGACAGGTGTATCCAGGTGATACTGGAAAAGTAAGCTTGAGGTTCATGATGAAGGTCTTCATGGATGATAGAAAGAGGAGACACCAAGGGTTTGAAGGAGATACGTAAGAACTATGCTTTAAGAACATTTTATTGGGGCTGGCCGAGTGGCGCGTTGGTTAGGAGTTGGCTTGGGACGCCAGCTCTGAGCAGCAGGGCCCCGGTTCGGATCCCACATGAGGGTCACTGACGCTGCGCCTTCTACAGCTAAGATGGTGAACAACAGCTCAACCTGGAGCTGGGCTGCCATGAGTTGCCAGTGACAGCGTAGGCTGCAGTGGGGCTGGCCGGCAGCGGGTGTGCGCTTTCGTGAACTGCCATGAGCCGCCATGAGCAGCCGTCCAATGGTCGGCAACCCATCTGCCTCAGCCAGGAAGAGCACAATGATAATACCAACATGAGCCAGTGAAGCAACGTCCTCCACAACTAGACTGAAGAACAAAAGAAGAGCAACTTCTCTGTTCCCCTCCCCCAATTCCCCAATTAAAAAAAAGAAACTAAAAAAATAAATAAAAATAAAAAGAACATTTTATTGTAGCCCTGGCTGTGTTTCAACATGGTGCTTCTCACATTCTATGGTCGCTGTTTTTCTATCTACCTCCACCACTACTTAGATCCTTAAAACAGGGCTCCTGTTTTATTTCTATTTCCAGTGCTCCAATGCAGTATCTGCTGGATAACTGATGCTCAATACTTATTTTCATGAGTGATGTCTGTGGGAATCCTTGGTAGATTTGAGGAGACTCCGTCTGCTGAGGACGTACTACCAGAGAGGTCCTTAACTTTGATTCCTTGGACCTCCTGAAATTACATGCAAAAATTGGGTGAACATATGTGCATTTTTTGAGGAGTACGGGATCATCACTCTCATCAGATTCTCAAAGGGATCTAAGTTAAGACATCACAATGATTACGAGGCACTGAATAAATGATGATTCTTGGTTTTGGAGCCCTCTCTAGTGACGGAAGAGCTCTCAGAGATGAAACACTAAAGGGCAGTTCACACCAAACGTAGCAAAATGAATTGTCAGATGTGGGTGTGACCTCAATGTTTCCAAGTGAAGGAGATGGAGAGGTGGTAAAAGAGAACAATCCTATTGGTGGGAGGATGATTTTGGCAAAAAAGGGGAAAGAACTTTAGAGATGGCGCAGCAATTTCTCTCATGTCTCCTGAGTTGGCAACTACCAGCTACCTGATCCTTAAAGAAAAGTGTCCTAAGTAGAGCTTTCAAGAGTTTGAAAATCACCACTGGAAAAGCCTTTGTAAATGAAGATAACTTAGAATCACAGAACCCAACAAAGGGAAGGTTATTGATATTATCACTGGAAGATAAAGATCTTGTGGGAGCCACCTCCCTCCCCTTCTCTTTCATGAATTTGGGTCTGCAAACTTAAGACAGTATTTGTAAGTAACAGAGATTAGAGATGAGATGAGATGAGATGAGATGAGATATGAGAGAGAGAGAGAGAGAGAGAGAGAGAGAGAGAGAGAGAGAGAGAGAATCTTGATTGATAGCCATTAAAATATTTATAATTCCATGTCAATAGAACATTGGTGATTTTTACTTACATTGTCTTAATATTTTTTTAAAAAAATAATGAGCATGATTTGCTTTTGTAGACACCACGCATGGAAAACAATTCCATTTTGTAATGCAAATATTAATGCTCTAACAGAAAGAAGACCGTGGGAGAGCACAGTACTTCTCAAATTATGTTTTGTACACCATGAAGCTCATAACCACCAGAGGACACATTAAAAATGCAGATTCTTGGACCCAGCCCCAGTTTTACTGAATCAGACTCTTTAGGAATGGGACCCAGGAATCTGAATTAAAAAAAAACACACACACCAAAAAACCCCCAAAAACTTCCTCAGGTAACTCCGGTGCTCACCACAAGAGTTTTGAAAACGCCTGGTCGGTAAGGATGAGGCACACTCAAGAAGGAAGGTTCAAGTCTAGCAGGCAAGCTTTTCACTCCATCTGTGTATGTGTTATAGATATTAAGAGGGCCTGGATCAGAGATGAGCTTAATACACCCTCTTTCATTTAGTGAAAGTGATTTTTTTTTTACCTTCTAAAACATTTTCGTATACATTAAAAAAAAGTACTTATAATCTGAAGATGGAGATGGTGGTGGCAGTGGAAGGGAGCTGGTGTAAATCCTGAGCTGACAGTGTTGTACAATCATAAATAAATCCCATCTTTCTGGGAGCGGAAGGTGAGACCACTAACGGTGTCCCTGCCGGCAGCAGCCTTCCTTTTGGACACCTGAGTAGTTTTCACCTTCTGACCCACCTAGAGGTCAGGCTGGAATCAGTAGCTGGGGTATCAGCAACAATGCAAGGGGCTGCCTCTCTCAGGAGGTGGTGAGCAATCCCCAGGGTCCTGAGGATCCTGTCTGGAAAAGCTGGGGTGCCATCTCTCAGGTTGTCTAGAGCTGTCAGGCCTGCCAGTGCGGAAAGTTGGCTTCCAGTACTGAGAGAGCGTTGATTTTAGGTCACCTAATTTTTAATTTATTCTATCATGTCACATTTTATACACCCTTGTACGTCATCCTGGATTCTTTTGAAACAGAGCGGAATAAAACTATTCTAGCTCAACAATCCTGTTTTGGCAGATCAATATCAGCCTAGTTTCCGAATATAAACAGGTGGACCGAATGTTGTCTCTATGCTTCTAGGTAAGAAATTGTATTTTTTGTAGGGGGAGACTTGTCTGGGTTTTGCACCTCATGGTGCTTCCTCACAGAGGTAATGGGTTTTCCTTAATCGAGCCCATTAGACGATTGTCTTGTAATTATCTCAGGGGCCAATCTGTCTATATAATGGGCTCTGGAGGAGTCAAACCTTCACGTACTTACAAAGGAAAATGTTATGTACGTGTCAGAAGAAAACCGTTTTGAAGAATTACTGGCTAACCATCTCCACAACAGCCGGGGGTTGGGGGGAGACTTTGCTGTGATACTGCAGAAAATTGCTGGATTTGGAATTTTATTGCTCCAACGGGTATTTCTTTTTTCATAGACGTTTTAATAAATCTAAAATGCGCATGACGCCAGTGGCACAGGGGACTCCACACCATCTGGTGAGGTTGGGCAGGCTGTTGCCTGCCTGTTCACGGTGGGAACATACCAGAATCTTAAGGTTGGAGAGATTGCCAAAACCCTGGATGGCGTTGGGTGTAACTAATGATTAGCTCTCCTGCCTTGCTGGGTTGGGCTGGCCGACTGTTCTGCGTCCCTCTACCAGGACCACGAATGCCCTGACAGATACAACAATTTTTCAGCCTGTGCTACCTAAAGATATTAACACTATACAATGACATTCCAATTTCTTCATTCCCTTTTTTGCAATTTTAATGTGCAACATAGAGAGGGTAGATCCATAGTGAAGAAGTAGTCGTGAAACGCTAAGAATTAAATAATGACTAAAACATAATAATAAAGAATAGTAATTGTTATGGGTTGAATTGTGCCCCCCTAAAGTTCATATGTTAAAGTCCTGACCCCCAATATCTCAGAAAGTGACTTCATTTGGAAATAGGGTCATTGCAGGTGCAATTAGTTATGATGAGGCCATGAGAGTGGGCCCTAATCCAGCATTACCAATACCCTTATAAAAAGGAGAAGTTGACTCACAGACATGCACACAGTGAGAATGCCATGTGAACATGAAGGCAGAGATCAGGTGACACACCAACAAGTCAAAGAACGCCAGAGATTGCCAGCAAAGCACCAGAAGCCAGGAAAGAACCATGAACAGTTTTTTTTTTTTGGTCACAGTGCTCAGAAGGAACCAACCCGGTCAACAACTTGATCTCAGCGTTCTGGTCTCCAGATGGGGAGATAACAACTTTTCATTGTTTAAGCCACTAGGTTCACAGTGTTTTGTTACAGCAGCCCTAGCAAACTAATACAGTATAATACATGAGCCAGGTTCTATGCTATGCATTTTGATTATGTTTTAATCCTCTTTAATAACAGTCTTATGATATGAAGTTTGGCATGAATTATTGGTTTTTTTTTTTGTTTTTTTTTTAGCTGAGCCTCCTGCCACCTGTTGGCAGCTCAGCGGCTGCTCAGCTCGGGCTGGGACTCAAACCGCTGTTGCTCAGAGCTCAAACTCTTGAGCGAGCTCTTAACCAACTGAGCCACTTGGCCGGCCCTGGCATGAATTATTAATTGGTAGTAAATGAATGGCTGGACAGGTGGGGAAATAATTACTTTTCTTCCTTTTTTTACCACCAAACGTACATTCTAGTAGGGTTTTCAATGTATGCTGTACTGAAAGGACTCGAGAAATAATATAGGATTCATACATTCCCTACATGTGTGACTGCCGAAAATTTATAAAACTATCACATGAGGCTATTAAAACGCATTGTGTTTAGGAGTCTCCTCAGTTGTGACACATGTGAGAGGTCGTTTCCAAGAGGAAAAAAAAAAGGTGAGGAAGTTCCTGTATGCTAATGAGAAGGAATTGATATTAATTTTAGCCCAGTGACTCTGATGGCATTTTTATTTCTGGACTAAATGCCTCTTTCCCCCAAGTCTAATCTGATTCAAATCTCTCAAACACTAAGGCTCTATAGTGCTTTATTTTCTCTCTCTCTGATTCTGTTTCAAACTTCTTTCGATTCTCCTCCCTGTCAAGTTAATTTCCCCCCGAACGTCCTTCCAAATAGGCCCTTTGCGGTACAAGGAAGCAAGCAGGCACCAAACTATGAAGCCCAAAGGGGAAGGAACTGCACACCAAGTCATAAGCTAAAATGCACCCCAAATACAGTCACAAATCATCGAGCAGAGATCGCTGCAAATCACTGTGCCTCCATAGTGAGTGGCCTGTAGCCAGGATTACCAAGATTAAAACCAGGACTGATGACATGCAAAAGTGGGCCCGGCTGATCTGATTGATCCTTTCCCACTGAGGGAATCACAGGTTAGCAGGCAGAAATCAATGCAACTGCATTAAGCTAAGCCAACTGCAGCTATATGCATACCCTGCTTGGAAATGTCTTTATAAAAATGGCAAAAATATTTAAGATCTATATACAGATATACATACTCATTCATAAATACTTATCTGCTTCTATAAATAGATACCTGCTCCTTCTTTCTTCTTATATTTTAAAATAGGAAAGAAACTAGCACAGAACATAAGGCTGTTTCTACATTTCCTCCCACCTCCAATTTTGATTCTTTTTTTTTTCCTACATAAAAGAAGTTATTTGTGTTGAGATGTCATCAACTTGGCAACGTTAGCCGTACCCCAGATTTCACGATGGAATGGCAGAGCAGACACAGATATACTGCAGCCAAGGAGTCCATGGAAGCCATTTGCTCTTGAGGAAATCATCATTTTTGGCTCTGCAGATGAAAGGAAGCTGGCCCTTAGGCTTCGATGCACCATAGGGAACACGGAATTCATTTTCTTCCCTCCTCTAGTGAGAAACGCTCAGGCTGGGACTGAAGAAGGCTTTCAGAATGAACAATGGGTGGGAAGCACTGCCCTTCCAGCGGGGAGAAATGTGAAATTCCACTCCTACCCTCACATGTGCCACCAGGGAACCAGCCTGTGAGAGCCATCAGTCCTGGGACACAAGCCAGGCGATCATTTGTACTCAGGGGCTCAGCCTTAACCTAAAAAAAAAACCTCAGAAAAGCCAAAGAGGGTTCCTCCTCATTCCTCATTGCTAAGAAACAAAGAACAACACATTTTGCTGCAAGAAACTGTTTGTGGGTCTGATGGAGAATAGCTTAGAGCTCATGTTTTCCTTTAGGACGGCTGTCTATCAACTTCTGAGCCTGCCTGGCCTGCTAAGGCAAGCATCCTCTGCCTTCAAGGCCATCCACAGCCACTCGGGCCCTTGAAATGCAGGGCTGGGCCTCGGGTGGGAGGCCTGTAAATGAACAAAAGTACCTTCATCAAACACACACACACATGGTCACCATGGAGATCTGTGAAGAGACCAGGGCTCAAGTTTATATTGGGGTTAGAGTATACACTGTCCATTTTCCCAATTTAGTAGGAAAAGAAATCGCTGGCCAAAACCCTTCAGTCGGTCACAGCCGGCCACTGTGTCAGCAGGAGACACCTGTGTCTGTGCAGCCCCGTGTGGGGCTGCCCGGCTTTATGTGCCCAGAACTCTAAAACGCAGCTTGCAGAAGAGACACGGCTGAGCACAGAGCGATGGGCAGAGAACGCTGGCTGAGTCAGCAGGCCTGGGTTCTTACCCTAATTCCACCACTTGGTACTGGGATGTCCTTGAACAAGCGACATAACCACCATAATCCCAGCTCCCCCAACTCTCCAATGAGATGCAGGATTTCAACAAATCGTCCAAGATTTTGAGCTTTTTTTTTTTTTCCGTGCATTAAAATGGGGTAATAAAGACCTGATTCACAGAGCTGTTGTAAAAGACATAATAAGAAAATAAATATAATAGCATTCTGTATGCTGCTAAGGGACTTATAAATGTTAGTTATTGCTATATAGACAGTAGACATTTCTTTAAGGACTTGTCTTCGTCTTTATCATAAGCGATCTGGCACAATTATCAGGGGGCTATAATTTGGTAAGTCACTGAATTTCTCTGAACCTCAGCTGCCCCACCTCAACTGCACCCCTTCCACGCGAGGAGAAAAGGAGGCAAAGAGAGTACAGATGTGCTTTCTTTCACCTCACAAACTGTCCTAGAAATGCGAGCGATTCTTATTTAGAGAACTCGTTTTGACTTTTGGCATTCTGAAGCACACGCACTGTTAGTCCTTGGCTCAGTGACAGATTTTAATTGGGCTGGCTAGGAAAACCTTCTAGCGCTATTACGTGCCACACCTGTGATGGCCGTGCAGCGTGTTAATCAAGACAATTAGGCTGGGGACCCGGAGCCCGGCTAGCCACCACTGTGCATAATCTCCCTCACTTTGAGAGGGAAATTAACAGCTGCTTTACGGCCTCTCATATTATCTCCCTTTCTTGGAGAGAGATCCCAATTGGTCCTGCCTCCACCGAGTGACATCTATCACTGGGGCCCAGAATGACACCCGTCGGTGACAAAATATTAAGTTTGACTTTGAAATGGCTTTGGGGTTTGGAGTAAAAAAATAAATAAAATGTCACATGTAGCACCCATTGGATACAACAGCCCCTGGGTGACAGCTGGAATCAGGGGAAAGAAAGTTGATCTTTCTTTTAAGTGATATATTTGAGAGAGAAAAAAGGAACAGGGGGACGAGAACATTGCTTTAGCTTGCAGGGCATTTATTCTCTAGTCTGCAAAAGGAAAAGGCAAATGAGGCTGCTGGGACAGTCCAAATCGGCTCCTAAGGTTCTCACTGACATTACAAAGTCTTTTAGAATTTTCTTTCTTCCCTCTCCTCCTGATACGCCCATCTCTTCTGAGGAGCATTTTGCTGTTTGGATTTCTTTTCACCCTTGGGCAAAGCAGCCTGGGTTGATCATTGGTGCTTAAAAAGGTAGCAAATATAAATGCTTCTTGTGGGCTGACCATAGCATTCTGAGTTGATGAGCATTTCTCTCATTAGGTCCTGTTGCGATAACGGTGCTAGGCAGCTGGTTTAACTCCCTTGTTTGTAGATATGGAAACTGAGGCTCAGGAAGGCTGACCTCACAAGTTTCCATGGCAGAGTCTGGATTCAAATTCAGGTCTTTGACTTCAATAACTCGCTTTTCCATAAAAACCACATGCTGCCTGTCATCTGGAAGCACCATTCATTACTCAAGGGCTGGGGACAAGACCCGACTTATCTCTGTGGCCACAGTATTTAGGGCTGTGCTTGTCACCTTATAGGCAATGACTGTGGAATTTAATTTTGAGAGAACAGGAGCTTCCCAAATGGCTTATGACCTCTGGAATGAGTCTTGCACAAGAGAGAACGCATCCGCGAGAGAGAGCAACCAAATGGTCCAGCATCCTTTGCTGATCATCTCCTCTGCCCTGGCTGAATCGGGGGGAACGGCTCTTGTCCTCTCAAGGTAGGCAGTTTGGCTGTGAGACCATCATGGGGACACCAGCATGTCCAGCAGCAGATGGACTGCTCCAAGCGGGACGATCCCAGGCGGGTAGCTTTTGGTCTGGTTCTACTCTTTTCTGCTTTGGACCTTTATACCTGGAATTCCCAATCTATGCACTAAAGCGCCCCCACGACATCTCAGCGAACTCACGGGGTTGCTGCCGGATGTTTTAAATTTTGAAGGAAAAACAGCGATATTCAACATCTGTCACACACTGCGAGCCCGAGCGCCTAGGAGCTCAGCATTGCAACATTAGTATGTGGTGTATTCTCTCTAGTAACATCACATCTTTTCAAAGCTAGATTTGGGGCAGCTTTTAACGTGATTGACAACAAGCACCGCATCAAAATCAAGGTGGAACAGACGATGAGGGCAGCGGTGTCTGATCTGATTCCGAGGTTTAGGAAGCTGGTCAGAGTCCCACAGGGGCTCCTATTTCATTGTAAGTAACTGTCCTTAAGGATGAAGTAAAATATGACTTCTTTCCATTTATGTGTACTCTTTTTTCCAACAGTTTCTAAAATCATTAGGGTATATGTACTTATTACATGGTTTGGACTCACTACTTAATAAACAGGAGCATTATGTATTGCTTTTGGCCCAGGAGCAACATGAAAAAAATGACTGCAACCCTAAGGGTGCCGTGGACTGAGGTAGTGTGGGAATCTCTGCTCTACACCAATCCTGGTTTACCCTGAGAGGTTTCCGGGCTGACCCTGCCTCTGGATTCTGCACTTACAACAACGGCAGCAACAAAGGCTGCTCCCAGAGTACTAGGCCCTTACCCATGGGCCAGACTCAGGCTAGCTCTTCAGTATGGTCACTGCTTGACCTCATTTAGTCCCCAAAATAATGTGTGTGTGGTCCCCATTTTTCAGATGAGGAAATGGAGGCTCAGGGAGGCTAACAAAACTGCTCAGGGTCACTGAGCTAATCCGTGGCAGGGCAGGGGCTTAAATCTAAGGCTGTCTGGTTTCCAAGGCCTGTGTGTTTTTTAATTACTTTTAACTGTACATTCACAGGCAGTTTTAAGAAATAACACAGAGAGTTCCTATGGACCCTTCACCCAGATCCCCTGAATGGTAACATCTTACAAAACTATATAGTGCAATGTCACAACCAGGAAACTGACTTTGATGCAGTCAAGATACAGACCATTTCCATCACTTCAAGAATCCTTCACGTTGCCTTTTTAGAGCCAGATAGCCACTTCCCTCCAGACCCCACCCTCTCCTCAATCCCTGGCAACTAATCTATTCCTCACTTATGCGACATCCTTGAAATGACAAAATTACAGACATGGAGAACAGATTAGGGTTGTCAGAGGTTAAGGAGAGGTATATTATATAGTACACACGCTTTTGGGATTGGCTTTTCTCACTCAACATAACTTGCTGGAGATGCAACCAGAGTGTTGAGCGTATCAATAGTTCATTTCTTTGTATTACTAAGTCATATTTCATGGCATGGTTATACCACAGTCTAGCCACTCACTCACTGCAGAATATCTGTGTTATTTCCAGTTTGGGGCAATAATGAATAATGCTGCCATAAACATTGTATATGGGTTTGTGTGCAGGTTATTATACGAGCTTAAGTTTTTACTTTGTTAAGATAAATGCCAAAAAATGCACTTTCTTGGGCATGTGATAGTTGTACGTTTTGTATTTAAAGAAATTTGCCAAATGGTTTTCCAGAGTGGGTGTATCATTTTACATTCTCACCAACAATATATATGATCAAATTTCTGTACATTCTCACCAGCATTTGGTATTGTCACTATTTTTTATTTTGGCCATTGTGATAGATATGTAGTGATACTCATTGTAGTTTTAATTTGAACTTCCCTAATGGCTAGTGATAATGGCTAATAATAAACACACCTTTGATTTATTTGCTATCTATATGTCATCTTTGATGAAAAATCTCTTCATGTTTTTCGCCCATTTTCTAATTGGATCAATTTTTAAGCTGAGTTTTGAGGGTTTATATATTATAGAGACCGGTCTTTGTCTGATCTATGGTTTGCAAATATTTTCTCCCAGTCTGTAGCCTATTCTTTCATCCTCTTAACAGGGTCTCTTGCAGAGGGAATGGTTTTAATTGTGATGAGGTTCAATTTATCTAATTTTCCTTTTATGGATCATGTTTTGGACTCAAGAACTTTTTGCCAAGCCTAGATCCTGAAGATTTTCTGCTATGTTTTTTCCTGAAAAGTTTATAGCTTTACAATTTACATTTAAGCCTTTGTTTCCATTTAGAGTTAATGTTTGAATAAACTGTGAGACTTAGACCGAAGTTCATGTTTTGTCTATAGGTGTGCAGTTTCTCAGCACCATTTGAGGAAAAGGCTATCTTCTTCCATTAAATTGCTTTTGCCCCTTTGTCACAAACCACTTGGGCATATTTGTGTGGGTCTGTTTCTGGGTTCTTTATTCTGTTCCACGTATATGAGTCTATCCCACTGTTAATACCACACAGTCTTAATTACTGTAGCTATATAATGTCTTGAAGTTAAATAGATTGATTCCTCCCACTTTATTATTCTTTTAAAACTCACTTTAGCTATTATTGTACATTTGGCTTTCTATATAAATTTTAGAATAATCTTGTCTGTATCTGCAAAACATCTTGGTGGCATTTTGATAGGAATTGTGTTAAATCTACATAGCAATTTAGGGAGGGTTACATCTTTACTATGTTGAGTAGTCAAGGCCTATGCTTGTCAACACCAAATACCACTTGTCTATTTTGGGACTAGGGTCACAAAATCAATTGCCCCGAAGGGGGTCCATGGATCAGGTTTAACAACATGCAGCCTTCTTTTGATGGCAGATCAGATCCAGGATTCTAAGTCTCTACTATAAGAAAACAGTAGCTCAATCAGATGTTAAACGACAAGAAACTCTCAACCTCCGCATCAGAAATGATAGGGAATGGTGGGGATTGTGGTTTGGTGGAAAAAGCAAGCCCCTGTGAACAGCGAAACTGCTACTCAATTCTTCTAGTTGTTGAGATGATGGGAACAGCATTATTAAGCCTTATAAATTTGACACAGAAGCCAGAAATCCATTTTTTAAAAAAATCTAAAATGTTGGCAGCTGCTCTAAAAGAACGTAAAACGAAACAGGTGAAACATACACCTAGGTAGGCTGGATCCAGACGACCAGCAGCCTCTCTGTGGTTTCTGAGTTAGAGGAGGCAACAGGTCCCCAGCCTCAAGGAACTTACATTCCAGCAGGAGCAACAGACAGACAGACACCACAAAGCAGTACTGAGTGCTCTGGTTATCAGTGGGAGCTGCAGGAGCAGGTGGGAAGGAGCCTGAACTCTGCTTTGGGAAGTCAGAGATGGCTCCCCATAGCAACTCAAAGTAGCTGATTTGATATGTGCTGTTTCATCCACAGCATCTCACGCAAACGTTGACAGGCTCAAAGAGTGCTGCAAAGCTCTCTTTCTGGGCACCGCAGAAAACAATACAGAAGAAGTCATATAGTTCACTGTTTCTCCAAATGTCCTGTCACTTGTTAGGAGGAATCACAAAGCAAAAGCTGTCCAGGGGTGAACAGCTTCTTGATCCTCTTAGAAGAATTCTGAGCTTCTTAAATTCACAAGGTCCTGGTGAGCTGACCCCAGCTGCCTTTTCGGTTTCCTCTTCTCTCTCCCCACTCCTGCCTTCTTTCTAGTTTTCTAACACATCAAGACTCATGCTCTTTGCATTTTATCATCCATCCATCCATTACGAAATACTCGTTGAGGGCCACTATTCCAGGTATTGGGATTACAACAGTGAACAAAGCTGATTCAGTTCCCACCCTCATGGAGCTTACATTCTAATAGCAGAGAAGAGAGACACATATAACATGTCTGGTGTGAGGAGTTTCTATGAAGAAAAGTTAGGGTTAAGGCCTGGGGAATAGTGGTGACTGTCATTTTTGATAGGGGTTGGCGAAGGCTTCTGGTTAACACTTGAACAGAACTTGAATGAAGTGATGGAACAAACACAAAAAGCATAGGGGAAAGACCTTTCCAGCAAGAGGGAGCCACAAGTGCAAAGCACCTGAGATAGGAACATGTTTGGCCTATTTATGGAGTAGCAAGAAGGGCGCTGTGCCTAGAGCTGAGAGTGGTAGAAAATAGGGTTGGAGAATTTGCCAGGGAATGTGAGACTGTGTAAGCCTGGTTCGCACTGGGATTTTACCCTCCTCAGTGTTAAGGAAAAGCTACTGAAAGATTTGAGCAGGGCAGTGACATGATGTGACTTACACAGAACAGACAGTGAGTGGAGATATGGAAAGAGAGAAACCTGTTAGGTTATTGCAATAGTCCAGGTGAGTGGATTGGACTAGTGTAGTAGCAGTGAGGGTGGGGAGAAGACGGCCAATTTGAGACACTCTGAAGAGAGGCAACAGGAGTGCAAGAAGAAGTCAAGGATGACTCCGAGCGTTTTGCCCTAAGCATTAGATGCGTTTACTAAGATAGAGAAAATCCTGTGTCTACTATTTCACAAGGCTGATGGCTTATCATGACTTTGGTCTCAGTCCAATCCCCCTCTTTGGAGAGGCCTACCCTCACCACCCCTCAGCCTGCGAGCAGCTCTTGGTTTTAATTTTATTTCTCAAGACTTAAAAATATTTGTAATTATCTTATTTATTGATTTAACCAATTTATCATCTGGACCTCCCACTGGCATGCAACCCCTAAGAGAATAGTACCATGTCTATTTAGCTTATTGCTACATCCTCAATACCTAATCCAGAACCACAAGATATGGCCAATCAATAAATATTTGCTGAACGAGGCTTGAGGAGTGTGGGATGAGTTAACCAAGTCTCCAGATTTCTTTACTGTGGTTCTTTTTAGAGCCTTGAATAAAGCAATTAGTGGACTACATAATATTGATTATCTAGTCCCAGCACTGTGCCAGGCTCTGGGGAAACAGAAGCGAGCAGGAAAAGCACAGTCCACACCCTCACGGAGCTTACAGCACCCTGGTGGAGGCACAGTAAAGCATCTCACAAACATGGACTTCCGCGGTGCCAAGAATTCAGACAGGAAAGGAGAGAGAGCATTGAGAGTGTGGGGTCTGGGGATGCAACCTCATCATGGAGCTCAGGGAAGCGTCTCTGAGCTGAGATCCACAGGAGTCACCACTGTGGGCCTCAGCGGCCTCAGAGAAGGGTATATATATACTGTGACTGTAGATCCCAATTTTCATGGCGCTTCTTGCAATAACAAAAGTGTTTTGGCAAAAGCTGAACAGTCCAGCCTTCTCAGGCACCAGGGCTCAGCTGGGTTCAGGACTTGGATGAAGATGAGTGGCTGGCTCATGACAGAACTCGAGTTCTGCGTATATGATGATCCGTCTGTAAAATGGCAATGCTACATATTTAAACAGGGCTGCTGTGAGAATTAAAGGGGTCAGGGTCTAGAAGCAGCTTAGAAAGGTGCCTGGTATGCAAGACGTGCTAAATATTTGATAATAATTATCATTCAATTTCAAATTCTTGAGGGTATTAATCATGTTAACATGCTTCCCCCCCTCACCGCCCCCACACACACCAAATGGCACAGTCCCTTACACACAGTAGGTGCTCGATAAATATAAGTCGGATGACTGAATGACGGTTCCTTCAATGACACACTATCTTGGATCTGGCCAACCATTCTCACTGGCGATGAGCACAGTCAATAAATAGACATAAATCTGACCAAATGTTTTTGTGTGGTTCAGCTGTCTCCGTAGCGGCTATTAATGATTCTTGCCAGCCAAGGACACTTGGCAGCTTGAATGGGAGGAAGTCAGTCTGGTCGTTGGTTTTAGAGTAAGGATAAGTTATATGGTGGGAAGGCCCAGAGGGTTCAGTGATTTTATGCATCAATAATTTGCAACAGGAAGGCACAGCTGTAGTCCAGAAAGAGTTGCTACTAAAATGGCACCCTCCTTTGCACTGAAATCCACACACTGGGTTTCTCAGCTGCTACTGCCACGGAGGAGGTGGTTTTGAATGAACACTAATCAACCTGGTTCTCCAGGGGCACCTTGTACCTGAGAACCTCCAAGTCCTTTGTAAACAACAGTTAAGCCTCCCTGTCTCGGGAGGAATGTGCTCCTGGATTTTTGCTTAAATCAAGCAGAGTTGAAGGAGAGAGGCTGCAATCATGAGCAAAGTGGAGGTCCAAAGGGATAATCCTCAGGCAGCTCACAAACCTAGACTTGAAAAGGGTGAAAATAATCTGCAGGTCCCCTAAGATATCTTACCGAATAAGGATCTACCACAAGTCCCCCCAGTGTCAGGTAAGGAATGAATGAATGGTTGAATGTTAGAACAGCCATTTTGGAGGGCAATTTTAACAGAAACTGTTAGGATAAGCAGACCCTATGACTCAGCAATTATACCTCAATGCATTTTTTCCTAGAGAAATCCTGGTGTATGTCCCTAAAAAGACATAAGCAAGCTCCCCCAATGCTGTGTTATCTGGAGGAGGGAAAATTTGAGCTCAATCTCAAATTGTATCTATCAAAAAGAGATGATGAAATAGACAGTGGAACAGTGTGCAGCAGTTAAAAGAATAAACCAGGACATATAATCTAATCTGCCCCTAATGAGGCAGGTTAAGTGAAAAAAGTGAACTGCAGAACCATATGTACAGTATGCCCTATGCAGTGGTTTTCATGTGTGTCCAGAAAAATTCTTTGATACTCCTTCCTCCAGCAGCTGGAACTTGATTAACCTCTGCTTGAATGTGGGCCCGGCTTCGTGACTCATTTCTAGTGAACAGAATATGGCAGAAATGACAACGTGTCACTTCCAAGACCAGGTCAGAAAAGGGCATGCGGCTTCCTCCTTGACCTCTCTCTTTCATTCCTGCCGTCCCTTATCACTTGCTCTAGAGGAAGCCAGCTGCCATGTTGTAAGAACACTCAAGGAGCCCGGGGGAGAGGCCCACATGGCAGCCAGTGAGGGACTGAGCCCTCCAGCCAACAGCCGTCTGAGTTATCAGGGAGGCAGATCGCCAGCCCCCAACCAGCCTTCAGACGAGTGCAGCCATCTTACATCCTGACTACCTGTTCATGAGCGACCAGAAACCAGAAGCCTCCAAGATAGCAGCTACTCATTGATTCCTCATTCCCAGAAAACGTGTGAGGTAAAGAAGGTTTTGCTATTTCAAACCATTAAGCTTTGTGACAGAAATTGATAACTAGTATACATTTATATCAACAGAAATCTTAAAAATTTAATACAGAGAAACATTCATCGAGAAAGGTATGGAAGGAGATGTACTGAAGTAATTCTGAGGAGTGGAATTGGGAACAGTGAAATTAGCTTCCTGTGTCTCTATTTTTGTTGTACAGACTTTTTAAATGCATTACTGGCATGGTTTTTAAAAACACTAAAAGAGAGGGGGTGACCAGTTAGCTCAGTTGGTTAGAGCACAGGCTCATAACACCAAGGTTGCCGGTTCAATCCCCACATGGGCAACTGAGCTGCACCCTCCACAACTAGATTAAAACAACTACTTGACTTGGAGCTGATGGGTCCTGGAAACACACTGTTCCCACGCTGCCCCCCCACCCAAAAAAAACCCCCCAAAAACAAAAAAAGCCAACAAACTAAAAGAGAGGAAATATGTATAGTTTAAAATTCCACTACTTTGAAATTTCATGGTAAATCGGATAAAACTAAGGCTTACCTTTGATCATCTTCAAGAAAAAAGGTTGCTTAGCAAACTTGTTTAATAATAAACAAGGTGATTAGTGGAGCCCTTCAACTTAGTTTAGAAAGCCAACTCCTGTCAGTTATTCTTAAAAATAACTTCACCAAAAGGTATATACAATAAGTGATTATTTCTGCTCATGTTTCTTATCTATTGGTAAGGCAGGTCAAGGAGACCTTTATTTGCACAACACCGATTAGTAATAGTCTTAGTTTCGAAGAGTACTCGAGTTCTTTTGAACGAGACAAAGGTACCTCCATTGAAAAAGCCAAGTTATACATTAATGCATGCTGGTCTTATCAAGTAGTTTAAAATCAAAGAGGTTTTGTTGTCAAGGAAAGGTATTTTTACAGTAACTTTGTCCTGAGTTTCTTTTAGGCTTGTGCTAATTTTTTTTTTCAACTTTGAGCCTCGGGGTCTGCATCATTTAACGGAAGCTGTGTGGCGAGGACCCTGAGCCCTGTCTGGAGCTCGGCTGGCTGCAGGCACCAAAGCTTCATGCATTTTCAGCGAATTGGGTCCAGAGCTTAGTACAAAATGCCTTCTGGGTGACTGACCAGAAATTCAATCATAGCACATTCATTTCAAAAATCTCTTTCATGTATCATTTAAAAGCAGCCTGCATATTTCAATTTGCATATCTCTGACCCTGGATTTTGGGAACACAGGGAAAGAATGGATTTCTGCTTAGTTTTCAGGATGACGGGAGGGAATAAATCGGAGGCATTTCCTTTCCTTGACTGCTGAGTAAACGTAGTGCTTCTGAAAAATTCTGAACCAGCAGTTCTGTACCATAAGCGAGTGTCCCAAGGAGCTCAGGAATAAGAATAACTAACATTTATAGAGCGTTTTATACGCTACCAAGTACGTTAGCATTCATTGCCTCACTTAATGGGCAGAGAGGCTCTTAATTACGTTTTCTGACGAGGGGGACAATGATGTTTTCAATGCCAGCATCTGCAGATTGCTCTGGTTTCCCTTTCATATGGACACACTAAAGAAATAATGATGCCTGCTTTAGCCTCCCCAGGCTGGGAAAGAGTACACTGTAGCAGGTGTGAGATCAGTTCATTTCTCCATGCTGCGGTGCGTTCCAACTTTCTTTCCATGAACACAAACGTCTACAGGACTCTTTGTTCCAGGAAGAGAGGGAGGTTAGAAGGGACCCCAGGGGCTCCAGAGCCCAGATGCCTGCATTCGAATGCTGCCTATGTCATTTTCTAGGTGCATGGTCTTGAGAAAATTATTTATCTGTTAAATACTTAAGATGATGTAACTTCTCAGTTTTCTCATCTGAAAAATGGGGCAAAGTAGTGGCACACACTTCAAAGGGCTTTCATGAGAATTAAGTAGGTGGGTTCATGTAGAGTGTTTAGAAGAGTGCCTGGTGCACAGTCAATGCTTAGTAACAGTAGCAACAGTTCCTGTGCGGAGAGCGGCATTGTAAGATGGACAGGTGATGAGATGCAGCTACCATTTCTTCATTCAACGTATTATGGACCAGCTGTCTGGTGGGCACAGTGCCGGGCTTTGAGGATGCATCAGATGGGCCCCTCTCCTCAGGAGGCTTACGTTGCGGTGAAGGAGGCAGGCAAAAACAAAATTAAATGGCTAACCAAGTGGTCAGAAGGTTACACATAGGGAATTGAGCTACAGAATGAAGGGCTGAGGACGAGGGAGTTGGGTCCTCTCTGATTTCAGGATGAGAAAAGCCAGCCTTGCAAATCATGTGGGGAACTGTTCCCGCAAAGGGGACAGATGAGTGAGGGCCATGGAGGAGGAGAGAGCTTGGCGGGTTCCAGGAACTCATGGACAATGGGAGAGGGAGGTGGGCAGAGCATGTGGGCCGGGTGACGTGCTATGGTTCTGTCCTGTGTGTGACAGACTCTACTGAAGGCTTTGAGGCAGAGAAGTAAACACGGTTTTACATCAATTATATCAATTTATGACATTTAGTACAAATGTAATATCCATAGTTGTGTCGTTTATAAATATCTAATCCACACAGATACAGATATATTTAAAGATGGTGGACTGGGGTGACTAGAGCAGGAATGTAATAACAGGAGAGAGACGTGCCAGCAGGAAAGGACAAAGGGCCGCTGAATTTTATAGGAAAGATGTGGAGAACGAGAGAAAGGAGCACTATTTGAGGTGACCTTGAGGAGGGCATGGATTTTGGACACGCAGGGGTGTCTACTAAATACAGATGGCTTCACTAATGTTGCAAAGAGTCCACCTGGGTCTTCCCCGGAGTGTCCCAAATATAATGCGTGGGTCTCTGAAATCTGCATATAGGTATGATATGGGGAACAGAATGTTGGAGTGTCTCTTGTATCCCAAATTACAAATGGTACTTAGACTAGCCTGTGGAATCAGACTGTAACAAAGTTTCTGAAATAACCATAGCTTGATCGGCACCCAAGTGGAACTCTCTGCCCTGACCTCACCTTGGCTTCTGCAGACCAAGGAAACCCACGGAGCCTCACTTCCATTTTCCATAAGGCATCAGAGTAAAACAAAACCTTTCCATGCACTGAACTAAAGCTGATTAAATACAGGCACCCAGATGTCCAAATGAAAACAACTAAGGAAGGACACAACCTCCAGTGAGAGCTGAACATACCTGTCTGAACAAAGAGCTGGCATCATGACACGACTCCTCAGGTTGTTTTGCCCACATCATCATTCTGTTGATGTAATATTTCTGCCTGGTAGGCCACCCCCAGCTCTCAACATCAGTGATGTCAGCATTCTCTGGAATTGCTCAGACAAGCGTTCTCTTTGGATTAGAGGTTTTCAGTGGTGAAGGCTGAAATTCCAAATAACTGCCCAAAAGGTTCAAACTGCAGCCCCAAAGCTTCTAACTGCAGCAGCAAAAGAAAATGCACAAGAACCCTGGAGGAGCCGGGCACAATTCCTGACTCTGCCATGAACCAGCTTTGTGGCTCTTGGCAAGAACTCGTATCTTTTGAATTTGTTTCATCTTGGGTTCAAGTTACCAACATCTACATCAAAGATTTGTCATGAGGATTAACTACATATATGTCCAAGGTTTTATCAAATTAATAAAATGCAAGTATAGCACTATCATCATCATGATCATCATCATCAAATGACAGAAAATGTTTACACAGCATCTTACAATGTTTAAATCTTTTCATTTGCTATATTTTTTATTAGCCAATTAGCTAGTTATTGCGTTTGGCAGTAAGTTGACTCCATAAGAAGCAAAAAACTTTGTCTGGTTTTTGCTTAACCTGAGTCCCTAGCATCCAGCAAAGTACCAGGGCCCAATGGGTGCTCAATATACACAATGAGTGAAGGAAAGAAGAACAACAACAAAAAGACACTGGGGAATGGATGAACACTCCTCTTTGTGGAAGCAGAGACTATCACTCCCGTTTCACAGGTACGGATTCTGAGCAGCAGACAGGTTTCGTGGTGCTACCAACTAAAATTTCACAGCAAAATTTATGATGGAACAGGGCCTCACCCTGCCTCTCCAGCCTCCTAAACATGTCCACTTCCAGTCCCTGCTTTCTCCTCCTCCATGTAATGGTTTTGGTTTTTTTAAATGGAATTAAAGCCCAATGCTTTCTAATGCGTCCTTCCACTTTTCTTCCTGAAGTCATCTGCTCTTTTATCTGTCAAAACCTATTGAATCTATTTGAAAACTTTTAACTAGAAGCTTCTAGGCAGTTGCAGAGTTAAGTTCAGAAGCTTCCAGCTTGTCTCATCCTCAGCAGCTGCAGTCAGGCAATAAGGCTTATGATTTAAACTCATTATTCTCTCCACATTGATGTCATTTTCTTTTCCCTGGCTACTGCATTGTTC
This sequence comes from Hipposideros armiger, assembly GCF_001890085.2. NCBI lineage: Eukaryota > Metazoa > Chordata > Mammalia > Chiroptera > Hipposideridae > Hipposideros > Hipposideros armiger. The sequence continues at coordinate 8,444,137 of NW_017731361.1, forward strand.
CAGGAAGTGACATAAGGCTTAAGAGCCACCAGACTCATACTGCTTCTTAGAAATGACCTTTCAGGGAATTCTCCTCATGTGATCAGATGCTGGTAAAGCTGTGATGATAAGTAATATACTTCTCCTCCTTCCTTACCTTTTACCCAAAGATTACTGAAAGCTTTGCAAACATTAATTAAGCCAGCCTCATAACACTCCAAAAAAACTCAAATTATCTACTGCAGAAAACCTGAGTTGAAAGGCACCTTAGTGACCTATTTAGAGTTAGCTAATCAGCAACAGAATGACACCTATTCTATTCTATCACAGGACTGTCCTCCACCTCCCCTGTGGGCCTGGAAAATGCCTACTCATTCTATAAGACCCTGCTCAGGCGTCACCTCCTCTAGGAAGCCTCCCTCTCCACCTCCCAGGTCCCAGCAAGTGCATCCCCTGCCTTTCTAGTCCCAACATCCTCTGTATGTCCCATCATGAAGCCTCCATTAACATGTCTGCAGTTTGTAGTTTTGATTCTCTCTCTTCCTAGACTTCAGTTCACTAAGGATTCACATTCATTTTTTATCACTGAGGACATGCGTAAGTGATTTTGGTGTCCCCGACATCTATCCTCTAGTCTGGCGTGGAGCACATTTCAAAACATGTTTGTTTAGCTGGACAGGATTCCTGTCTTTTTTAAAAAATAGATTTTATTTCTTAGAGTGGTGTTAGGTTCAAAGGAAAATTGAGCAGAAGGTGCCGATTTCTTGTTTTGTCCCTGTCCCCACACATGTGATTATTATTCCCCATTATTAACATCCCTCCACCAGAGTGGTACGTTTGTTACAATGGATCAACCTCCATGGATACATCATAACCACCCAAAGTGCATAGTTTATATTAGGGTTCACTCTTGACGTTGTGCATTCTGAGTCTAGACAAATGTGTAAATACATGTATCCAGCATCACAGTATCATACAGAGTCGTTTCACTGCCCTAGAAATCCTCTGTGCTCTGCAGGATTCCTTTATCAGTCATCAAAGCACACTTTTTAGAGTCCGGCCAAAAATCCCTTAGCTTATAATTTAGCACCAAATTGACTTAAAAACATTCCAGGGTAAGGCTTTTGCAACCCTACCTGCTTTAATTTCTCTGTAAAGTACACAGACTGGACACTGAAGAACTTATGGTTCATCATGGTCCAGATCACACTGAACACAACAGTTTTGACTCTGTTTGCCTTACAAGTGTCTTCAGGCTCCTAGGAGACTTACAGGTCCACAGAGCACTTGGGCCACTGGCTCTCACCCTATGTTGTACAGCAACGTCCAAGCACATTGGCAAACGCATTTCTCCTGACTTTCTCTTTCACTTGAGAGCATAAGGACAGAATGGAGAGGGACTGATGGTATCATAATTATGTTGCATCCACTTTACTTTGTATAAAGAAGCAAAACATTTGTGAACTCCAGTGCTTTTTCTGTTGGTAGTAATTCATTATTGTGATATGTCTAACAATTATCATGACTTCAACAGTATGTGACAATGCCACACGTGTGCATGGCTGGCCTGTAATGTGACTCCAGACAGGGAGAGCAGCCAGCGCTCGTAAGTAACTTCTGGGTAAAAGGAGACAGGTATGTTTTTTGACGCTGACAACACTTTTCTATACTACGTAAACATTAGATGAGATAATTGCATACAGAGCATTTAGCACAGCATGTAACATAGCAAACACCCAATGGAGTCAGCTACTCTGTAATAACATTAACAATTACTATGTATTGAGTGCTTATCATGTGCCAGGAAGGATGCCAAATGCTTTATGCATACCCTCTTGGTATTCCTGACAGCCTGTAAGGTATTGTTTTATCCCTATTTTGCAGATGAAGTAGATGGGATTTATGTAATTTTCACTGGGTTGCATAGTTAGTCAATAGAAAACTGAGTCTGCCTCCAGAGTCCAATAAGCTATCCTGCCCTTCTTTAAGCAAACAAGTGGCATTTATTCAGTGTCTGTGTGCCCCATAGTGGTTTAGGTAGCTGCTATGTGGGGTGAAATGAACTCTCCAGCAACTTACGGTCTAGCTGGAAAGGACGGGCAACATACCCAAATGGAAGGTGAGAGGTCATAAGAGATGATGAATTGTCAACCAGGCATTTAAACTAAATATGCTCTGAATTTATCTTGGA
>NW_017731361.1:8449636-8455476 GCF_001890085.2 Hipposideros armiger
GAAGAGGGGGTAGTCTTATACGGCGAGTATATAACAAACTCTGTATTTTGAGTGGAAACGTTAGGGGGTCGTCTTATACGCCCAGTCGTCTTATACGCCGGCAAATACAGTAATGTTCATAGCATTCGCCTGGCTTGATGAAGGAGAAAAAGGTGGGGCTCACTGATCTGAGATCCATGTCAGACGGCAAACTGCTCTGAGCTCTTTGCAAACAGCTTGTGCTGGACCTGTGGATGGGAAGCGGTGGAGGGGGAGCTGACAAGCACTACATTTTCAATTTCTCTCGGGACCTAAACCTTCCAGCCTAAAGACATCTTAGGCTGATGGCCCTTCTTAAACAGCTGTCACTCCAAATGGCCACTTAAACATAATGTAATGGTATGATTTCATACAAGATGCTCTGGGGATGGGTAGAATTCCTTGAATGGATAAAATGTTAAAAAATGTTAATGCTGTTGGCTAAAACACAAGAACAGTTTACTGCCGGATACTGAATCATCTTTCCTATGAGAGATTTTAAGAGACAGTAAGAGGTTTTGAACAACGTGGGCTCAGTGCATGTAACTGAATTCACTCAGTCAAAGGTTTCCTGAGGGGTTTGGTTTCCCCATCTATTAAATGGGGGTAATAATAATAGTGCTGATCGCTCCATATAAAGCGGTTGTGAGGATTAAAGAAGATAACGATCTAAAGCACTTCGCACAAGTTATCACTCAAGAAATGCTCAGAACTCTTATTATTCCAGGTGCTAGCCTAAGATTTGGGGCAATCGAGATGAATAAAATACTCAAGAGTTCTCATAACCGTTTTTTGAGCAGTTGTTCCTTACATGTCTGCAAACTCTTTTGGGACAGAATTCTGATCTGATCCATTCGATTCATCTCCATCTATCCTACGTCAGGATAGACCTTGAATCAGCACAGTGTGTGCTTAATAATTTTGACTTGAACGAATGAATAAATGGATCCAGGAGGCCCAATCCTTGTGTTTACAAAACTCATAGAAGGGAAGAGGCATGCAGACAAGAAACTACAATGCAGTGTAATTGTCACTGTCAAGGCTGCCTGGGTTCACAGAAGGCCTGGGTGACCAGCATCACTGTTCTGGAGGCCACCAGATCAAGTTCAGGCTGGCAGGTAATAAGTCATGTGTAGAATAGCACCAACATCTGACTGCAGCCACTTAAGAGTTCCCTAGTTGAGCCTCTGTCGTTTGGCTAATGTTCCCCACATATCAGCGCAGTGACCTGTGACCCTTCTAGCCCCAAGAGCAGCTCCGTGAGCCTGTTTTGTGACATTTCTGCCCAGAGCACTTGGTGGTGGCAAAGTGGACAGGGGAGTAATCAATACGACCTGAACCCAATGCACACTTAACACATCAGCCTTCAACTCTGGAATCACGCCCTTGTCACTAACATCCAAAGTGCTTTCGCTCCACGATCTGCTCAGTCTAGTAAGCAAACATGAAGGAGGAAATGGGAATGACTGCAGGGCATGCATGGGCAGGGACTAGTGCTAGGCGGTAAATGGGAACACACACAGCCCCAGGGTCCCAGTGTGGTGGAGGGGAAAGACTCAGCCTGTTTAAATGCCAGCTGGGGTCCTCGGGCACGTTTCTCAGCCTTAGTTTTTTGGGGGTTTTTGTTTTTTTGTTTTTAATTTGGAAAGCATAATAGCTGAGGTGACTTTTGGCAATGAGCATTAATGCATGTGAAGACATGGCTTTCGGCTGATGCTCAAATAAACAACAGCTTATGAGAACAGCTTTTCTGCTTCTCATAAGGAGGTGAGCAAAGCCAAATGCAGTGAAAATCATTTACTAACCACACCAAGAAATGTCACGGCCAATGTAGGTTTCCCTAGTTCTGTACAAAGAATACTTATGAAACCACTATCATGTGTCACATACTGTGTTAAGGGCTGGGAACCAACAGTGAGTAAGACGAGGGACCTTCCCTACAAGAACACAAATCATTTCAATATGGTTCTTAAGAGAGACTTCATGGAAAACAGAAGGTACAAGGCGACAGGATGCAGCTAGCGAGGGGCAGCTCGCTCAACACGGAGAAGATGGAAGCTGCTTTGAGTTTGAAGGATAAGCACAGAGTCAGCCTTAGGAGAAAAGGATGACAGGGCATTCGAGGCTAATAGAGCCACACTGAAGACAGGCCTGAAATGATATGGAGTGTGTGGGATGCGGGAGGGACCTGAGGCTGCTGCTGTGCGGGCAGGTGACAGGTGACAAAAGCCTTGTGGGCCTACTTTTGAAGGAATGCACCCTGAGAAGAAGTCTGCCACCAAAGGCTTTTAAGTAGGAACTTTGGCATCAGGATTGAATGGGAAAAGTTACTATTCTGTAAAACTATTTAGGGTGTTATTTATTCATTCCTTTCCCACGCAAGCAAATACACAGGTCTACAGCCTCTCCTGGGTGGTCCAAATTGGTGACTAAACAACCAAGGATGGCTCTTGGACACTTAATCATTCCCTAATGGACAAACTGCTTCAAGCAGGTATCTCTTGACTCTCGTTCTCCCTGGTCCCCCTGAGTCCCCTATTCCTTGATCACATATTTGTCCACTTCTGCTACGTCTGCAGGATTGAGTTCATTACTCTCCATTATGCGTCTCCACTCAGTTGTAAGTGACCTCAACACGAAGGTCACAGGTTCCAGACCTTTTGGTGTCTGCTAAGGTTAAGATAACTCAAGTCCCTCTAATCTCAAGAGGTGATGACCCTTGCCAGACAAAAGATGACTGTCTGTATGCATCATCTCCAGCCCTCTAAAGAAAGAGACAAAAACAAAACAACAAAAATATACATGTGTTTGTACCCTACCCTATCTCAACTATCCTCGCAGATCTTCATAGTGAATAAAATATTAAGCTACTTTTATTTAATCACAAGTTTCATTGTAGCACAATTAAAAATTTCATTCTTCTCAGTTATGAGAAGAGCTTATGAGGTCAATGATTAGACTCTTTGGTAGACAACACAGTTGTAAATAGAGGTTTCTGAAGAAGCAAGTAGATTTTGTCAAAAGTGTGTTATACACTATTTTATAACAAACTTATCTCCTATATTAAGTTCTAAATAGGTGAAGATTTTTACTATGTTGTATAAAATGCAATATTATATTTAAAAAAGTCACTCAGACGCCCACATGTAAATAACTATATTTCACCTGCTAATATCCACACTTCTAAATTAAAAGACATTGTTTTCGGGCCGGCCGAGTGGCGCGATGGTTAAGAACTGGCTTGGGACGCCAGAGGGCCCCGGTTCGGATCCCACATATGAGGGCCAGTGACACTGCCCTCTNAAATATGCTCTGAATTTATCTTGGAAAATGTTCCATGTGCACTTGAGAAGAATGTATATTCTGTAGCTTTGGGGTGAAATGCTCCAAAAATATCGAATAAATCCAGCTGGTCTAATGTGTCATTTAAGGCCACTGTTTCCGTGATGATTTTCTGTCTGATCTGTCCATTGGTGACAACGGGGTGTCAAAGTCCCCTACTACAATAGTGCTACTGTTGATCATCTTTATGTCTGTCAAAATCTGTTATATATATTTAGGAGCTCCTATGTTGGGTGCATAGAAGTTTACTAGGGTTATGTCCTCTCCTTGAATCGATCCCTTTATTATTACGTGGTGCCCTTCTTTGTCTTTTATTGTTGTCTTCATTTTAAAGTCTATTTTATCTGAAATAAGTATTTCTACTCCAGCTTTTTTCTTATTTCCATTTGCGTGAAATATCTTACTCCATCCTTTTACTTTCAGTCAGTGTGTGTCTTTTGATCTGAGATGAGTCTCTTGTAAACAGCATATGCATGGGTCCTGTTTTCTTATCCACTCAGCCATTCTGTCTTTTGATTGGAGCCTTTAGGCCATTCACATTTAAAGTGGTTATTGATGGGTGCATATTTATTGCCATTTTGTTATTTGTATTTCTGCTCTTCCTGGGTTAGCTTGTTTTCCCCTTTCTTCTGTTTAAAAAAGCCCTTTTAACATTTCCTACAATGCTGGTTTGGTGGTAATGAATTCCTTAAGCTTATTCTTTTCTGAGAAGCTCTTTATCTCTCCTTCAATTTTAAGTGATAGTAGTGCTGGATAGAGCAATCTTGGTTGTAGGCCTTTATTTTGTGCCACTTTGACTATTTCTTGCCACTTCCTTCTGGCCTGCAGAGTTTCTGTAGAAAAGTCAGCTGTTAGTCTTATAGGAGCTCCTTTGTATGTAACCTGCTGTCTTTCTCTTGCTGCTTTTAGGATCCTGTCTTTGTCTTTAACCCTTGCCATTTTAACTATGATGTGTCTTGGTGTGGACCTGTTTGGGTTCAGCTTGTTTGGAACTCTTTACACTTCCTTGGCTTGTATGTTGATTTCCTTCACCGGGGAGGGAAGTTTTCGGTCTCTATTCCTTCAAATACATTCTCGATCCCTTTCTTCTCTTCGCCTTCTGGTAGTCCTTTAATGCGAATGTTGTTGTGCTTGATGTTGTCCCACAGGTCTCAAACTATTTTCATTGTTTTTTATTCTTTTTTCTTTTTGTTGTTCCAACTGGGTGATTTCTGCTATTTTGTCTTCTAAATCACTGATCCAATCCTCTGCTTCATCTAATCTACTGGTGATTCCTTCGAGTGTGTTCTTCATTTCAGTTATTGTATTCTTTAGTTCTAACTGGTTGTTTTTTATGATTTCTGTATCCTTCTTTATGTCCTCACTAAGCTCCTTAAACATTCTTATCATCAGTGTTCTAAACTTTGTCTCTGAAAGGTTGGATCCCTCTGTTTCATTTAATTTCATTTCTAGAGGTTTCTTCTGATCTTTTACTTGGGACATGTTTCTTTGTTTCTTCATTCTGGCTGTCGCTCTGTGATTGCTTCGATGTATTAGATAGATCACCAGTGAGCGGGTCTGTTTGCCAGCTCCACTGGTTCGCTAGCTGCCCTCAGCCTCACCGAGTTGAGCAAAGAGAGTCCTCACTAATTTCTACTGCCAGCTATCCTAGAACTCTTCCTGGCCAAGTAACTCTGGGCTGGTGAGCTCGGTGTGGGGCCAGAGGGCCTCTCTCCCAACCAGAGAAGCCTCGCACTCCTGAGGTGTCCCTCATGGGGTTCGCCCTCTCTTGTCTCTGCCCCTACCAGATTCGACGTGGCCTCCTCTTTAAGTCCTTCGTTTAGAGGTTCTGTTCATCTAGTGTTCAGGGGACTTCCGAGGTTGAATGTTGTATAAATTATTTGTAATTTTGGTGTGATTCTGGGAGGCAGTTGGCACAGCGTCTGTCTATACCACCATCTTACCAGAAGTCCAAATATGTTCTGAATTTAAAGGAGGGAGGAAGAGATCAAGGGGCTGCAGGGGTCATGAGAGACCTCAGAACATCAGCTGCACGTGAAACTGTACAATCTCCATACTGGGCTGTGATTTTGTGGGTGAGGGATGTATTGAACATAACTTGGTGTGGGGATTTCTAACCTTCACTCCTCCCACCCTTTTCCACATATTTGAAAAATTACTGTTGAAATCAGCCACAAGTATTGATGAAACTATTTAGAGATAGTAGCTGTGAGTCTGGAGGCTCTGCAGTCAGGTTGTCTGGGTTCAAACTGTGGCCATAGCCAGCCTCTCTTTGGACCTCAGTTTTCTCATCCATAAAATGGGAAATAATAATTACAGTAATGAGAAAATGTATGCACAGCCTCTAGCATGATGCTTGGTATGCAATGTTCACTGTATGATAGTTACTGTATTTGCCGGCGTATAAGACGATTTTTTGGCCCTGAAAAATATGCCTCCAAGTGGGGGGTCGTCTTATACGCCAGGTACACTTCAGATAG
>NW_017731361.1:8459526-8518402 GCF_001890085.2 Hipposideros armiger
GAGGGCCAGTGACACTGCCCTCTGCAGCTAAGATGCTGAACAACAGCTCAACCTGGAGCTGGGCTGCCGTGAGTCGCTGGTGACGGCGTAGGCTGCAGCCCCTGTGGCAGTGGGTTGCCATGGGCTACAGTATGTAGTCAGCAGCCAGCGTGAGCGGCCATCCAGAGGACGGCGACTGATCTGCCTCGCCCGGGAAGAGCGCAATGATGGTACCGACTTGGGCCAGTGAAGCAACGTCCTCCACAACTAAACTGAAGAACAAAATGACAGCAACTTGTCTGTTTCCCTTCCCCCAATTCCCCAGCGCTGTTCCCATCCCCCCAATTCCCCAATAAAAATCTTTAAAAAAAAAAAGACATCGTTTTCATGTGATATCAGAATGCTTTCACATTCCTCAGCTAGTGTGAGCACAGAAGTCCACGCCTAAACATTGTGTGTGTGTTCCCACACGGTACTAGGATCATTTTCAGAATTATGGCCATTCTGGTAAGAAGAGGTTCATAAGGAGGTTTTAGAGCATAAGCGCAACAAGGTACATGCCTCTTTTTTACTTGCCTGAGCCTTAAGCCTACATTGAAGAACATGGAACGAAGTCCATAAACTTTACAAGACAAGAAGGGATCACAAACCCTTCATGTTGCTTTCTAACTCATTACCGATGACATTCGTGCTACTCTAAATTGTAAAAAGGAGTTACATTGTGCCCAACCTGGAAACCTCAAGACCATACGTTCTTTTTTCATATCCAGCATGCTGGCCTCTATGCTTCCTCTGGAGTCTTCCAGCCCTGGATGCATTATTTTTAGAACTTGGTTTCCTCATCAGATTTATAGAGAAGAGAGTTAATTCACATTTTTGCACCACAGGAAGTGCTGGAAATAAACTTGATAAGAGAAACTCATTAGTTCTCCCAAACAGCCATCAGGAAGGCTTTAATTAAGTCCCCCTGACACAGAGAATGGCTTCGACTGGATCATTTCTAGGTCATGACTTTCAAGTCCAGCAGTCACCGTGGGAAAGTGTTTAGAACAGCTGTTTTGGACAGAACTTTTAGACTCCCCATTTGTCATAATCTGGTGATTAAAGAATTTAAGATGGTGGTACCTAAACGCGTTTTTTTTTTTTTTTAAGGAAATGAAGAATAAGTCACTAATAATGAGATAAGGACAAAAGAGTGAGCCAGGGAGTCTCATTATACTTTCTGAGCCATGTGCCCCCCCCACCCCACCCTTTCAAGGCAGAAGGATGTCTCTGCTAACTGTATCTGCTCAGGAAAAGTTGCTCTACCCCACATTCAGTTGTCTTTGATGTATTTTGCTGATGCTAAAGAAACAAATTCCATTCCAATAAAGAAAATTCATTCCAGTATTTTTAGGTTTAAACAAGATGCCTGGAAGAAAAATGTACAAGAAAATTTCTCTAACTTCATGTGTGGTTAGAAGAACAACCATTTTCCAGGGATATGACTTCCTGCACAATTCCATTCCAAATAGGAAGAGCCGTGTAAAATCCCACAATAGGCAGCAGGCATGGACGGGGAGAGTGGTCTGGGGCCTCGGGACAGCTGAAAAGAGTCAAGTTAACCTCTGACCAGAACTGGGTGGAAAAGCCTCATTCCTCCTAATAATAATAATAGCAAACTATTATGATCGCTAATGTGCTAAATTCTTTATCTGAATGATTTAATTAATTGTCAAAAGCACTGCATGAGGTGAGTTCTATTATAGTCTTTCCATTTCTGGCTGACAAAACTGAGGCTTAGTGAGGTGAAATCCTCAGTCACCCACACAGTAGGCTGTGGAGCGGTCCCCGAAGGGTGGCAGCTATTGCACCTCTCCTCTGCCTGGGGAACCCACGGGGCACCCATGAAAAGCTTAGCAGAAGCAGTGACAGCACAAAATAGCTTGGGTAGCTTTCTTGAGTTTCCCCTTTCCTATGCTGAGGCTTCACTAAGTATTTAAGTTGAGGAGGTGACCACAGAAAAGGCTTGTTAGAGAATGTGTGGAAGTGTCTCATATCCTCAGAGTTTGAACCTCATCTACTTCCTCATCTACTAGTTTTACCTGTTCAAGGAATCCAAAGAACTCACAGTTTCTTCACTCATCTAGTCTATAAGCACATTTCACCTAATTCACATTTTGCCTGGGTCTATCAGTTCATGCCAGAAATGCTCCTGGTGGGGGCCAGCCAGGTGGCTCAGTTGGTTCGAGCACGAGCTCTGAGCAACAGGGTCGCTGGTTCAATTCCCACATGGGCCAGTGAGCTGTGCCCGAGCTCAGCTGCTGCTGAGCTGCCAACAGGTGGCTGGATGGCTCAGCTGGTGAGATAGAATGTGTGTTCTTCACAACAAGGTTGCTGGTTCGATTCCCGCATGGGATGGTAGGCTGCATCCTCTCCCCCCACCCCCCACCCCCCCGATGCAACTAGATTGCCTGACTGGACTTGGAGCTGAGCTTGCACCCTCCACAACTAAGACTGAAGGACAACAACTTGACTTGGAGCTGATGGGTCCTGGAAAAACACAATGTCCCCCTTCCCCAATAAAATCTTAACAAAAAACAAAAAACAAACAAAAAATGCTCCTGGCATCAGGCTCCTAAATTTACTCAACTTCAGGTGGGCACTAAGTGATGAGTGCTCCCCGTAACAGCTCATTCTTGCGTGGGCCAGACTGAATCTTCCCACTGGATGACTCTGCCATTGAGGCCGAGAGAAGGCCTGCACCTTTGAAATGGGGGGTGCCTCAACTATTAGTCCCCACTGAAACATTACCTGAGGTGCTCTGGGGGAAAATCACTTATTAGAGATACATAACGAACATTTCCATTTTCAAGGCTCAAGGCTCTGAAAAGTCCAGCAGTTAAAACCTGGTTCTAAATTTGTGGTAGCCAATGTTTTCCCAGCATTTGGGGGTGGGGGGGCATTGAAACAGTTATAGCTGTATCTCCTCCTCTTCTCCACACTCACTGTCACTCCATAGCTCATGCCAACCTCATCTTTCACCCATGTCCACGGTCATGGCCTCCAAATCTGGTCTCGCCACACCAGTCATGCTAACTTTACACCCTTTCAACAGACAGAGTGATGTCTTTAAAATATGAACTGCATCTCATTCCTTCTCTTATAATCCTTGTTGACTTTCCACCACATTAAGGTAAAATCCAAATTCTTTCCCACGGCCTATAGGCGAAGGCTGAACCCACCCCGTAACTTCACTTTCTATAATTCTCTTCCTCGGTACCTTCCAGCCTCACTGGGCTCCTCCTAGCATCTAAATAAGTCAAGCCTTTCCTGATTCTGGACCTCAGCCCCAAATATGGTTTCTGAAATATTTCATGGCCCCTTATCCTTCAGGCCTCAGTCTCTTTATCCTCTCTTTAGACTAAGCTTTTGTATCCACCTGCACAGCCACCATATCCCTTACCCTGCTCAATCTGTTACTCCCTATCACAGTGGTTTGCAAGTGGGTCCTGGGACCAACAGTAGCAGCGAAACCTAGAAACCTGTTAGAAACGTGAGTTCTCAGGCCCCACCCCAGATCTGCTGAATTGGAAACCCTGGGGATGGGTCCAGCTATCTGTCTTAATATAAGCTAATGTTTGCACTGTTCTATGACAGTACCCTATTTATTTCCTGCATGCTTACACAAATTATTTTTTTAAATTTAATATGTTTTGTGCAACTGCCTCACTAGAGTCATAAGCACTGTAAAGAAAGGACATTTTGTCAGCAATCATTTTGTAATTCAAGACCATAGCTGAGGTTCATTAATGTTCCCTGAATGAATGAATGAATGAATGAATGACATAGAACACACCTTGGGAAATACTGCTTTAAATAGGATTCATGTTAGCTTATTAAACTTCAAGTGTCATGAGCTACATTCCAATTTTCCCCTCCATTCATGGATTGAATATTTATTGATCTATTACAGGCCAAGTGATACAAATTCAAACATGAGCAAGTCCTTGTTCTTAAAGAATTTATAGATAAGTGGGCTAGAAAAACAGGTAAACACACAATTATTTTGTTCTGGTAAGTGTTATAGTAAAGCCTACCATTAGAAATATACATGTACTTGTCCTTGATCTAGTTATTCTTGTACTAAAAGTTAATTCTAAGAAAATAACCAAGAATGTATCAGATTTATCAAAAAGGATATTTATCACAGCATTACTTAAACTAGCAAATAAAAAAAGGAAAAAAAATCATAAACAACCTAGATGTAAATGTGTGGAGAATAATTCAAAAATTATCCTAGATATTAAGATCGGATACTAAAAACTTACTGGAATTTAGAATTCTTAATGACATATGAAATTGTTCATGATATACTGTTAAGTAAAAACTGTATAAAATAGTTTATACTATTTATACTGTGTGTATATGTATACTGTGTGTATATATATATAGAGAGAGATATAAACATGCTTAATATATTGAATATAGAAATGTATTTAAATATGTTGGGAAAGTGTATATCAAAATATTAACAAATGAGGTAGTGTGGTAACAGGTAATTTAGTTTTCTTTTGTACTTTTCTATATTTCAAATTTTTCTGCACTTTCTAGTTAGAGAAAAATGTCAAGGGTAACAGGCCGGAGTAGAGGGAGAAGTAAACCTGCTCTGTGGCGTGGAGGGTATTAACAGCGGAGGTGTCCTTGAAGCCAGGTGGGAATGCATTGGAGCTATTGTCAGGAAGAGGTGTCAGCACAAGCCGAAGTCGGGAAAATGGCAAGTGTGTTTGGGGGACAAGGAATATCTCGGTGGGGCTGAAGCAGCGGTGGGGGTGATTTGCAGTTCTTCACCAAATTTAGCCTACAGAGAGCTATCTGTTTGTTTACCTTCTCAAAAGAAAGTCCCATATGGACAGTGGCATTCTTTATTAATCAAAATCAGACTTTACTGATGCATGATGGGCCATCCATGCTCCACAGGGCTCTCTTCTCAGCATTTTGAAAAGCCACAGATGGCTTTTCTGTTGTGTAAAGGATAACACAAATAAATAGAAACCATACCCAGGTTTTACTCTGGCTGGATTATTATGAGATAACATCAGAGGGAAGAGGAAGACGGAGGACATTCAAAGATATCCTTCTATCTCAGACCTAAGGCTCCCCATGCCAGAATTCTAGAGGCAAGCTTAATCCCATGGTCTGGCCATCATCAATAACCAAGATGACTGAATGAGCAGTAAAATACCTCTTTGATGCTCATTCATCGCTCAGCACCAATACAGAAATTTCAAAGGCCATGATAAGTGGCTTGACAACCTGGAGACAGATGATAAGGTCTCAGCTTCTGATCACTGAACACAATAATTCCCTTGGGAACAGGTGCTGCTATTTTTTTTATTTTTAAGACCCATCTCATGCTGTCAATCATTTTCAGGTCAATTACATGAGAACCTGTTGACCTGAAGCACACACAGATGTATAGCTAACATTCAGTCAAATATAAATTTTGGGAGAACTCCATGTTTAGAGGGGGTTGCCCTGAAGATGATTTATATCAGAGGATACTAACTCAAAGGTCAACAGAGCAGTCACAGATGATGAGTTGTCTACCCAAATCAGACCTTCCTTTCTTCAACAGGAATTGAATTTTAGCTGGGTACAGGATTAGGTCGAAAGAATATTTTCCAACTTCCCTTGCTGCGGCAGACGTGGTAGAACCTCACCAAATTATCTTTCCATTTTTCTTGGGCACACAGCTGATCAATATTTCCCAGTCTCCCTCGCACTTCAGAGGCCATATGACTGAGTTCTAGCCAATGGAATGTGGGTAGAGATGATATACCCCATATTCTGGCCCATAAAAAGCTCTCACGCTAAATCCTATTTCTGTTCTCACTTGCCAGGGGGAAGAGAAAGGATGCCAAGAGTGTATCTATATGAAGTCTACATGTGTATGCCCTCTGAGCCAGAAATCCCATGTCAAAAAACCTACTCTACAGAAGCACTGGCACAGGTACACTATTTCTATGGACATTCATTGCCGCATTGCTTATTGTAATAGAAAACTGGAATATAGCATTACATCCATAGGAAAAAAGTTAGGGCCGGCCAAGTAGCTCAGTTGGTTAAGAGCTCGCTCAAGAGTTTGAGCTCTGAGCAACAGTGGTTCGAGTCCAGCCCGAGCTGAGCAGCCGCTGAGCTGCCAACAGGTNCAACAGTGGTTCGAGTCCAGCCCGAGCTGAGCAGCCGCTGAGCTGCCAACAGGTAGCAGGATGGCTCAGCTAAAAAAAAAAAAAAAAAAAAATGTACATAGGAAAAAAGTTAAATAAATTCTGGAACATCTACACTACAAAATACAATGCAATCTTTTAAAAGGATAAGATGGTTCTCTCTGTATTGACATGGAAAGCTCTCCCAGACCAATAGCTGAACATAAAAAGCAGGTTGCAGGACAATTCAGTCCCTAATTCAGCAGACATTTATTGATGGCTTATAGGTCAGGCACTGTTCTCTAGATACTGGGGATATAAACCAGTCAATGCAGACAAAAATTCTTGCCCTTATGAAGCTCAAATGCACGGTATATTTTAAAACCCTAAAACTACATGTTAATTAGTAATATACATATATTGATTTCTCAATACAAAGAAAAGATCCATAATGAGACCCCTCAAAGTGTTCATGGCAGTGACCTCTGGAGGCATGGAGGCAAAAGAAGGGATATTGGGGCGGCTGGTTAGCTCAGTCCAAGCGCAGTGCTCATAACACCAGGGTTGCCGGTTCGATCCCCACATGGGCCACTGAGATGCACCCTCCATAACTAGACTGAAACAACTATTTGACTTGGAGCTGATGGGTCCTGGAAAAACACGCTGTTCCCCAATAAAAAAAGGGGGGGGTATTAACTTTTTGGTCTGTATTGTTTGCATTCTTTTTAGTGGAATGCATTCCAATAATGGAACCTAAAAACTGCTCTGCAGAGGCCTCGCCTTGAACCCAAGGGCCACTGCTAGAGATGAGTGAGGCCTTCTTTCCCATGCCGCAAACTGCGCCTTCATCTGCTTAATTTATTTATATCCACCAGTAAGATTTCTTTTGATCAAAGACTTACATGGCAACAAAAGTTTAAGAACAACTTACTTGCTCATTATCAGAAAACTAAAATACACAAAAGCAGAACGATGAAAACCTCATCTGGGCATAACACTAGACTGATCTCGAATCATTTAAAGGTTTGGAGGATCCAGTTCTTTTATTGCTAAGGCTCTTCTGCTTGTAAAGGACAAGATCTGAGCTTTTCAAATGTCAAACGGCAATCACTAAACAAATGAGTTTTGATGTGCAAAACACATTTTCAAATAGATTTTTTGTTTTGTTTTATTTTAAAATTGTGTTAGCACCTAAATGACCCCCTGTAATAGTGAAGATAAAAGTTAATCCAGTAATGCATTTACTATAGTAAACCTCCAGAACAGAAACACATTACTTCCCCTCTGATGGAATTTTAAATCAGCATAAGGGATTAAACAGTATTATCCAGTTGATGGAGAGCGACATGGAAAGCACGATGGATTATGGGAAATGACCATCACGTGCACCACCATTTGTGTTCCAGGAACTCCTTCTGCACCTTCCATGATTAATATGTCTGATATAATTCTGAGGAGGTGGTATCTTTTTTCTCCTTTAACTTCTCATTTCATCTTTTTTAAAAGGTTTGCACAAAGGACAGCCAGGCTTTATGCTCTTCTTTCAGGCTGTGGTTTACACGATCCGGATTTTAATTAAAGCACTGGAAATGGTCTCACACTTACACCACTCCCACTATACTGTGTGGTTGACTAGGAAACCTAATCACATTCTCCCTCATATTAGCACATCCACCAAAATCATGAATTACAGTCTAAGCAGGAAAACAAATGTCTTAAAAAAGAGAGAGTGGGCTGAATGACACAGAGAACCCAAATGTAATCAAAGTTCATTACCTGTTTGTTTGTTTGTTGGTTTATTTTTACCCTTCCTTTCTGCTTGTGCCTACATTTGGGCAGTCTAAGTTTTGTTTCATGTACATAAAATGAAGCAACTAAAGAGATATTTTAGGGAAAATTGTCTCCCCATTGATCCAGCTTTGCCTAAAATATCTTCGCCTTGAAGGCCCATTTTAATTGCTGTGAGTTTTTAAAAATGTGAATTATCCAAATAACCTGTTACTCTAGCACCCAGTGACAGCCTGTCTACATCTCTTTCCCCAAATACCTCATCCTTCCACATTCCCCTTCCCCACCCAAGACAATCTTGCAGTAACCTGTGGTAAGGGGTTAAGTCAGACATAAAAAGAAATAAAATATCTTAGGACTTATACCAAAACATGAAAGAAAAGTACATTTTGTAGGCTTGGCGAATTCTGTGGACTCATAAGCATTGGACTAACTCCAAGTAGGATGAAATTTCTTTTTTTGGTTCTCTGGGGTCTTTGGATACTCTACCTTGGTGAATGACTTAACTGCTTTGTGTTTCAGTTTTCCGGGAAGTTGATAGAATAGGATGGTAACAGCAATGCCACGCGGTTGTTACAATAAGAATTACGTGAGATGGTATTTGTAAACTGTTTCACATACAGTGCCCGGCATGTGGAAAGCATTTACTAAATGGTAGCTATTGTCGCTGAAATTATTATCACTATTAGCAATACATTTTTATTTTAAACTGAATTTAAAAATACAATCTGAAATCTAGGACCACAAAGAGCAGAAAGTTTCTTGGATCCAGATTTTAGTAAAAGTCAAGGAAAAACTCCCTCATGTTGGCAAATATAAAAAACAAATGCACTAACCTTATTACCGACCCTACAGGAATAAAAAGGATTAGAAGGGAATACTATGACAACTGCACACCAATGAACTGGATAACCTAGATGAACTACTAGACAAATTCCCAGAAACACACCAATGATCAAAACTAACTCAAGAAGAAATAGAAAATCTGAATAAATCTGTAGCAAATAAGGAGACTGAATCAATAATCAAAGCCTATGAAAGCAAAGCCCAGGACCAGACGTAAACACTGGTGAATTCTACCAACCCTTTAAAGAAGAATTAATACTAATCTTTCTCAAATTCTTCCCAAAAAATTGAAGAGGTGATAACACTCCCTTATTCATTTTATGAGGCCAGCATTACTGTGACATTGAAGCCAGGCAAAGACATTATAAGAGAACTACAGACTAATATTCCTTATGAATATTGATGTAAAATCCTAACAATATATTAATATTGGGAAACCAAATTTAGCAGCATATTATAAAGATTATATACCCTGACAAGTGGAATTTCTTCTAGGATTTCAAAGGTGGTTCAATATTGGAAAACCAATCAGTATACTATACCATATCAATAGAATGAAGACATAACAACACACAATCATCTCAGCTGATACAGAAAACGCATTTGACAAAATCTCATACCTTTCATGACAAAAATAATAAACTGTGAACAGAAGATATTAAAAACTTCCTCCACATAATAAAGGCCATATATTAAAAACTCATAAATAACAGCACACTGAGTAGTGAATGACTAAAAGCTTTCCCCCTAAGATCAGGCACAAGACACAAAGATGTCTGTTGCATCACTTCCGTTTGATATAGTATTGAAAGTTCCAGCCAGAGAAATTAGGCAAGAAAATAAAAACCATTCAAAGTGGAAAGGAAGAAGCAAAACTATATCTACAGATGATATGATCTTATATCTAAAAAGACCTAAAGAATCTATCAAAAACTTGTTACAGCAACTAAACGAATTCAGCAAAGTTGCAAGATAGAAAATCAACACACACAAAAATCAGTTATCTTTCTATATACCAGCAATGAGCAACCCAAAAAGGAAATTAAGAAAACAATTCCTTTTACAGTATCATAAAAAAAGAATAAAATACTTAGAAATAAACTTGCCCAAGAGGGTGAAAGACTAGTATAATGGAATATTGTTCAGTCATAAAAAAACCATGAGGTTCTGACACATGCTACAACATGGAGGAGCCTCGAAAACATTATGCTAAGTGAATGACATCAGAAACAAAAGGACAAACATTGTATGATTCCACTTATATGAAATACCTAGAACAGGCAAATTCATAGAGACAGAAAGTACATTAGAGGTTACCAGGGACTAGGGGAGGGAGAAATGAGAATTTGTTACTTAATGGGTACAGAGTTTCTGTTTGGGGTGATGGAAAATTTTGAAAATAGAGGTGACAACTGCACAACATTGTGAAGTAATTAATGCCACTGAATTGTACACTTAAAATGGTAAAAGTGGTAAATTTTAGGCTACATATATTTTATCAAGTATCATTATGGAAATTAGCAAACGTACCATGCTGTTACACATACAAAACCACTCCAAATTTTTCTATGCCTAATTTAGAAAGGAAAAAGTGCCCTTTAGATGTTGACACTTAGATATATTTTTGGCTAATATAGCTAGAATATGTACAATTTAATTGATTAAATTGTCTTCATCAACTCTACCTAATATATTAATAAAAGTATATAAATGTTAAAAACAAAAATATGCACTACTGTGAGAGATGAAACTTTCCAGCACTGGGATATTCATGAAAAACTGGAGGATCACTCAGCAGAGATCCTAGAAGAGATTTACACAAATGGCAGGTCAAGGTGAAGGCCAAGCTGCCTTCCACTTCTAAGCGTCCAGGCTTCTATGAGAGTTGTATGCAATCGGCAACATTCCCAAGGTGAAGCCATCGCTTCTCTTCCTCAAGAGTTTCTATTCTTTCTTTTGGGTCCTAGCATTTCGATAGCAATATACTATCCTGGTCTGATGACATCCCCCCTCAAAAATATTCTTTGTATCAATCTCCCGGGTGAAACGCTCACAGAGCTTATCACGTTTTATAAAGCAGATCCCCTTAAAGTAGTTTTTAAATTCCAGAGTGGACCAGATGCCTCAAGGAAATCGTAATACAGAAAATCAAGTTCTCCTAACCCTAACTGTCTGCACGGAAATGTTTAAATGAGACTATCCAAGGATACGACATGATTAGGAAAGCCATAATAAAGATGCAAGAATAATTTGCACACGTGCTGCCAATCTAAAACATGCAGCCTACTCGGAGGCAATTTGAGGAAAAATTGTCATGGCTATTGTCAGTGTTGTCACTTCATGATTTCCTTCCTCCTGGGGACTGCGTCTTATTCATTGTTGGTCTTACTGACGGCACACAGCACCACCCCTCTCAGGCACACAGTCAAGATCTCTTGAGTTGAATTTTCACTTCTCCTAAGACTTTCTATGCCATGAGACTTCGATAACAAAGGGGACTGTGAAGAGAGGAGGCTGGGGCAAATGGCTCAGTCATCAAAATACGGAGCTGGGCCACAGAAGGCGTGTTTAAGTAACGATTTGGAAAACTCAGAATCTAATCAAACACATCTGTGCCTTATATTCTCTACCTGCTGTCTCGCCTGAAATGAAGGTGCTTAAATCTCCATTAGTGGGTCAGGGCCACCCATCTATGGAAAAACAGAGCTGGACTCCAATCTGCTTTGCGGGCCCTCAGAATGGCTGCCAGCTGATCAGAAAACATTTAATGTGGGGGATCCAGTGTGGGGCAGGATGAACACAGCTGGCTGACACAGCAAGCCGTTACGAACAGCAACAAAAATGCCATTTGATTTGTGGGCTGAGCCAATCCATCTGGGAAATCACTCCAAGAAAGTAGCTGGAAATGACATTTCGGCTCTGATTTTCCTAGTCAAGTCTGCACTTTAAGCCAGAGACTCCAAAATAGCACTCCCGCTAGATGGTGTCAGCACAGTGCCACTCGAATCTCTTTTCCTTTGGTCTTTGGAGAGCGACTGTCGCTCTTCTGGAGATAACGGTGGAAACCGGAGGGGCTGGGAGATGGAAAGTGGACTGTGCCTCCAGCTCGTTTCCAGAGAATGGATTACCCTGCTGGCTGTTGACTCTTGGATTTCATATCAGGAGATCTGAACCCTGGGCCTGATGTACAGTGAGGCGTGCCATTGGCATTTGCAGAAACCTTGACATCCACATTGCAGTTCCTGAGTGGTGTCAGACAAAGGAGCGTATTAAATGACTGCCAGCCCGATGATAAGGCCAGTTATTACCGAGGTGTAGTTTCCCCAGGTCCAAAGACTCATAGTGGTGGCACTGAAGCATGCCGGGGAGCAGATAAAATTTAATTAATAATTTCCTTAGAGGCCAACAGTCTATTACAACTATGTTCCCCGCCGTTTTCTGCAATGACCTTATAGCTCATAAACATTACAGATGCACGCTTGGTCATAGTTTCATCTGCAGGTTCAATTTATGGCTTAGGTTGCACTGCATAATTAGCTAGACTGAAATGAAGGTTTTCAGATGCTACTGCTGGAAATGGTACAGGCTCGGCATAAGGCAGGTGTGTGCCTTCCTGCCTCTCTCGCGCTGTTCAGTCCGGTGCCGCGAATAGACAGTATAATTTCCTGGATTAACACAATACGCATTGTGGACAAAGCTGAGGATAAAGATGAAGTCTGTTTCTGAGTTATAGGGGACACATTTTGGTTTCTGTTGGGATTGGAAAGCTGGACACTAAATTAGGAAGCTCTTGTACTCCACAGAGGCTCAATCTAATTGTTTTCAGAAACACAAAACTGCAAAGAATGATGTAATTGGGGGTAGATTTTTCTCTCCTACCATAAAACATTTGTTCCTTTCAATAGAGCTGACAGTTTATTTTGGACCGCTTACGTGCCCAACACTTTGTAGAGCTGTGCAGGAAACAAACAAAAATCGTTTTCCCCCCCAAAATCTTAATTATCTTTGGGATCAGTTGTCTGGCACAAAATCGGGAAACCGTACATGTTTAATAAATATCTGTTGCATGAATGAATGAATTGTGGGGCATTTTATATTTTGAGTTACTGAAAACATTGTATAGTCAGACAAATAACAAGAAAATCAATTAGAAAGTATAGTCTCGAGCTTCCAAAAATTGAGAACCAATGTTTGCTGACTGCCTACTGCCAGATCCTATGGTACCAGGAGCCAAAGGATGCTGTAGCAGGTGCTGGTTCAGACTTTAAAGGCTGGCTATCCGCTAGCAAAACTGACTCCTTCAATTTGCCTGAATAAAACCCAAAGTATGACATTTTCTGCTTTTATCTTTGGCATCTTCTTTTCCCCATCAGAGGCTACAGCCACATTAGGTTACTCCTCATTTCCTCCCAGCACCCCGAGGTTTGCCCTAGCACCTAGACAGAACAGAATCTCACGTGCCTGTTGAATATAGAAAATACACAGGGAATAAATCATTATGCTTTTTGCTACTGGCATCCTTTCTGGTTCGATGTTCCTTCCCAGTTGCTTGTCCATCAAGACTCTATCTGTTCTTCAGTCTACCTCAGATACCATCTAGAACACAGCAGTGCACTGTTGGTGTCCATTTCATTCAGTCATTTGCTCATTCATTCATTCACTCAATTATGCATATCTCATCTCATTTAAAATGGTTAAGGCATCACGTGTTAGCTGAATAGCATGGAAGGATGGAATACCTATGGATTTTTGAGGATACGGTCTTCAGTGCCAAAGCCACCTTCCTTCCAATTCTCATCCACATCCCAGATGAGGATGATGATGAGAGCAGGGAACACTGTTGTCAGAACACTTACTGTTCGCTCTGGTCTGTGCTAACCTCCTCATGTATAATTACCTCACTCACACACACACCACCACCATGAGACGTGTTATTATCCCCAATGTTACAAGCGAGGCAACTAAAACAGATACACATGAACCTGCACCCAAGGCACACAGCTAGTAATGGCAGTATCACTATGTCAACTCAGGTCCAAAGCTTTGCTCTGAGCCACTTCCTGTCTCTCAATTCTTAACTCATCATAAACAGATGTGAAAGTGCGTCTACTGAGTTACAAGCTGAAAGAAGGAGAAAAATTGGGCACTCGAGTTGCCTGTCTGACGCCAGCTACCCAAATTTGTACAGTCATTCGATCATCTGGATATTTAGTCTACATGAACACAAACATATGGATATTTGGAAAACTGATGCTCAAGCAAGCATTTCAGATTTTATCTGAATGCCTGGCTCCATATGATACTGAGGCAAGGCGGGTTTTTTGTTTTTTGTTTTTCCTGAAAACAGAACAGAGATCTGAACTAAAAATAAGACCATTTTAGACAAACAGTATACGTATATTGCTTACTCATTGCCAGTGGAAAAATGAATTTTCCTTTCACTCTACCACATCATTTCATAGAATCAGCATTGCCCTAATGTGATACGTTAGGAAAAACTTCATCTGAACCAGCTCAAATCCAACTGAGGTTCAAATAAAGGGAGAAGGAAGATGCTGTCAATGAAGTGATTTTAGGTCAATCCAGGTTCTTCACCATCCACTGCCACAACAGAACCAGAACTCTGTGGAGGCACTGGGGGTCTTAACATGGTTGCTTCAAATCAAAATAAAGAGCCCATTCTGACTGACACCCATTTAGAACATCTCAGTTTCAGTGTTAGTCAAGGAAGCTCAGGACCCAGAAGTTTCCCCTAAAGCAGCTATCCCTGTTCATACACCCACAATCTCTCACCAGCTTCTAACATTACGGAGCCCAAAGACATGGCTCACAGCCACTGATACAGCAGCCTGGCTTACCAGTGACTCTCTTACTCCTCCCATTCTTAGCAGATGTTTCTGTTTGCTCCCGCTTTCTATTGATGTTCACTCATTGCACACATCACATTGTAGCAAAAGGCGTGAGATCCTCCAAACCTAACACCTCGATGGTCGTGTTCCTTCTTATCCATTTTATTGTGTTGGTTCATGGTTTTCCAACCTGTGTTTCATGAATACTGACCACTTTGGTTTCTGAACTCCCTTAGGTTATTTTACTACAGCAAATGCCTGGCTTAATTGGGGAGAGATGGGGGTGGTGGGGAGAGGGAAAGGGGGAGAGGAAAGGGAGGAAGGGAGGGACGGGGAGAGAGGGAGCATGTGTGCGCCAGCGAGTGCGTGCACCAAGGGCACAGGTCGGGGCCAGAAATGCTAGGGAGGCGGAAAAGAGAGAGGGGAAGAAGGGAGTAAGAAAGATAAAGAGACACAGAAAAGGGGGGGAGGGTGTGGATAGAAATGTAGATACAACAGTGGCATCACAGGATACCTTATTAATACCGAAAAAATTCCTTAAAACTGCCATCACATATTCTGATTTAAACTCGGCTTTTAGGAAATTTACCCCCAATATGCAAAATTATGTATAGTAATGGTTATTAAGATATCAAAAAACCGGAAACAATCAAGTGTCTAAACATATAAGGTAGGTTAAATAAATTAAGGTGCATTTGGACCATAGATTTTTATATTACACAGCTACTGAAAGTCATGTGATAGAAGAATAGTTAATGACACATTCGTGACCTATTCGATTGTCGGAAAAGTCATGACGCATTTTTGCAACAAAAAACACATAGAAAAAATGCGTCATGACTTTTCCGAAAACCCAGTATTTCTACTACAGATGCACACATGGCCATAGTCTCATCCTCAGGTTTAATTTATGACTCGGGTTGCACGGCATCATTAGCAACTGCTGGAAATGTTACAGACTCTGTATAAGGTGTACTGCAGTACAGTACAAGCCCTGGTTTTGTTAAAATACATATATGAATAGAATAAAGAGACAAAAATGTTCAAAAAAATGTCCACAGAACGTATTTTGGGTCCTTTAAGGATCCCTTGTGTCTGACCTATCATATTTTCTCTTCAGTTATTAATTAAATAAAATAATTTTTAAAACTTTTTTATGCTTTTCTGTGTTTTTTTTCCTATTTTCCACAGTCCACATATTTTTTGTAGTTAAACACCATGCTATTTTAAAAATGATTAATGTCAGAGGCTGTAAATGGTTAAAAACAAAACAAAACAAACAAAAATACCCCACTCCTGTAACACAAAAGAAACTTCTTATAGGGGGGTAGCTTTCTTTGTTGTAACTCAAGACAACGCATATGCAAGCCCCATAAAGAGGTATGATGATTTTCCAGGAAGAGGAGCCAAGGCCTTTAATCAGCAAACTTCAATTCCATGCCAGGGCTTTGTAGGCATTTTTTCATTACCTGGTTGGGGGATAGGAGCAAGAAGCTGGTTTCTGCCTCAGTGCGCCATAGTAGTAACTGATCACGTCAGGGGAATAGCAGGGAGACACAAGAGGATGTGCGTGCATCTTTCTGTGAAGTGCCTGTTTGTGTGTGTGCTTCACAGGTAATTCCAGAATGTACAGAATCTGGCCCACACAGAAAGAAGGCATTCTGCAATGGTAAAGGGTTGATTAGAATACCTTCAAACTTCCTATGCTGAAGAGAACAACAGGCTGGTTAAAAATGTATCCCTTCCGGGCCAGCTGAGTGGCGCGTCGGTTAAGAGCTGGCTTGGGACGCCAGAAGGCACCGGTTCGGATCCTACATATGAGGGCCAGTGACACCTTGCCCTCTACAGCTAAGATGCTGAACAACAGCTCAACCTGGAGCTGAGCTGCCGTTAATTGCCGGTGATGGCAGTAGGCTGCAGCCCCTGTGGCAGTGGGTTGCCATAGGCTACCGTGTGTAGCCAGCAGCCAGCATGAGTGGCCAAGCAGCCCCCGTGAGTGGCCGTCCAGAAGCCGGCGACCGATCTGCCTCACCCGGGAGGAGCGCAATGATGGTGCCAACTTGGGCCAGTGAAGCAACGTCCTCCACAACTAGACTGAAGAACAAAATGACAACAATTTGTCTGTTCCCCTTCCCCCAATTCCCCAGCGCTGTTCCCATCCCCCAATTCCCCAATTAAAAAAAAAAAATGTATCCCTTCCTTATTTAAACCCAAGTAAGATCCAGCTTTTGTCTGTATTATGGAACTATGTGCAAAGAACATTTTCTCAGTGAAGATCTGTCTGTCTATTTATCTACCTATCTAAAATTCCATATGGAATCTCAGTAACTAAAACTAAAATGTGAGAAGAGTGCATTCTCAATCCTCTAATAGAGTGAATTTTGACGTATTGGTATAAGAAATATAGTCATTATTTTATGTCAAGGATGTTTCCATATCACCCTGAAAATCTGCTGTGAATGAAAATTCTTCCAGCTCTATTTTAATTAAGCACTAGTAACTCTGGTGGAAAGTGGTTGCAAGCCAGCACATCTCAGGAGTATTGAACATTTCCTAAATTACCTAATGCTAAGATGGTAGGTTTCTCTGCCCAAACTTAACCTATGACTGCAAAGAGAGAAGCAAATAGAAAACAACAATTGCCCGAGAGAGCATAGAATACTTTGAGAACACAACCTTCACAAGGGCGATTTCTGAGCATTAGGGTGACTCCAGAACCACCCCCTTCCCCTTTCTCCATTTTTCTGTGGTGCACACTTTAGTAAAAACTCCTGTAAACGCATTACTCTGGTTCGGTCAGGTTGTCAAGTTAAGTGCTCCCCGAGGTAGTCAGCCAGGTACCAGTTATGAAGTTGGCATCTTCCTGTTTATCCCACATCCTGATAAGGAAGACGCTGCCATTTGCTGAAACTCCTGTTTGTCACAGCCCTCTGTCCACCTGTGGAGCTACTGATCGCCATCACCACCACCACCACCACCACCGCCACCACCGCCACCACTGCCACCACCATGCTGTTCTGGGGGCCAGCTCACTTACAGGCCATTGAAGATATTTATACCTCTTTACTATGTTTCTACAATCTGTTTTATTCTTCCACTCATGTTAACACTTCTCAGTATCATTTGAAGGAGTTACGTCTTTTGATTCTCCTTGCCTCTCCCTGCAGCCATCAGACTGGTAGAGACAAAAACGAAGACCCATTTAAGTATGATGTAACCTAGCAAGTTCCTTCTTATTATAGATCAGACTTCAGGGACAGAGAAAAGGTTCCTAAAAGTAATAAAAGGAGAGGACCTCTAAAATTTTCTATAAATCAACCATGTCAGGAAACTTTTCTTTCTGACCAAGCTAACCATAATAACACTTGTTACTTACTTTTATGCTCATTAGAATCCCAGTCTAATGCTTGTGCTTTATAGGGTTTATCTTGTTCACGCCGCCCAACTCTGTGAAGTAGTTACAGGAAGAAACCCCTATTTTGCAGACGAAGAAACTGAACCATAGAATGTGAAGGATTTGCCCAAAGCCACTTGGCTCTTTAGTAGCAGATTTACAGTTTGACCTTTCGAGCTGTCAAAAATCAAACAAAAGCGGTCTTTATAACCACTCAGTTTTTTTTCCTTCCCCTGGTCTGTGTTGGGGGTCACAAACTCAGATGGCAGGCAGCTAATTTCCATGAGTGGAGCAGGCTGGTAGGGGACTACAGCAGCCCTGGGATCCTCAGACCTTATCTGCTGAGGGTATCTGCTGCCCCACTCCAGCTATTTGTGACCATGAAGGATCTATGTTTTTACTGTGGCTGGAGGATCAGATTTCTCAAGAGAAGGTGGAAATATGGATATTTTAAGAAATCATTTGTTTCTTAAATGTTGGCAACTCGTTAAACAAAAAAATCTCTAAACATCGGGCCAACTCTACACTGGCCAAAAAAAGTCATCTGGAGGCAGAGTTCAACTTAAGAGGACACCAGGATTCAACTCCTGTATTTTTCTTGAAGCTCAAACCTTGACACGTGTAATAACATCCTGCTCCAATAACATAACACGTCTCTGACACAGCCATTGAATCTCTTATTGTCTCTGTGCAATGTGGCAAGGAGCTGAGTAGCAAACTTTCCCGTCTCTGCTCTGGGAGGCAGTGTGAAAGCTGAGCAGGCTTGAGAGAAGCCTGCCTTTCCAGCTGGTGATGGGAATCTGTCCCTTTCTCCCCTTCAGGCTGTTGTGTTAGCACCTCTGGAGTTGCCTCCGGCATTCTCATGTGATTCAGCTACAAGGCGGTTTCCACTGAATTTAGCTATATTTGGTGTCTTGGAGAAGAAAGGAAAGAAAAAAAACAAAAAACCCAAACCCTCTGAAGCCCCAAAAAATGTAGTTTAGCTTCAACTTTCTCTGTCCAAATTTTAGAGATGATGGTAAATTCCACATGCAGCAACCACATTTTTCTGTTTAGCACACCCTGGTTTAAAAAAAAAGAGCAATTGCTCTCCAAAATAGAGGGGTTGAGTTTGGCAGATAAACCCTAAAATCTTAGCATTAGGGAATTTGCAAGAGCACTTTAAGATCTGCAGTGAAGGGGACTCTTTAAATACAGTCCTTGAGTTTACAATTAGACCCCCTGCAACAACAGAGGTGTAGGCCTCTCTGCTTTGGGGTTTAGGCTCACACAAACCTCTGCATTCATTCATCCTCCTGAGTTCCTCCCAGAGACCTCAGCATCAGCAAATCAATCTTGCTCAGTGTTGTATCCCCAGCACTTGGCACAAACATTAATAAGTATTTGTTGAATAAATGAATAAAATGAAAGAAGGGCTCAGATCAGTGGGGACCAAGATAACATCTATGTTGTGATTTATTCATTCAAATATGTTGGAATGAACTCAGGTCCCTAAGGAGTGTGCTTGAGGAACAAAAGGTGGCCGCTGTTTCAGATCACTATGAGACTTTTGTTTGGCTATGTAGGGTGGAATCTGAGGGCAACAGCTGATTCTTCTCTGAATAAAGGAGGAAAGTGGGTTTCTGAGTAGATGTGGTGGTAAAAAGGAGGGAGAATATACCTAAAATTTGGGGGGCAAGATGTGGGAGCAAGACAAAAAAAACCTGTAGACTGTACGACATAACCCTCAGTTTCTCCACAAAACTTTCAGTAAAATATTCACTATCAGCAATGATTTTGGAGTCAATATGAACCGTATAACTAGCTTGCATGCTCAACATGGAAAACAAAATCAATGCAACCAAGTTCCTCCCTTGGAGGGGCAAACAATGAAAGAGCCAGAGAAACAAAACCTTACACTACAACAGGAGAAATTGCTCAAAGATATTTGTACACACCATTAATTTATGCAAAGACCTTTTCTGTGTGTTTATTGTGTGCCAGGCATGTGCTGGCACCTGGTGACATGGTGGCAAAGAAGACAGTCCAGGTCCCCTGCCTTCAAAGAGAGAGAGAGGGACAATAAATCTAAGGAATGGGATGGTATCAGCTACTGGAGCTTTGCAGAGAATAAAGAGGGTGACATTAGATAAGGGTGGATAGGATTTATCCTATCCCTGACCCGGTGGTCAGGGTTGGCCTCTCTGAGGAGTGGCAGTTGAGCTGAGACTTGAAGGATGGGAAGGCACCAATATATAAAAAAATCTGTGAATAAAGCTTTCCCAGAATGCAAATGGTCTAAGGTGGTACATGGTAAGTGATGGGGAGAGGGTGTTGAAGATGGTCAGACAGGCAGGCATGGGCGAGATCAGGGAGAAAGAGAACATTACTGGGTCTATAAGGATTATAGGTGGAGTTGCAAAGACTCAGAAATGATGACTGAGACACCAAGGTAAAGTGTAATCACAACACAAGGGCCTTGCATGCACCATCTCTGGGGGGCCGTTTTCAAACACTGGCCCTCCAGGGGGCAGGAAATAATGCAGTCTGGCTAATTGCCCTTCGGGACTGCTCTGTGTGTGAATGTAAAACTGGGGATTAGCCAGGCCCAGATGCAAATGGAAAGGGCACAGTGGGTCACTGGTTTTCCAGAAGGCTCTTCTCACTAGAGGTAGAAGTGAGAATGCCAATTACCCTCATTTCTGTGGAAGAGAGCTGGGAGAGGAGAAACACCCAGAGAATTCTGCTTCCGATTGGTTTGCAAATCATAACAATAACCCCAAAACTAAGAGAACAGGGGGGGGGAGGGGAAAGCCCCTTTGCTCTTGGGACCTTAAGTGATTAGAAAGAGTTGTTATTTGGCTGATTTTCACACTTCATTAGCATATGCATAATTTAACAAGGGAACATGCTGGGGGCTGGCATGGGTGACGGCAGCTCTCCATACCAACGGACTAGAAACTGGGGCAGCAGCATTGGGAGTGCTTAATTACGCCAGCGAGGCAACAGAGATCAGCGAGCGAGCAGAGGGGGATGAGCTCACGATGGCTCGGAACAAGCGCAGAAAGGCTGGCCCTCGTCGGCTTTTGCCCACGAGCTCACCTGCACTGACAGCCCTGGGGCAGCCTCCTCCTAAGGGAATACCTCCTCCCGAGGACAAAGTCACAGGCGCGAACCCTCATGCTCCCCAGCTCTCCCGCCATCAACACCCCGCCACCAGACAGCTATATCTGCTCCTCCCAAAACCTGGCAGCACCAAGAAGAATGAAGTACATCACGACCGTCCATCACACGTTCCACTTGGCGTTGAGGAGAAGGATGTGGAGCGGTGTTTTGGGGGCTGAACAAAATGACCTCTAGGAGAAGGGTCAGGGCTTCACATTTTAATTCTGAATTTGCTGATTAGACCCACAAACACAGCAGCAAGGGCAAAAGTCTCAACCAATGCTATCTTTGTACATTAGTTAACTTTTTTTTTTTAAAGATTTTATTGGGGAATTGGGGGAGGGGAACAGCGCTGGGGAATCAGGGAAGGGGAACAGACAAGTTGCTGTCCTTTTTATGTTCTTCAGTCTAGTTGTGGAGGACGTCGCTTCACTGGCCCATGTTGGTATTATCATTGCGCTCTTCCCACTGCGGTCGCTGGCCATTGGACAGCTGCTCACTGGCGGCTGCCAGCCACTCACGGTAGCTTATGGCAGCCCACTGTAGCTTCACTGCAGCCTTCGCCTGCGCTGGAGCCTCATGGCAGCCCAGCTCCAGGTAGAGCTGTTTTTCACCATCTTAGCTGTTAAGGGCCCAGCGTCACTGGCCCTCATGTGGGATCTGAACCGGGGCCCTGCTGCTCAGAGCTGGCATCCTAAGCCAACTCCTAACCAATGTGCCACTCAGCCAGCCCCATTAGTTAACTTTTAGGCTTTCTTCTCTTC
Organism: Hipposideros armiger; assembly: GCF_001890085.2. Taxonomy (NCBI): domain Eukaryota; kingdom Metazoa; phylum Chordata; class Mammalia; order Chiroptera; family Hipposideridae; genus Hipposideros; species Hipposideros armiger. The sequence goes on from NW_017731361.1 coordinate 8,481,479, forward strand.
CACTCAAAAAAGTATCTTTTAAACCCTAAAGAAAGATGAAAAAGAAGAGAAGGCAGACATACGCTACCTGCAGTGGGAGGACTCAGCTATGTGTAGTCACCTGTCCTGGATCTATTTCTCTGCCCTTTGGAGGGACACACCTGTAACTCAAAAACTGATGAGAGGAATGGTATGGGTGTTTCTGAAAGGATGAGGCAGGGAATTTTACAATTCTCACACCATATCTCACCTTACCACCATGTTCAATGTCATATAAGCTTATAATTATATCAATATCACATTGATGTATCTTGGTCCATTGGTCTATCCTGAGATGATTTACAAATCTTTTTTCTGCTCTAGTACCTCCTCAGCATCAATTCTTCTTTCTTCAGCTAAGGAAATGCTGGTTTTCCTTTTTCTCAATGTAATCCAGTGTGAGTGTGAGTGTGAGTGTGAGTGTGTGAGTGTGTGTGTGTGTGTGTGTGTGTCTTTAAGGTCTGAGCTGATTTGCATATTTCATCCCCCTGGCAATGGTGATTGGTTCAGGCATAAAAAATAATCCAATTTGGACCAATGAGAATTAGGTCCAAACTTTTGCTGCTATACTGAGAAGATTCCAACATATATTACTCTCTCCCTTCACACCAACTCCTCGCAGCTCTCCAAACATGTCAAACATTTTCATACCTCTGTGCTTCTGCAGATGCTATTCCACTTCTTGAATGAATGAAGAAATCCATCAGTTTTTCCATATGTTATTTTGGCTTAAATTCCCAAGCCTTATGCTACCATATTTAACTTAATAAGCATGTACTCACTACTATTATACCAGACCATTGGCTGTCTCATCAGCAAGCATTTGTCCCTTTTTCTGCCAACAGTCTCCTGACTTTTCCCTTTGTCATCCTTAAGTAAGATTTGGGTGGCAATGATTTTTCTCTCAACATAAGAGTTAGGCCTTAATTGGCTTAAGTCCATCAGGTATTCCATCTCACTAAAAAGATTTTGGAATGGGCAGAGAATCCCAAAAGACCTAATGAGGTGTTAGGAGACAGTACCTAAGGATTTAAGGAACTGTGAGGCCAATTATTTTTTTACCATAGATAGTCTGAAACAACTTCTGGGTCTCCATAAAAAGCAGGACAAAGAGACTATCAACCCAGGGTGCCATAGCTGAGCTGGAGCACGCCTTATCAGAAGCTAGTATTCCTTTGAACTTTTAAATTGTGTGTACCAAATTTTTTATTAAGCAAATTTTTAGTAAGATTTTTCAGCCCATCAACTGACAGATTCCTGACCAATACAGTGACCACAAAAAAAAAAAAAAAAAGTTAAACAGCTCAGGAGCCGGGACAGAAACCTGTGGGAAATTATAAACTATGTTCTAGGCCAACTCTGAATTGTTCATGTATTCATCCATTCAACAAATATTTGAACACTTATTATATGCCAGGTACTGTTCTAGGAATTTGGCTGTATAGCAAGAAACAAACAAACAAATATCCTTTTGGAACACAGATTCTGGTGAAGGGAGCTATTTATATAATAACAACATTGATGAATAAGTATATATGGTATGTTAGAAGGTGACTACGAGAAAACAATGAAATTGAGGCAGATCCGAAGGGTCAAAGGTGGAAGAGTGCTTCAATTTCAAATAGGTGGTCAATATAGGCTTCCTTGAAAAGACAACACTTGAACAAAGACTTGAAGAAAGTAAGGGAATTGGCTATGCAGGGAGAAGAGCAGCCCAGGCAGAAGAAATAGCAAGTGCTAAGCCCCTGAGGACTGGTGAGTTTCAGCAGCAGCAAGAAAGCTGTTAAGCAGGGAGACAGCATAGGAACGAGGTCAGAGAGGAAACGGAAGGGCTGATGGTGTGGGACCTTACAGGCCACCATAAGGGACCTTTTACACTGAGTGAGATGGACATTCATTGGGAGATTTTTGAACAGAGGAGTGACATGATCTGACCTAAATTCTTACAGAAATCAGCCTGGCTATTGTATGAAGGATAGATTTAGGTGGAGGCAGGAGACTGTTGCAACAATGTTTGTTGGCTAATGCCTTGGATCAGTGGAAGTGGAGAAAAGAGATTGGATTCTACATAGATTTAAAAAAAAATAGAGAGCCGATAGGATTTCCTGATGTATTACATGTGAAGGGTGAGTCAAGAATGATTCCAAGGTTTTCAGCCTCAGGGACTAGGAGGAGGAAGTTGCATCAACGATGAAAGCGACAGCTGCAGGTACAAAGGGCTTGTTCAGAAGAGGATCAGGAGTTCAGTTTGAAAATTTGAAGTCTGAAATGTTTTACTGAACACCCGAGTGGAGCTTCTGAAGAACCAGTTGGATATATAATTCTGGGTTCAAGAGAGAAGCCTGGGGTAAAGATATGAATTTGAGAGTTGTCAGCATATAATGTGTCAAGTCACAAAACAGGATAGAATAACGAAGGGAGTAACTGTAGATGAGAAGAACGGATCCACAAACTAATTCATTTAATCAGTTTATTTAAGCCGTACAATAACCTCAGGAAGTCAGTTATTATTGCTACCCTTATTGTACAGTTGAGGGAAGCAAAGCCCACAGATGTTAAAATCACACAGCACCTTGGCCAAGAGCACATGTGCTCACTCAGCTGTGTATAAACAGGGGTAAGTAGCTGAGCTGGGACTGAAACCCAGGCAGCCTGGCTCCAGAGTCTGTGCTCTCAACTATTACTCAATACTGCTGCCTGTTCCCCGATGGGTATGGTTAATCAACTGATGGATATTTAGGATTAGCAATAAGGAGCATGCACAGGACGTAAGCGTGGCCAACTGAGCTGAAAGAACTGTTTCCTGCCTCCAGAGCTAGACTGGGCTGCAAATATAATGCCATGAAGCCAAGACAAATGTAAGAGCTGAAGTCACTGCATTCAAACACAGGAAGACCAATTTGCTCAGTGGCCTCATACTTAGATTCCCTCGGGAATCCTGTTAAAAGATGCAGGTTCCTGTGTGACCATCCTAGACACTGATTCAGTAGATACTGAATGGGCCTTGGGAACTTCATTTTGACACGTGTCTCAGGAAATTCTGAATACCCTTTTGAAAAACACTGTCATAGGAAATCTACTTCGGTTCATCTCTGTCCAGTAGCTTTCCACCCAAAAACAACCAATAAAATTGGACTTTAATTCATCTTAACTTCACAAATGAGACTGGGACAAAAGCAACTCTTCTGCATATGGTGAATAACTACAGCTTAGCTTGGAAAAATAGTTTGATAGTCTTTATAAAGACCTTCAGTTTTCTTTCGTTAACTGGTAATCAATTTTCTACTTGAACTAAATTGATCTTACTTATTCATGTTAGTAAATAAAGTGGTGCTTGAACTTTGCACAGCAAATAGTAGTTCTTTACTAAATACTCATTGAAAAGATATGTGAGAAATGTATGTCTTACATCTGTCCATGGAGACCCAAGCTTATTTGGATATCTTCACCCAATGATAGTTACAATCAAAGTGTATTAGCATTTAACTTAAGCTAATAAGTGACTATTCTTTACATACAAGTATATTAAAAAACTGCTGAAGCAGAGCTATAAATAAAGTGGGTTGGTGTGAATGCCCACTTCCTTTCTAGTTCTGATCAGACAGACAAACACAGAGCTTCTCAGAAATGCACATAACTCATGTATTTCAGCAGTTGAGCAAGCCCAGAAAAACATGAGGAAAATAGCTAATATTTGCTCCCAATTTGGTTGGAATCTAAAGGCAATTGCATCAATGAGGTCCTTCAGCACCAAATGCCATTGCCAAATGTTTGCACATCCTATTGTTTTCTGTTTCTACTTGGGGTTTTGAAAACAGCCCGTTCAAATTGTCTCTATTTTAGCAATGTGACTAATCACCACATTAACATGGTGTGGCTTCATTTTAATTTCAGAAATTTTTTTCAGAACCAGTGACTCATCCAATTTATTGGTTTCAAGGGGAGGCTATCAAATGAAATTGGGCTAATTGGTAAAGCAGGAAACCCAAGAAAACAAAGAGCAGTTTCTACCTCCACATTTTTGTGCAAATGAAAATATGGGGACAAGAGGAATAATTGCTCACTTCCATCCAACCAACTGTCCATCAACACCCATTCTTTTAACCATGTGTGTTCAATATACACAGCAATGCAGTGTTAGTGATCGGGGTCGCGGACTCTTAGTTGCATGGTCATGAGCATATTTTCAGTTTCTTCCTCTACAAATGGGGCCAGTGCAAGTATCCACTGTTAAAAAGATTAGACAGCATGCAAAATTACTAGCATAGAGTCTGGCACACAATCAATGCTCTGAAATTATTAGTGATTGTCATTTTGTCTATGAACCGGCTTATCTGGGTATAAACATGCACACGGGCTATCCCTACTTTTTGACACTTTGCACTCAGCTGCCTAGTTACTGCCCAATAAGCATCTCTGCCTCACCTCTTCCACTGCAGCCATTCATTCTAGGGTTTGTGCTGCTGACTCAAATGATGGTACACCAATGGATGATAACATCTACATAAGAACGGCATTGCAGTGATCTGACATCTGAAGAGGATTTCAGAAATGCAGTGATATCATCTTATTAGCTTGAGAAATGAAAAAGAAAACAGGGGGCATCTTCATGTAGGTCCACATATGCTGGAAGTGGGTGCACTCAAGTGATCCCCGTTCCCATGCTTCCAAGTCTAAACGAAACTGTCCCTCAGCCAAATCATCATAAAAGATGGAGCCATCATCAAGAATGGAGTGAGCAGAACTGAAACTGCCCACCTGGTCTCACTATGGGCAATGCAGTTTTTATTAGGGGCCAGGTTTAGGTTGTTGGGAGATAAAGTGCCACGTCCCTGGCATCTGACTGCTCTGGTAGCTGCAACTGACAGATCCCTTTTTTTCCTTTTCATTTGCATTCATGGAATGTCACCTATATGCCATACACTGTGTTAAGTGCCTTGGGGGGAAAGAGAGGCAAATAAGACATGATCCCTGAAGTCAAGGTGACGATAACCCAAGGAACACACTATTGCTCCAACAAATGCCTAGCAGAAAACCTGACCCCTAACTGATGCTTCATAAAGATTTGCTAAATGAATGAACAAATGGACAATTTGGGCAATCCCATCTTTAAGCCCAGTGTGAAAAATGAAAGGAATCAGGCCAAATTTAGGGAGCCTGTTAGTAGCTACCATTGCCAAAGGGCATTCTTTGTCCTGAAGCTTCTAAGCCTGGTCAGGAAGTTCAAACTTTTTTACTTAAGCTACTCATTTCTGATGAGTCCACTCACCTTCTGCTTCTTACCATTACCCAAGGTCTATTCTGGTCTTATGTAGTCGAGACAGTGACTTACTATAGAACCACTGGCAATGGAAAGAATCCGTTTGACCTCACGAGTCCATGCCCCCATCCCATAGGAACCCCACCTTTCAAGGAGGAGGTAGGAAATCAACTAAACTCATTGAAAAATTTTGGGTGTCTCTTCTCTGTTAGCTTTTGACATCCCTGCTGTGTTCTCACAGCATGGAGATGAGCCACCATGGTCCCTATAACAACACGCACTACTCCATTGCAATAATAAGAAAAAAGTGTTCTCACGTACATCCTGTTGGCTATTATAATATTTATAGTGCGGATACAGTCATGCTTTAAAGGCTTTCAGGACACTCATGAACTTGAGGATGCACCATCTGTGGATTCTTGTCATCACATAATGCAAATAATTGCTTTTTAAAAAATCCATGCCACTCTTGCTAATTTTTTCATTTCCACAAGCTACCCCACTAATAACCTCTGGGTATTTACACAGTTTATTTAATTATGCAGTGGTATTGTGTGTACCGAACATTATGCAGTGAGGTCTGTGTATATTGAACGCGCCATCCGGATTTTTAAAACCAGCTCTCTTGCTTTGTTTCTTTACTCTATTTTTAGCTGGACAATAACACCGGTCTTTCTGGCCTCTGGAGGGATTAATGTTCCTAAGAGCTGTAAAGCTGCAAGACGCTGCCTCGGTGCTGAGTATGATATAACAAGATATGTTTGCAACCGCGAGCTTAGAAAGACCTATCTGCTGGGCATCTGCGGCTCCCAGCCATTACTGTCATCAAATGGTACTTACTGAACACGCAGTGACTGTTTTGTGAGCTCCAAATTAACGGGAGACTCCCGAGCACCTAATTTTATAACATTATCCCCTTCTTTGTTATCTGTATTTGTTTGTTTCGAAGACTGACATTTTAATTGGCACTGAGGACTCCAATGCACAACTGCAATTTTCCTTTTAAAAGCTTAGAAAGCTGCTACCTGAAGACATGCAGTTTAGCTCGCGGAGTGCAGAGGTTGGCAGGGGCTGTGTAGCCACAAGTGCCAGGAAATGCCCTGACTATGGGAAGAACATCGGAGCTTGTCTCAGAGGCGGGCTGGGAAATGAACAAGCCATTAATCTTCTTTCAGAGCCACCCTTCCCGTATGTACTCCATCCTACACAGACAGGTGTCTTATTTTTAGTTTCCTTCTGAGGAGCTTTCCATTTTTATGCCCCCTCCCCCACCCTGGTTTCTTCACCAGTTTGGTGAGTCTGGCTTTGATCCTCTAATTGGCTTTCCCCCTCCAATCCTTCTTGAGTCCCTTGGAAGGCAAACTGGCCTATTCCTTGCCTATGTTTTATCTCAACGTTTTCCCCTCTGTCGCCTCATTTGGCTACTGTTTTTCATCTTCTGATGAAATTTAGCCTGTGAAGGCTCTCGTAACCCTGGCTCCCCAACCTTCCCCTGAGGAAGCCTTCCCAAGCGATCATTTCTTTCTCTTACCCACGACTTGCACAGTCCTTGCTTTGCATCTTCCCTGTATAACACATGCTATGCTGATTCCTACCCATCAGCTCCGAACTGGTGGAGACGTGTGGGAGGCTAAATCGTCACACGCCAGGTGACACTTGGTATACTGAACCCAGAGCAGAGGCGTAGGAAATATTCTTGGACAAGTGAATGTTTGAATTAAACTATTTAAGTGCTTAAAAAAGAAGGTTGTACTGATGTTAAAATCAACACCTAACACCATCTAACCATGTGCTGGTGCTTAGAACAAAATCAATAAAAAAATAACAATAGGAACAACGGATATTCACTCAGCACTTAACAATGTGCCAGGTACAGGGTTGGCGGCTTTGCTTGGGTCTTCTCTTTGACCCTCTCAATAGCTCTCTTAGGCATTAGTATTGCAGAGGGGAGATTGGGGTGTTGAGAGTTAGCTTTCTCTAAGGCACACACCTGACAACTGGCAGATCTGGGATTCAGGTCTGTCTGACCCCCACAGTTTGCTCTCTTAGCAACTTGAGTGCACTGTCTTCTTTTTTTCTTGTGGCCCATTAAGAAATATCTACTCAGGCTCACCCAGAGTGACCTTGTCCGAGACTTTATGAAACCTTATGTATAAGGACAGGTGATGGACACACTGAACAATCAGAGGTGACTTTTCAATTTCTGTAAGGAAGGTCTGCTGACTCCCATTCCATGGTAGACAGAACAAAGCCATGACTAAGGCAAGTTGACCTTCTCCCCAGTTCTTAGGACCAATGGTTTCTTCATTGTCTTATTCATTGTCTAGGTTCTTATATCAAATCTTGTTACCTGGCAATGGCCATATGAGTATTTCTTCTGGTCTTTGTCTTAGAGGTTAATTGCACCAGGCTAATTTAAATATGAACACAATAAACATTTTAAGAGAGAGAGAGAGAGAGAATGAGAACATGAGAGATTTGGGGGTAGTGCTGGTGTTGGTAGGGAGCTCTATTTACTTTTTGGTTAATGCCTGTACTGCAGGAGTCCAAAGTCCATAAGAGAGGTGTGAAACCAATTAGGGTTTCTCACCTCCTGGCTGCTAGAGGCTATGCATATTGCACACCTGAAATATATGGGTTTGCAAAGGGATATGGCTGGGCTACAGTTACTCTGCTATGCTGCAGAATGGCTCAGTGCCAACCTGGCCTGGACAACATGTCCACTTTCCAGTCTTGGGCTAAAAGGGTTGTAACCTAAAAGAACAGAGGGGAACAAAAGAGTTTCAGCAAGAATGGGAATACAGCATGAATCACAGAGAGAAGAGATTACCATCAAAAGCTTTTAAAAAGTCTGCCAAAGCTATATAGCTCTCTGGTAATGACTGTGACTGTAATTTCTGCATATTTTAACAGATGTTCTGTTTATAAAACTGCAAACGGATTTAGGGGTTATGAATAAAGCCAGGAGGCCCTGGAGATGTTTCTTTGTATGATTAACTGACCACAGGCCATTTGTTTTACAACAAAGATGCTCAATGATCCATAGTCCATGATTTATATCGGCCCATGCATACTAATGGCTGATGTCTCCATGGTACTTCTCATTAGCATCTGAAGGGGGATTGGAGGAAAACAGATTACGGGAATAGCTCCCCATTGCTTGACATGATAGTTCATTAGTGGGTGTGGAATCGATTCAAAAGAAAACTAAGATAATCATAAGCTGAAATTTGAATTATAAATTATAACAATTAAGGAGTCCAATTCAATGATGAAAGAAAGAATATGGCTTTTCATAACCTTAGCTATATGCAACTTGGTAAGCTGGGAATGAGAGGTTGTTTTGTATCTCACAAATATAGACAAATCACATTAAAATCCTAACAATAAGCATAATGGTGCCGACTTGTATTGATCACTTAACTATGCCATTCTGCTGGGTGATTTACATACATTTTTTCACTTTACCTTCACTGCTATATACTGTAAGGACCCCCATGGACTGGAGCCAGCAAGGCATCAAGGTTTGGGCATCCACAGCTATTGGCTACTTTTTCCCTTTCTTGGGACCCTTCTGCCTCCCTACGTGTGAACTCTGATGCTCTTTCTACCAAATGAATTTCTCTGTTTACTCATATTCACTGCTGCCTCATCACTTCACTTAACCTCATGGTTTCATCTCATCTTAAAGCTCTGAAAGCTAAATAACTTGGTGATATTTTGTAGCCTAAATGCCCAAGAGAAGGAATCTGATAGGCTCAGCTAACTCCTTTTATTCCTTTTTTTGGGGGGCAGTGGGTAAAGTGTGTGTGTGTGTGTGTGTGTGTGTGTGTGTGTGTGTGTGTGTGTGTCTGTGGGGGGTTCTAGGCCACGTCAGAGTCACAAGCAAGCCTACTGATTGGCTGTGTTTATATCAGTCTTTCCCCTCCAGTCCAGTCAGCTGTGTTTGGATGAGGTGGTGATGCCACAGGGCACAAAATAATAAGGCCCCTCTATGAACCCTTCGAGTGGAGATTGGAGCAGGGCAGATTTCCTCAGATGGTGAAGCTACTACCATCAGCAAGTCAAGTTCAGCCCTGAGGATGACGGGGAAAGACATGGGCTAGGGAGTCAGGCTGTCCTCCTCTGCCTCTTACTAGCTGCTGGACCTCATGCAGTTATGTTGCAAGACTGAGCTTTGTTCACTCACCCACAAAATGGGGAAATGATGATTACCTACTTCATGAGGTTAAGAGAATGAAAGGGATGTACAGGCGCTTAGCACAGTGCCTGGTCTAGAATCCACACTTAATCGATGCTAGCTCTTATCATAATACTATTAACACATTTTACGAATAACCAATGATAACTGCAATAACTCCTCCATACATAAGCTCAAATTCGAAGATTAGTCAGTTCTTCTAGCGGCCCCACTGAACTGTGCTGGAATGAGAGGGAGGAGCATGTGTCTGTCATTCAAGTCAACCGGGTAATTTTGTTTTCATTGTGAAAAGACAAAAGCTGGGTCCTCAACTGGTTCTAAACTACGGGATTCTTTATATCTAACAGAGGTCGGGGTGCTCCCAGGCCTTCCTGAATGACCCCCTGAAATGCCTCGTGGGTCTTGGGGCTTAAGAAGCACCATCTGGCTCTGAGAACTCACTATAAATTTTAAGTCCCCAGCTTCATGCCCCCTTTTTCTCCCACTGAGAGACCCACCTCCCAAATCTGCTTTCTGTGCTCTCTCTGGAATGTTATCAGCAACTTCCATGTGACATGGCTGGGTCAGTCCCCAACATCTGGCGTCGCTACCCCCAAATTTGTTGGATAATTAAATTCTATCCAAGAACTCAACAGGGGGTGGCAAATGAATACCTGAGGGCACCACTGCCTGGCTCTGGAAGTTTCATTTGAGTGCAAATGATCACTATTGGTGTGTATTTGCAAGCACAAAAGAATTAGTAAATGCTCCTGGAACGTCATCTCATTCCATCTGTTGCCAAAGTTCACGTTAAGTACCAAATCCAAGGGAAGATAATGAGTGATGTGACAGTGAACTTGTGTTTGGAATTTCAATATCCCCAGGTGATGCAAACAGGCACATTTGAACTTGTTCTCAAAAAAGAATCTCAAGCTTTGGGACCTGAACATATGGTCCGAGTTACTTAGCCAGATAAGACATGGGATTTCCTACAAGTAGGGTTTTGTCAGCAGGTTGGCAAACAATCGTCCCTGAGCTTGGACACTCCCAAGTCATGGTGGGGGTGGGACAAGGGTGTATCAAGGTCGTTCCACAAAGGACACTCACAAAAAAACAAGAGACCTAACCTTTACGTTATGCCCCCCAAGAAGCCAGCATGAGTCATGCGAGTGCTTTGAACCCAAAGGACTGCTGTGGGGTTGGAAAGAGTCCAACCTGGCGATTAGAATTAAGCCTCAGATAAATTTTACTCCTGTCTTTACTATCAACATTAATAACACCAGAGCCATAAGGAATGTTCATGCCATAGGAGGTCGGTGGGGTACACAGAGCGAGCAGCAATGAACTTAGCTCTCTATGATGCAAATGCTACTTTTCTCAGATACAATGTTTACTCCAGAGAACATGCCTAATGCTGTCAACTTCTCTAAATGCTTTACAGCTATTGTTCCTTAGCTTGAATCAGTGCACATTTAAAGTATTTATTAGGAGACTAAATCCCCGGGCAATCTGCGATGCAAAATTTTCCTATATTGTGTATTTTCAGTGCTGCGTAAAACCCACCATTAGAAGAACGACGCAAGCCCCGGCAAATGCCTCGCGTGGGAGAATGTTCCAAGGCAATGCTGGGAAATATCAGCTACATTTGTTAACTTTAGTACAATTGAGACACTTTTAAAGATAAAGGTCATTAATATTTCAATACATCATTAAATTTAAATTCGGAACTGAGAACTCTTATAAGTGAGAAGCCAGCCAGTTTTAATTAGGCATTTAATAAAAATTCTCTATGTGAAGAGAAATACTCACTTGGATGTCAGAAGGAAAAAAAACCCAAAAAACAAAAACCACAATAGAATGAATATTTGAAAAATGTTATAGTCTAGCTGAGTCACGTGGCTTAATTTGAGCCATCACTAACAGATCTAGCCAATCAAGTTTCTTAAAAACTCTGTGATGTATGTGACTCCTGAAAACATAAGGAAAGCTTAGCCCCGTCAGCCTGGGGTAATGATAAGGAATGTGAATGACAGTGTTAGGCACCCCTGTATGTAAGCCTGCCACTGATAAACTATGTGATTTTTGGCAAATTAATTTGCCTCAGTTTTCCCATCTGTAAAGTGGTGGCAGCGAGAGTTGGAAGCCAAGTGGGACTTGGCTTATACAATTCTGAGGATTAAATAAGGTGACAATCATAGCTAACATCTATTGACCACTCACTATGTGCCAGGTATTGTTAGGGTACATTATTGTAGGCATCTTAGGGTACATTATTTTACTGAATTCTCACAAATCCAATGAAATGGGCACTTTTAGCTGTCTTTTTAAAGATGAGGAAACTGAGGTTTGGTGAAGATCAGTAACTTGCTCAGGTGTCATTATTCGCATTTGGCAAACTGGAACCTAACCCCACCCGTGCACACAGTTCATGGCTCTGCTGCCTGCCTTCTCCCCTGCACCCCGACGCCTGACCAACTGCCTTTTACATGGACTATCTTAGGTACACTGTAAACACCTTGACAGCCAGGGTTTTGACTTGCCACTCAATAAATACTTGCCAAGTGAATGAATGAATCTTTTAATGTTGTCTAGAAAGACAAATCAAATTCTGTTTAGGAGCAACAAGAAGTCTCTTAGATTGAGCTGAAGGTATGGCAGAGATTGTGGACTTTCTGAAATGAATTCTTTATGTGCTGGACGCTAATCTCTTCAAGCTGGAACAAAAAGGGGCCAACAGAACAATTGCAAAGCTTTGGTTAGTGGCCTTGACAATGAACAGCAGCAGGTTGCATGAGGAATAGCATAGTGTGCAGTGGTTCACATCCTGTGCTGGGCTCTAGGGAAGAAATGAGGCTGAGTAGGAACAAGGCGGCCTAGTTTGGGGAGGAGGGAGTGGGGGTGGTGGGGGTGGTGGTGGTGTGTGTCTGGAAGTGAGGAAAAGCATTCCAACATTTTAAGTCAAGGAGGGTGCAACTTCCCAGCTACAAGAGTTGCTTTGGCCTTCAGAATCAAGCTGCAGGGTCCCAAGATAGTAGCATAAACAACAGCCATTCTCCTTGCTCAAGCTGTGGGGGTCAGATTTTATGTGCCGGGAAGAGATTAACTTTATTGCAAGGAGAAGGATTTAATTGCAGGCAGCGATTAGCCAAATGATTAGATCAATAGAATGCAGGTCAAAGTGTGCTCAGAAAAATCCACAGCTCTCATTACATGGAAAGTGGACGACTGGGAAACCATTTGGGGACCCTGAGTCATTTGAGCACAAAGTCATCTGCAAACCTTTCAGCAGACCGCAGATGCACTCTTTTCTTTACCCAGCAATGATAGCATGCTGACTCAAGGAACGCTGCCCAGCTACCCCTGGAATGGGAGAAAGCCAATAAAACAGCTGGGATCCTTGAATGCTGTTTTTAAAAGCGGGAAAGACTCTTGACTGGTCAACCTCTTCATTCTCTAATTGCAGCAAAAATCAATGGTTTTGAAAATGGACAGCAGATACATCTTTTCCATTTATCTAAGAAGATATTGGGGCAGAAGATGGAAAAGTGATGTCATCTAAAACGCTTCAGTTTTTGTAGTAGCCAAAGCCCTCCTATTCCATCAGTTCTGCGCTTGTATTAACCTTTGGAAGGAATTCAATGACAGCAATGGAACATGGTAACTCAGATATGACTGAAGTACAAACTACACCTTAGGAGAAAAATGAATTGGTTTGAAAGTGGTATTTTGTTTAAAGGATACCTTACTGGCTCACAAAGCACCCCAACAAAGTGAGATTATACAGAGGAGATGTGTCTCAAAGGGAAATCTGTGTTGGCTGGCTCACCCAAGATGGGGCCCCAAAATATGTGGCTCTATTTGTGACCTAGATCTGACAGGCCGAGGCCACCGATTCATTTAATTATCAGCACCTCAACAAGATGGAATTCCTAGTTCTTGACATTTACCTCTTAGAATCTAAATCATATAGATGGCAAAGACCTAGAAAACTGTTTGAACCTACTGTGGCCATTGAAGCAGATAAAGAGAGAACATCGAGAAAAAGGCCAAAATGTCCAGAATTCTCTGGAAGGCTTGCAGGTGCCATTTCACTCATCTTGACAACACATTTGCGCAATTTGTCGGATGGTAATACGAACTGAGTGTGCCACCTAACATATGGGAAAGTAGGGAGATCAACATGCATGTATGCCTGTGTTGCACTTGTGTACACGTGTGCACACCCACGCCCATGCACACACATACCCCTTTATCCAAGGTCACCTGGAGTCAGTGACAGTGATCATAAGCGTTCTAAGTTTAGTCTCTTTTACCACATTGTCTGAAGGAACTGCAGTTCGTGCCTACCAAAGAAACACTTTCAGTTTCATGACAGCTTGGTGCTTCATTTCCATCTTTCTCACGTGGAGAGGCCATTCATTTTAGGCTCCCTAGGAGTAAAACATATGACCCCCCCAAAAATGGCTTGTGCACAGGCTTTAAGTTCCTGGCTCCTGCTCAGCTTGTAATAATTGCTCTAGAATCCTGTGTTTGTGACATTGAAAAAAAGAAGAGACACTTGAGTCTTTTCACTCTGCCATGTTTTGCGGTGCCGTTTCCTAAATGCAGGCTGACTCCTACATCTCTGCCAAGATTCTTGTTGTCAGCCATCATCACATCCAGCCTGGAGCTGCCTCAAGATGGAGAATGGAGTGACAGAGGAGGCTGGTATCATGGAAGGAGGTCTGGGATGCGAGTCAGCACATCTGAACAGGTAGTCCCTCACTGGAAGGATGTGGGCAAGTGGAGAAATCTCCACCCTTTGCTATCCTTGGCTGACAGATGGAAAGGGAAGTACGAGACAGAAGGACATTTTGCAAACTGCTGACTGTCACGTAATGCAAGTAGCCACTTGGGGAAGTGCAAAAGTGCACGTGACATTGGGGCAGGCGACAGGGGAGGTTAGTTTTAGACTTGGCTCTATTTCTAATTATCCCACGACCTTAAGCCTCCCATTCTGGGTGTCTATTGCCGCATCAGAAAAATAGTGTATTAAACCCTAGGCTTCAGGTGCTCAACAATCTTGATACCCTTAAGTGTGGACCCAGGGCCAGTAGCATCTGCAACAGCTGGGAGCCTGGAGCAACGTGGAACCTCAGTCCCCACCACCATCCACTGAAGCAGAACCTACATTTATAAGACCCCTAGGCCTACTATAAATAGTCCAGTGCCTTGCATTTTCACAGAAAATCCATTTCATGAGACACTTCACGACTTCCTATTCATGGCGGAAAAGGTATGGTAGTATTTTGTTGTTTATGAGTATACTGTTGCGTCATGAAATGAGTCCAGTCAGTTCCCTCTGCCCCTCCTCTCTCTCTCTGATCACAAAGCTCACCGACACTGCTATCCAGTGTGGGTCTGGAAACCCAAGAGGATCGTGCTTCATATTAAAAGATACTACTACACCAAATTGGCTAAGGCATAAATTGTGCCAGACAGTATTAAGTGCTTTCACATAGTAACTCATTTAAGATGTAAATCAGTCCTGGGAAGTAGGTTTTAGTCTTATCCTCATTCTACAGATGAGAAATGTAAATTTTGGAGAAGTTAAGTAACTTGCCCAAGATCGCACGGCTGGAATTTGGCAGAAGTGAGATTTGAACCTATGTCTCTCACCCAAGTGTATGTGTTCAACCACCATGGGACATGACCTGTCCCCCCGCCACCACCACCACTTGGTTAAAACCAGGGGCACTGCCTCCTAGGTATTTCCACTCAACCTTTGTATCCTGCACACAATTCTTGCTACTCACCCTCCAATCAAAATATTTTAGAGCTCTGCTGTCCAGTGTGGTTATCAGCAGCTACATGTGGCTATTCAAATGTAAATTAAATAAAAACTTCAGTTCCTCGTTGCACTAGGAACATTTCAAGTGCTCGGCAGTCACACATGCCTAGTGGTTGCAGTGTTGGATAGCACAGATACAGAATATTTCCATCATCAGAACAAGTTTTATTGAATAGTGTTGTTTTAGAGAATCAAATTGCTGAAAAGTATTACTCCACCATTAGCCTTGTCCCTTATTTTTACTACTTCTGGGTACTGATCGCTCTACTCTTAAATGCATACTTAGAAGAGCCATCTCAGCACCCGTCCGCTAAGAGGTAAGAGGCCATCTGGGGAAGAACTGGGAGATCCTGTCTCTCCAACAATCTGAGAGCTGTAAAACTTGACCCTGATTTCAAGTTCAAAGACCACATCCACAAAGAAGACTCAGCTTTTCGTGTGTATCGCCAACCTTACAGCCTTGGCCTTTATGATTCATTGTGACAACTACTCATTTCTGTCAGGGGGGGGAAAAAAGTCCAATCAGGCAGAGTTTTATTTCCTCTCTGAAATAAAATAGAACTGACTGGCCAAGGTATCTCCAGGGACATCTGCTATGGGGCCTTAAATTACCCAGTAACACTTCTCGTCAAATCCCACTTCCATGTTGGAGTTTGCAATCAACATTTATCTCTATCAGACAGACCATCTGCAGGTTTCTAATACCACTTTTATTATTACCTTGTAAATGTAAAAATCCTCGAGGCAGAAATACCAGCTGCTAACACAGGAGTGTGTATGAGCACCCACTTCTCCTGTGATGAATGTCCCTGGGTCCCAGAGTCTCAGCAAAAAAAAAAACATACCAAGGATTTGCCTGGAAACTGTGTCTTGTATGAATCCAGTGTTAAGGGGCTTTGGGGGGCAGTTCTCTCCAGTGATGCCACTGACACAGAATGACTGTCCCCTTCTGTGTCAGTCTTTATACTGTGGGCTGTCAGTCTTTATACTGTGGCAATCGAGGCAAATAATGGGGACAGAAATTCTTACCAATGTTCATAACCAGACACACCATAACAGGATATTAATGAATAATAACAGCTATTATTTATTGAGGACGTGCCTATTTTATGCCAGACGTGTGCTATAATCCGTTGGGCCCCTAACCGCCCAGTTCAGTCTCCTTGAGCTCTCAACCTAGCAAAGGAGCTAGACCATTCATCTAGTAAGAGCCCAGATAAGTGTATCATGACGGATTTTAATAATGGCTGGTGATGAAAGAAATAAGGTGCGGTAGTAGAAACCGGGGAGACTTTATTTAACACACTGAAGAGCCTCTCTGAGGAGGTGGCCTATCAGCTGAAAACTGAGGCTCAAGCAGGGAGCCAGCCGAGGCTGAGCTTTGTGAGTGATAAGAGGGGGATGAGGCCAGGAGGTGGCCAGAAGCCAGACCTAGCAGGGCCGGCCTTAAGGAGTTTAGAGTTTCTACAAAGAACAAGGCGGAGTGATTGGAGGGTGTGAAGCAGCAGGGCGACCTGTGCTTCATGTTTTCAAAAGAACATTCTATTTGAGGTGTGAAGAGCGGACTGGAGATTGGGTGGGGCCGAGAGTAGAAGCAAGGAGATTGGGGCGGGGCTGTGTTCCCAGTCCAGGTGGGAGATGAAGGCGGCTTGGACTCACATTGCAGTAGTGGGGATAGAGATAAACAGAGGAATTTGCAAGGTATTTAGGGGGAGTAGAGAAAGGACTTGCCAGCCGACCTGTTATTGTGTGGGGTTGGGGTGAGGAAAAATCAAGAGTCAGAGATGACCCCACGTTTCAGACTGGAGCGGAGCAGCAGTGTTTTTTGGCCAGGACTGGGTCGAGTGCTTTTCATTCACTAGTTGCAAGCCTGACGATTAACCTTGCAAAAGCTTGTGTTAACATCTCCCTTTACAAATGGGGACATGCAGAGACATCAGGGAACGTGCCCGAAGTGACACAGCTTGTGCATGTTGGAGCCAGTATTTGGACCTGCAGCTGTCTCCAAAGCTCGCTGTGCTCTTTCCTTTGACTTCACTGCTGAGCCACCATGATTTCTAAGGTGCCGACTGCAAATCTCTACAGCTTATCTTTGGATTAGTCTACAGTGTTTCCCTTGGCTCATCTCTGTGCTTAAAACATTCCTTCCGTCCGGAAAACTCTGGGCCCTACCTCCCGCTCCGCCTCTACCTGGCTACCCTCTCTCCTTCTCAAGAATTTTAGGCCTGGTTTCCATCGTCCTGCAATCTGGTCCCTTAATGTCCATCAAACTTTATAGCAATTACTTGCCCAATTATTTAACTTCCCCACTAGACTGTAAGCTCTATGAATGCAAGGCATATCTGTAATGTCCATCACTACCCCCCTAAGGCCTGGCACAGTTCCTGAAACCATTCAGTAAGAATTCAGTGAATATTTGCTAAATGAGTTCCTAGTCACTGGTGACGTTGTGATGAGGACTTGTCTAATTTAACTCAAGGGATCAGGAGCCTGAATTAGCATTCTCATCCGCATGCTGCCGGTACTGGGGCTTAGGCGATCTGGGTTAAACTCAGGTTTTTATTACTATTAATAGTTAGCTCTGTGATGTTTGGACAGTCCCATTACCTCTCTGGACTTTCGTTTCCTTTTAGCTCAAAACAAAGGAAATTAAAACCTGACTCTCTGACCTCACAGGGTGAGCATACAATTCAAATGTGTGTGAAAGGGCTTGTAAAGGTATAAAATCTATACATATGGATGGCTCGTCATTTATGAGCATCAAAATAACACCATTCCCCTTTATCATGGCCCAGAGGTGAAGATTTGGAGTCCAGCAGACCCAAGGAGCCTTGGTTCTAATACTTAGCTGTGTATGTTTGGATAAGTCATCATTTCTGACCTGAATTTAGGAGACTAGCATTAACTTCTTCTGATGATTTAGTAAACTGTAGTATATTGCAATGTGTGAGTGCCTTTTCATTAGTCATTAAAAAAAAACCCTTTCCTTTACACATAAGTGAACGCGTGCGTGCGCGCCACACACACACACACACACACAGAGCCCACATACCAACTCAAATTCCATACCAAGAATTTCAGGGTTATTTGCAAATATGTTTTTGAAAATGTCACTGAGGATCAATGTTATGTCACATCCAACCCCAGGAGCAGCTTCTTCAAGCATAGTTTCCTATAACTTTGTACCAAGCAGCATGTCACTCCCAAAACAAGATGCCTTGTTTGTGGAAGTCGAAGTCAAATGGCAGCCATGTTTGGAGGCACGCATCAGTGCATAGCTCTGTTCAGTTGGGGTCCAATCTAACTGAGCCCAGGTCCCCAGTGAATTGAAACGATCGATATAGGAAGACAATTTTTTAAACTTCTTAGCATCAACGAAGCACTTCCCTTTAAAAATCCACCGCCTAATTCAAAACCAAAACCTCCCATTTTCCACTGCTCTGCTCTGCTGCTACTCTGGTTATTAGAAAATCTGCTGCCTAGATGTCTCGGTTCCCAAATAGCTGAGTAATCAAAAGATAAGGGGGCGTGTTTAAGCAGCAGGAAGGAAAAGTAGTGGGACAAAGGGCACCTTGACAGCAGGCGAGAAGAGCAGAATCCAGGGCTGAGTGAGGACAGAAATGGAGAGAGAGCAAGAGGGAAGGGTCCTGGTACCCTCTCAAGAGTGGAGCTGGGACTGCAGTGGGAAGCACAGAGAAGACAGAAGGTCACAGTCGGGACAAAGCAGCAGGTGGTGATGGTTAAAGCCCAGATTTGGGGCACACAGAGCAGAAGCCGGGCTCCAGCACTTGCTAGGTGTGGACTGTCTGAACCTCAGTCTCCTCATCTACAAAAGGATGAATGAATTATTGTACACAGAGCACTTAGCAAGAGTCTAGTACAAAGCATGCACTCGCTCAGTAAGTGCTCTAAAATAGATTATGGGCAACAGAATGGGGGGTAAAACACCTGCCTTCTGAAATACATACTGAAGGAAAGGGAGACAGCTTAAAAAAAAAAATCTCTCCTTTCTTCAGTTCCTTTTTTTTTTGGACAATGTTAGTTTTCTAATTTACCAACCTTTCAAATGCTGTTTGCTTCCTTTGAATGAATGATCCATTCTTAGGGCAGGAAAGGGATACAGAAGCCATTTATGCTACTTCTCCTACAGGGTAATACCCTCCTTCCCAGCCCCCCCAGCAGATGTGCCTGTTGGGGGACAGGGAGGAGCTCCCTTCTCCTTGAGAACTTGCTTATAAAAGCTCCTCTTCTTAGCAAGCCAAAGCACACCTCGCTAGTATTAGCAACCACTAGTCTTAATCATGCCTTGTGTGGTTGAGTTCTTGTACTCCTTCTAACCCCCTTCCTTCATCAGGGCAGTCACTCAACACCACGCCTCTCATAAGCTCTCACAGCATGCTTCTGGAGGGCAGAGATGCTGTCAGGTTCATTATCTCAAGCATCTCACACAATACTCAGCACACAGTAGGTGCCCCATAAGCACCTGAAGGAATAAATGAATGATAAAAATCACAGCATCAAAGGAATTAAAGAGCATCTACCGGGAGTGGTAAACTTCAGAAGCCCAAGCAGGTAAAATAAACGAGGAGGGGCGTGGCTTGTGGCTAATGGAGGAGCCAATGTTCTGCCGAAAGGCATGTGAATTCAGAATGTTTTAGAAAAGTCCATTAGCTGAACAAACTCATTTACTGCTGGGTTTTAGTTTGGACCTCTGGAGTTTGTGACTCCATTTTAAACCCACTCCCGCCCCCATTAGAATTTTGAATCTCCTCAATTACTTCCTTTACAAATGCTAACTCACCCTCAGACATCCCCCAAGGATGGGGCTGCAAGACTTCCAAAACTTAATTATTTGAAAATTCATTACCTCCCCCTGAAAGCTGCTTCCTTGCAATTTTACCCAATTAGCCCTTTGAGGCTGGCAAAACAAATTGAATTCTTTTTCTGTTTGGTTTCCCTGCAAATATTTGAAGATATTTATCACCCCCTCCAACCCCACTAAATCTTCTTCAGAATAGTTCTTTCAGCTGTTCCTTCTGTCAAGATTTTGAAACTTCCACCAATCTGGCCATTCTGCTATGTTAATATTCCTCTTCAAAATACAGTAGCACACAAGTGTGTACAGTTATTAATAAGAGTGAAACATTTTGGGAAAGACCCACACATACAACAATTGGTGTAACTTTGGTACATATCCTATAATAAACATTCTATGCACCTATTTAAAAAATGAAGAGCATAGAAACATGCTCCTATTAGAATATTAAATGAAGACGTCACAATACAATCCATTGCAAACAACAGGATCCTAATTTCACTTACACTATTTTATTTAAAACCAATTTGAATGACAAATTGGAATGAAAATGAATATTGTCCAAAAATCACTTCCATAATCAGAAATAAAAACACAGGTTATTATTTTTTTAAACACGTATATTTTCAGAAATTCATTACAATGTTCAATCTGTAGATCTTTTAACGTGGAAGAGTCTGAGATGGCCCCTCCCCTGATCTAGGTCAATTTAAAAAAATCAGAGGCCTATTCGGGACAGCGTTTCCAAATCCACATGCTTAGTCCCTACCCCTCCTCCCCTCAGACTGGAATATAGTCTGGTTGGTGGTGGTGGGGGGGGGGGGGCTGAGCATATTTAGGAAAAAACTCTCAGGTGGTTTTGCTGCATACCACTGGTTGAGAATCACACTAGACACTATATTTCTGTTAATGCTGCCAAACGTCCCTTTTCTTGGCAGCCACATCATTCTTTGGACTCACTCTTAGAGTTAACTAGGACCCTGGAGGCTTGTTCTGATGAGCTGCTCCCTGGGGCTGCTCCCCTCCTTGTGTGCATGCTGGTGGCTCTGGGAAACTTCACGGAAGATACTGGTGTTGCTCTCCATCCATTCAAGTTGCCACTGATTTGGCTTGTCAATCTAGACTGTCAAGATCTTTCTGTGCTGGCTCCTCCTCCCAGCCACGGGTTGTCCTAATGCTCAGGCACAATGCAACTTAAGGCGCTTCTCTTGCACTCGTCTTCTTTCCCAAGGTAAATATCCCCAATGTCATCAGCCAGAAAGCTGAAGACACGTTTCTTCTTCACCATCAGATCTCGACATACTCTGACACAAGGGCTTACAGTGCAACCTGGTCACCACTGAGGACGGAGGCCATCTTTCTATTTTATCTAGATACTGGGATATGATTTGCAAAGGTCCTTTTTTGTTGTGTACACGTCTCTAACCAGGGTTTTTAATTACTACAGTAATATTTGTTTATTGTAAAACATGTAAAATAAAAAAATCTCCTCCCATCTGCAAGCTCTCTTCCCCAAGGTGATTATTGCTAACGAGTTGTTTGTACACAGAAGGCTCTTCGTGCACCTCTGTGCTAGGCTTGGGTTCATCTCTCTGACCAACAGTCAAATGTTTCTGCCACCCATTTCATGATAATAATTTATTTCAGTATCAATTTTATTTTTATCTTTTTAAAGATTTTATTGGGGAATAGGGGGCGGGGAACAGCGTTGGGGAATCGGGGAAGGGGAACAGACAAGTTGCTGTCCTTTTGTTCTTCAGTCTAGTTGTGGAGGCCGTCGCTTCACTGGCCCATGTTGATATTATCATTGCTCTCTTCATGGGTGAGGCAGATTGGTCGCCGGCCCTTGAATGGCCGCTCATGGCAGCTCTTGGCAGCTCACAATGGCTACCGGCTGCTCACACTGGCTGGCCGCTCATGGCAGCCCACTGTAGCTCCACTGCAGCCTACACCGTCGCCAGTGACTCTTGGCAGCCCAGCTGCAGGTCGAGCTGTTGTTCACCATCTTAGCTGTAAAGGGCACAGCGTCAATGGCCCTAATGTGGGATCCGAACCGGCAGCCCTGCTGCTCAGAGCTGGCGTCCCAAGCGAACTCTTAATCAACACGCCACTTGGCCAGCCCTTAGTATCAATTTTAAATGATCACTTTAGTTCATGGCTTTTGCTTCCCAAAGCACCATATCGAGTGGCCACATTTATAACCATGAAAGGCAGAGCAAGTTACACCTTTGCTGGTCCTTCAGCAACTTGACTGGCCTGGAAGGTTCCTGTGAGGCCTGCAGTTGGGATGGTAGAGATGAGTGGTTTCTAAATGATGGCTGCATTAGGATCATGTAGGGAGCTTTTAAAAAACAAAACCAAAAAACCCAGGTGCCCCAGATATGCTCCCCAACGATTCGCATACAGTAGAGCTGGAGTGGGACTGAGGATGACACTCATACTCTTGGCTCTACGGACGCTTGGCAGGGCCTGGGCCCACTGGAGTCAGACCTAAGACCAACACGCCTGATGCCACGGGCTTGGTGCTCTGGGGCTTTCCGACCTGCCGGCCCCCACTCCCAGCTAACTGAAAGGTGAGGAACCTTTCAATCATACCACTTCCCATTATATAGCTCCCTGCTGTTGAAATCCAGCTCTCTTTAGAAGCCTTTGAAGCTTCTCATACCTGACCCTCACCCATCTTCTAAGAACTTTGCTTCACACAGGTTAAAATTCAACCAGACTTCTGGTTCCATTCATTGTATACTTTCTCTGTCTTGACTCTCACTGTTCTCTTCCCGTGCCCTCTGCCTGTGTATTCCTGCATCCTTCACGGTTCCCGTCAAATGCTGCCCCATCCATGAAACCTTTCCTGATCACTGCCAACCTCTTGCCTCCTCCTAACAAGCTAGGAGTGACCCTCTCTTCCCCTGAAACTTCGATTTCATTGTTTTATATTTTATGATGCCTCTTTCAATCTTGCATTGCAGTTTACTGCATATATCTTATATCTCTGATGAGATTATCAGTCAAGAATGAATGTATGTTGAATGAATGAACAAACAAGTCCACAAAGCAGCATGCAAACAATAAAAGGGAGAAAGAGTGTAGAAGAATGAGCAGGCTCTCACCTGTAAACCTACTGCCTCCAAGAAAATATTAAAAGCATATAAACCCACCAGCTACCAGCCTATCACATGCACTCGCGCAGCTAGCTTGGTTGGTGGGTTCCTATCTGTGCCTTTGACCTTGAAGGAACTGCGCTCATCTCCTTTGCTCATAGCTCAGATTTATGATTCCTGAAATCTTTCCCCCATGGCCTCAGAGTGAGGAGACTACCTGGAGATGCTAGAAGAGTGTGAGGCTCCCAGACTGAGTGACACAAGCTGTGTAGATGCCCCTTTGGGTGGCTCTGCCATCATCAAATCTGACCAGTGTATACCCTTAAAATGCCACAAAAGCTTTTTCCTTGATCTTAGTTGGTCCTGCCTTATCTGGCCTCCACTTCTATCCTGGCCTCATCAGATGCCATCCTTCCAATTGTTTGTGCTACTCGGTCCACTCCCTTTACAGGTCACCCAAGGCTAGGTGGGGTTATCTCAGCACAGCTTATGATGATTCCGCTGCATAAGAGCTTTCCGACTTGGAGTTTATATTCCTTCTGTGGTTATTTCATCAAGGTTTGTCTTTCCCACTAGATTTTAAACTCCATGAAGGCAGGGAACAATATTGTCTTGTTTAGCTGCTATATGTCACATCCCTGGTACCCAGCATCATGTCTAGCACATAAGATGTCCAAATAACATTTGTTGAATGGATTAATGAGTTGAAATCCAAGGAATTCCATCTGTGCTAAAAGATTTTCGGTGCAGAAAAATCATGGGGATTTCTGTGACACCTCTAGCTGAGTCTCTGCCCACTTGGTTGATGGGCTGGGTTTTTCTCCTCACCCTCATTCCACATAGAGACTCCTGAGATTTATAAACCACTAAACTTTTATTGAAAATATCTTAGAGAAGTATCACCAGTATCAGCCCCACTGTTCCAAGGGAACTCACATATTTTGAGCACCTACTATGTACAGATACTATCCTCATGCATCTTAGGTTATTTAATTTTCTCAGTGACTCAATGACATTTTTTTTCATTATTTCTATTTTACAGATGAGAAATCTAAGACTCATGGAGACTAAGTGGCTTAGCCAAGATCATAGAGCAAGTAACGGCAGGAGTTTGACACTATTCAACAGGTAGTCAATGGAAAGGATGCTGACCTGGAAGTCAGGAGATGTGAATGTCAGTGCATCTTCTGCCACTAAGTCCTTGGGTGACCTTGAGCCAACTATGTAAACTCCTGAGTTTTGAATTCCCTGTATATAGGGATACTGTCTGAGAATGAATTGAGTCCAGGCCTTTAAAAGTTTCTGACTAGGAATAAAGTACCACATGCTGTAAAGAGTGATGATCCTGCCTCATCCCCCTACCCACAAGAGCCAACAGATGGCCTTCTCTTCATCTGAAAATCAAACACTCCTACCAAGGTCAGTTATGACTACAAATCAATACAGGCTTTTCTTCTCCTCCACAAAATCTCCAGCTGGAAATCAGCTCTAATTCTTTCTAGTGCTCAGGCCTTGCTCTGAATAATATACTTTGAAAAATGAACTATTTTGGGGCCAAAAAAAATCTGCAAATCTGAGCTGATGCATCACTTTCACCATCAGGCTTTCCTGCTTCTTCTGCTTTGTCAGATAAAGGCGTTTTATCTCCATAATTTCTCAATGGGATATGTGGAGAGCGCTTCTCTTACAAAAGATTAAAAACAAAGATGGGCAGAGTCTCAAGAAATCTCAAGTAAATAAAACACTGGGGTGGGATGGAAGTATGTGGACAGGGACACAATCATAAGACAGCAGAACCAAAATGGATTACAACATGGCACCTGTCTTCAAACACGGAGATTCCGAAAGTGTCAATACGTGAGTTTTTCAACTAATAGAAGAATGGGGAGACAAAGAAGAGAAATCCCAGAGAATGTACTATTAAAAAACTAGCTCTAGTTGGCTTTGGAATGCTTGTAAGTCTTCCCAGGGTTTACCTATTTTTTTTGCGTGGTGGGGTGGGGGGGTGTGCGCGTGCACGTGTGTGTGTGTGTGTGTGTGTGTGTGCATGCGTGTGTGTAAGAGTTTGTTTTGAGGGAATAATGGAGATATCCTTGAAAGCATGCTAAGTAGACTGGAACAGCCAAGCCAAGAATAAAAACAACTGCCACAGATGCTCATTTGTGTATAACTGAGAATTGTCCCATATTTTCTTAGGGGCACAAAACACTCCTTCAGAAAACCTACTTTCAGTGGGAGTCTTAAATGCTATATAAGAGAGCAACGTGATCACAAAAGACCACTGCAGTATTAGCTGAGAAGGGCCATGCTGTGTGGGGACCTTTCCTCCCCGTTACTCTTCCTCTAGGCTATATCCCCTTTGAGCTTTGGACCCTATTTCTAAATCCACCTCCAACACAGGCATCTCCATGTAGACGTCAGGCTGCTCAAACCCATTGGTTGCAAATGTATCTCGGCCTCGTCCTGTCTCCTAGCGGAGGAACTGGGTGCCTCTGCTCCTTAGGACCCCATCCACACCACTGCCAAACTGGAGACCCAGGATTCATTCTGAACTCTTCTCTCAACTGCACCTTGATACAGATAGAAGCCCTGCTGATTCTATCTCTACAGTATCGCTCTAATAAGTCTCCTCTACACGGCCTCAGTTCTGGCCCATACCATCTCTCACCTGGGTTAGCTCACTCCCTCCTGAACAGGCCTCTCTCCTTCTGTCACCCCATCTCCTCAATAGGGGCATATTCCAGCCACATCCTGCCTTCCCACCATGTCACACACCATATCACCTCTTCTCTCTCTCTCTCTCTCACACACACACACACACACACACACACACACACACACACACAAAAGGAAAAATCCACAAACACATACAAATACACACTCATTCCAATACCCCCCAATAATCACAAACCATATACAGACACACAACATATACGTGTACACGTGTACACACAGGTATAACAGCACACATGGTCAAGTCACACTAACTTGCCCTACATTGCTCATTCCATAGCTCCCATTCCCAGATCTCTGTTTAGGCTATTTTTCTCTTCAGTTGTCCTTCCTCCACCATCACATCACCCAGTCAGTAATGGCCCCTGAAGCTTACTTATCCTTCCAGATCAAGTTTGAACCACGCTCCTCTATGAAGCCAGCTGAACTTGTTCCTCCCGTCTCCAGGCTGTCAGATCACTTTGCACATGCATGTCACAATGTACCAACAAGGTTTGTTAGTTCTGCCCTCCTATAAGGGCATTGGCATCCTAAAAGGCAAAGGGACTTACCAGCACAATGTGGGCTCTGGGGACAAACATCTGGTGTGAAATCTCAGCTATCTCTTACAAGCTTGGAAAAGTATTGTAGATTCTCTAAGCCCCTGTTTTCTCATCTCATAAACCGAGATACTGTACTTCCATCATTTACATGACAGGGTTGGAATCAGAAGTAAATGAAAAAGTGCACAGTACCCAACACCTATTTAAAACCTAATAAAATGCCAACCATTAGTTTTAAACCTATTTAGACCCCTTGTGGCCCTACTCAACAAATATTTTAATTGCATGAATAGATTTAGCTTTTGGCCCCTTCGATTTCATAAAAAGCTTATTCAAGTACACTGTCACACCAGTTTCCAATGCTTACATAGGGTAAGAAAATGAGGTACTAACATCCCCATTTTTTTAATGATGAAATACAGATTGAGAACTTAAGTAACTTGGCTCAGGACACACAGAAGGTCAGTTGCCCAGGTGGGGCTAGAACTTTCCCTTCAAATGTTAGATGACATGTAAAACTTGGTCTCACATTTTAGAAAATGAGTCCATCTAAAAACGGCATGGCTACCCAATCATTTGCATTGTACTGGATGCTTTTAAAAATACACTTATTTTACAAGAAACCAAGTTTGTAAAATAACAAATCAGTAATATGCCAGAACAAGGACTGGCTCCCCAGTTTAGAGCAGACTTGCAAATGAGAATGCAAATTTGAGAGCTATTTTAGAAAGCATAAATCAGATTATGTCATCCCTTTCCTTCTCAGCCCTCAAATAACTTCACAGTGCCCTCAGAATAAAATCACTCTCCTTGCCACGGCCTCTAAACTTCTCCATGGTCTGGATCCTGCCTACCTCTACTGCCTCTCTTTCTTTTATTCATTATGCTCAAGTCTCACTAGCCTTCGGTTCCTCATATTCCAAGCTTATTACAGCCTCAGGGCCTTTGCATGTGCTGATTCCTCTCTGAAAGTCCTCATTCCCTAGATTTCCTCATCTTAGTACCATTTTGTTATTTAGATCATAGTGTAAAGATCTTCCCTGTCTATTTTATGTTGGTTCCCACTGCCCATACTCTCTATTATATCATTAACTTACTCTAATCTTTTCATACCATTTATCACCATGTAAAATTCTCATTTGCTTTTTGGATCCTTCCTCCCATGAGAATATGTTGATCTCTAGCACCTAGAACAGTGCCTGATACACATTCAGAAAGCATTTCCTCAAAGGATGAATGAATAAGCTTTTTTCATCACTAGTAGAACATCCAGATAAATCCTATGCATTTGCAGTCTAGACTGATAAAACATCCTTAAAACCAAAAGCAATCCAGTCCCCAAAATGAGAAATCACAGGAAGAAGTGAGCCAACACTAAACATGATTCTTATATATTTGAGAACAAAGGCCTCTTGTTTTTATTTATATCCAAGGAAAGCTGAGTCTTTTGGCAAAGGGGACTGTTTGGAGACACTCCCTCCATTTGAACCGAGAGGTCACACATGCTTCTTCTCCAACTTGGCGCTCACCCCTCTGTTCTGGTTTCAGTCTGGAGATTTTATCTGACAGCCTGTATGTCACTGCTTATGGTGGACTTGCTCTGCTGCCAGAGTTAACTTAGAGGATATACCATCTAAAGAGCAAAGTGTGCATCAAGAGAGGAAGAAGGAATCTTTAAAGTACTTTAATTTCTAGGATTAACTTTAAAGTGATCTGGAAACTTTGTTTCTAATGTTACAGTGCCTAATCTACTTTCAAGTTAAAAATCCTGGAAACTAATTCAATTAGCCATGCCAACTACACATTCTTCTGAAGCAAAAGGATGAGATAGTTCTTCTCCGTATCCTCCTGAATTTTCTCCCTAATAACGTGAAACAATAACAGCACACAGCAGCCCCCCGTAATCTAGTGGAGTGACTGGAGAACCCAGCAGGACAGAAGTCCCTGTTGCCTCATTTCTGGTTAATTTTACAAAGCAAAGTTGGAAGACTCAGTCAAACTTATGTTGTAATGGTCCTTGCAAGGACCATGGGAAAAGTTAGGGCTGAGAATCCATTTCCTTCCAGGATCTCTGGTGGTTGATGTGCATGTAAAGTGGATCCAGGCACAAACTCCAAGCTCTCTCCCAATGAAGCCCATTTTCCTCTTCCTCATTTTTAAACAAATTCCCTTTTATCAGGTGCCACAGGCAGTGACAGAAAGCAGGTTTGGATTGGAGATATGCATATATATCTGATAACAGCATAATTTACTGAAGATCAAAAGGCTTATGGAATGTGAGATTATTTCTATTACAAAAGCTTAAACCAGAGAGTCAGTCTCATCCTTTCAGCTTAGACTTAAAAATCAGACAGAGATTCATGGCATGGAAAAATTACAGGGAAGGCGTCCTAATTGGTGCCCAGAGCTCAAGTTGCCTCAGTTTACATTCCTGATGCTACCTCTTCGGTCTTAAGGCCAATGAGGCAGATATTGCCTGGATAGCAGCAATGTTCCACTCTTTCCAATCTATGAGTCAGCTCTTTGACTCCCTAAAGGCACCTTCTTCAATAGCTACAAGATTAACATCTATGGATTTCCATTTGGTCCTTATCATCACGGAGGAGGGTTCACCATACATTGAATAGTTGAGTTTGGAGGAAAGCACTGGGGGGGAGGGGTGCGCATTTAAAAAGTAGATTCGTGAGACTTAACTGTGGTAATTATTGAAATGGGCTTTAACAGAAATAGAGAGAAAGCTGTATGAAGGCACTTCACAGTAATTAAGTGGGCTTCTTCTAGTTCTAAATTGAGAAAAATAAAAAAATCAATAATTTAGAATGTGTCATGCTTATCGACACTAATGAAACCTCCTGAATAAGCATTTAATGCAACTCCACTGCTATTTTAAATTTACGTTCCTCACTGAGCGAGCATTACAAGGTCAGGTCAGCCCCCCTGGGCTTCACAGAGCTGATGCTATCAAATAGACAGGACTTTGTTCATGCTGTACGTGGAACAACCCTTCAGAGAGTTGCTGAACTGTCCGTGGTGCTGAAAAAGCAGCCCTCCCCTTTGGTTCATCAGGAGACACTCGTTCAGAAATGACGTGGTGTCTCAGTGCAGTGACCTACACTTCTATGTTTATTTGGGGAAAAACACATAAAATTTCCTAATACTCTGATTTCCTAGAAAGCTTTGGCTTGATTACTCTATCTCAATAAAGTCTCTCATTTTACTTTCAGATATTCATAACCACATTGAGGTATTAATTTGCACTTGCTTGCATTTTTCTTTGTAAATATTATATTTCTCCAAATAGACTGGAAGTTCAAGAACTGTGGAAATACTAATGGGCTTGCTGGAGTATTTGAATTCAAATTTAGGATCCACCAATTATTAGCTGGGTAACTTGGTTGAATCACGTTATTCTCGGTGCCTCAGTTTCCTTATCTATAAAAAGAAGTGATTACCACTCAGTTATTAACTTTTAGGGAGGGTCAAATGCAATGGTATATCTCAATGTGCTTTGAAAACTATAACATGCTGTAAAATTGTAAGCATTTATCTTATTGATTTTTTTATATCACAGGTAGTAAGATATTCTTGGCACAGAATTCAAAATTAAAGTTTTTTTGTTTTGTCTCCTTCAATTCAGAACAGGCCTACAGAAATTAAGAACCCACCTCATGACCAAAAAATCTTAGAAAGTTATGAATGTAAGGAGAGACTGACTTGCAAGAAAGCAGAGAAAGTTGGAAACTGAAATTCAAACCTTACCAAATCATCAAAAACTAAGATCCAAACTCTTAGTCATCTCCAGGCTCATCATCGTCTCCTTTTCAGTTCTCCACATTTATTGAAACAATGCCCCAGTCGGCATGCTACAGATACATAGGTTATCTGATTTAACCTGAACATTCTCATTTTCCAGATAAAGTAACTGATGTTAAGAGTGATGAAATAATCTGCCCAAGAAAACAAAGAGTGGCAGAGCCAAAATTTCAAACCAGGTTACTCTGAATCCAAAACTTATTCTCACAATCATCATGTCCACAGACCCCTATATCTGAATGTGTCCTTTAGATGTGGGTTAACTTAGAAGCTGGTGAAAATTCCTTGGGTCTCTTCTACTGGAGCACAGCTTTTGAGATCACATTATCTAGCACATTAGAAGCCCTAATGAACAGGAGTTCTTTTGGGAGCAGGGAGAGAAAGGAAAATTTACAGTAAACGTGGCCTTGTGAATTCTAACCTAAGGTAAATCCCCCAGGTTACTTGATGCAACAAATCAGAAGGAGAAAAAACTGGAGTCACAAGTGTACTGACTTATGAATGACCAATTCAGCATCCCTAAACAAATTAGAAGCGATTTCCCTGCATCATAAAGGGTTTCAAATAAGATGTATTTGGGTGGGTGTTGTGTTTTTCTATTAGAACTCAAAGCTCAGCAACTTTAACAATTATGTTATTTTAAAACTGCATTTATTGTGGAATTTCTTTTCCTTCTATTTAAATTCTTTCCATTCTTAAAGATCCAGTTGATATTCCCCTTCCTCCATGAATATTCACAGTGGCTCAAACTCATTGTAATTTAATCTTTCTCTGTATTCACATCATTTCCGCCTCCACCATACATTCCTCAACAAACTACCTATTGTCCTGGGATAGCTCTTCATTTTCTCACACAGCTATTTCATTCATTAATAATATACAATTATTAAGACATTTATATTTTATTTCTTCAACCTTACTGGAGACTGACTCATAGTAGGTGCTCAATAACTATTTGAACTACAGTTGGTACTTGCTACGTTTCATTAAAATTGCTTGTTGAGTGCCTGCTTTCTCCACATCCTCTCATAGATTCCACTAAGTCCATCAAGTCAGGACTATTTTTTCTGTTATATGTACTACTGTATCTTTTGTTCCAAGCACATCACAGGGACTTATGTACATAATTGGAATCAACAAAGGAATAAATAAATGAGCCAGCTGAACTGACGGGGATGACTATCCTACTTATACACTGAATGCCCCCATCCCCACTCCTATCCCAACAGCTACTGGTAAGAAATTTCAAATGTAGCTCAGGTGTATAAATTATGTGCCTAAATGAATTTATTTTATTTGACAGGAGAATCACTTTCAAAGTAGAATAAGAGATTTGTGTTTGGAAATTCTGTTTCCAGGTATACAAAAACAGGCAGCATGAGTCATAAAAACATACATGGGAATAAAGTGAGAGCCCACAGAAATAAAAAGGAATTCATATGAATCCTTTGGAAGAGCATGCAAGATGCCTTAACTGCATATATTTACATACTTATTCAGTAATATTTACTGTAATCAATGCTGGGATAAAAAGACATGAATAAAACCAGTGTGGTTCTGCCCTCATAGAACCTACATTCTAATATAATGAGAAAATAAAGGAAATCTCTCCTTTTCATTTATACAGTAAGTATCGATAATGAATCAGTTCTATGCACACTATTGGGTTTTTACTATCCTGGCCTCACTGTATCGCTGATATTACTGAGTGTAGAACAGATGACACAAGCAGTTAAGCTGATTTAATAAATCCTTTAATTCTCTTGGTAAATAGCGGGAAAGCAAGGGGATCATGGAGAAAGAGTCCAGAAATAGACTTTAATCCCTTTTCCATCTTCTTTCTACAATCTTAAGTAGAAATACTAAGACAATTCTTTGAGAGGGAGCAATCTCTGCCTTGCTTAGGGGAAAAAGAATTGGGAGTTTCCATGGATATATTTGGAGTGGTGGGGAAGAGAGGGAGAGGGAGAGGGAGAATATGTAATAGTCAAGGATGCTTTCTTTCATGGTAGGTGTCCTGGCCCCTGCAATGGACACAGTTCAAGGAGTTAAGAAGCAATTCTCTCCTGAATGTACATGCATATCTTCATGGATCCTATGATCCATGATGCAATTCTCTAGTTGGAAGTTTTTCCTTTTTCTTTGTTGTGATGTAATTTTCTATCACACTCTCAAGTATTACTTTTTTCTGAAACAGGTCATTCTCTTGCAATTTTACATATAGTGTTTGGATTAATACTACAGATCCATACTATCATACAGGAGCACCTAATGTATCAAGGACTAAATCAATCGGTGATATCCACCAACTAGAATCAGGGGCTCGTTTATGGCTTTAAAAATGTACCTTGCTGGTTCGATTCCCAGCCCGAGCTGAGCTGCCGCTGAGCTGCCAACAGGTGGCAGGATGGCTCAGCTTAAAAAAAAAAAAAAGTTCCTTATTTATAGATAGCTTAACTACATTAAGTGCCAAAGAATGTACTGCTTTCTTTGTAATGAGTTTTTATGGTCTTACCCTTCAGAAGCTATGATTCCATCTGTGACAGCAGACTGTTGGAGAATTCAGCTATTAATAGCTGCTGGTACACACTTAGAGCTAAGAGGCCCAGGGCTGTAGAGACAGCCAGACAGAGATAATACCAGAAGGTGACTGTATGGACAAAAAGATGATCTATTTTTTTTTTCTAACACAAAACAGACAACACTAAAACATGACAATCCTGTTTTATTGCAAGCCAAACTCTGAGGAAAAATTTTTTTTCCCTTTGGAATTCTCAGGTCTGGTTCTAAATCAGATGTGATTTATCTGTGTTTCTGTTGTTCAAATAATTCCTTACAACGGTTACAAAGACAAAAACGTCCAGATGGGTTAACAACCCTGATTTAGTAAAATGCAATCTTGATACTGAAAATCAGGAGTAAGACAATTTGGCAAGAAAAAGAAACTTTAATACTGGAGAGTCCTCTAGGAGAAAAAGAAAATTTAATACTGGACAGTCCTCTGAATCATATGTATTCTCCCTAACACAGAGAAAAGGGTCAATAAACTATTTATTTAACACATTAGACATTTCTTTATAGGAAAAAAAAGAGCAAAAAAATAAAAATAAAAAATAAAAGCCTGTTTAATGTGATTTAATATGATTATGGTCTTAGTTCATCTTTATTCTAATGAGAGTAGAAAAAATACACTGCAAGACAAGAGTGACACAACTACCATACTTAATGTCATCATAATTCTTTTGGGCCAAAGTTTTAAAAACACTAACCTTTCTTTTGTTTTTTGAAAAATTTATAACAATCTGTCAGGTAGATAAGAAGAAAATTATTTTTCAATAAGTAATTCATCACAAAACTGAACGGTTAAATTATACTTTGGTGGGGAAGGCTTTGTAAGTTACACAAAATATAGGTTTTATGATTTCTTAGCATAGACATAGTAATGGGAATGCTTGTATGCAATGGAAAACAATACCACTAAAAAATGGACAAGAGATCAGCATATCTTCTTGTCTGGTCTGCAACACGAGTAGAATCACATTGCTTTCATGAAGCCAAGCACAGCTGAAGGTGAGAGGTACAGCCTCAGCTAAGACACAAGGGCTGCTAAGGAAAGTTTGCTTTCACACTTAAGGAAATGCCAAGCAAACTGGGGGATGGGGTGTTAAGTAACTATGATTTATTTCATGGAGATACCATAGAAACAGTCCTGAAAATAAAACAAACAAAACCAACCCATACAAAGGAGGCAAAAGTGACAGGTTCAAACAGATGGGTAAGGAAGCTGGGATATCTCAAACTATCCAAAGAAACCAAGCTCTATCCCACGAACCCCCATTTATTCATGAACTATCCTTACTTTACAGAGAAGCTCTCTTTTCTTTTTAAAATAAAAAATAGGCAGTTCTGAAATTATGATAATCTATTTTGATCACAGGCAAATTAGTTAATAGTTTAGTTCTAGAGTCATACTACATTGAGCTCACAGTCTGTTTGCATCTTATCAGCTGCATAAAACTGGGCAAGTTCTTAACTTAATAAGCCTCTATTTTCTCATCAGTGAAATAGGTACAGTAGGATTTTAAGAGTTATCTATTTTATGCAAACTATATATGAGGTTTGACAATTAAGTTCATGAGCTTGTTGCAATGATGTTGCTAACCTTTTTTGATATCAAAGGGATTATTCATTATGAATTTGTACCACCTGGACAAACAGTTAGCCAATTACCCTTTGGAAGTGCTGAAAAGGCTGTGCGGAAAAAGTTAAACAACCTGAACTTTTCGCCAAAAATTCATGGCGCTTGCACCACGACAATATACCAGCTCACATTACACTGTCTGAGGGAGTTTTTAGCCAGTAAACAAATCACTGTATTGGAACACCCTCCCTACTCGCCTGATCTGGCCCCCAGTGACTTCTTTCTTTACCAGAAGAGAAAGGAAATACTGAAAGGAAGACATTTTAATGACATTCAGGACATCAAGGATAATATGACAACAGCTCTGATGGCCATTCCAGAAAAAGAGTTCCAAAATTGCTTTGAAGGGTGGACTAGGCACTGGCATCGGTGCATAGCTTCCCAAGGGGAGGACTTCAAAGGTGACCATAGAGATATTCAGCAATGAGGAATGTAGCACTTTTCCTAGGAGGAGTTTGGGAACTTAATTGTCCAACCTTGTAGGCTGGTGCCTAGTATAACCAATCAATATTCCACAGATATTTCTTCTGCTTCCTTTTGAAAAAAATATTTGTTTATATTTTATTTGTATTACTAATACATACATGTACAGTGCTTCTAAAAGAAAGATCTGGGTTGAGTCCTGGCTGGGAGGCTTTGATCAATGTTCCTCTGATAACTCATCTGTAAAATGGAGCTAGTAATATCTACCTTATAGGGATGTGCAAACTACATTAGGTAATTCATGTGTCATATGCTTAACACACTATCTGACAGGCTAACTCCTGTATGGAAATCAGCTATTGTGATTTCGTCATCATAATCACACCCACTCAATAAGGTTGATGTGACAGTTAAATGCAACAATCAGTTTCTGAACCTTAACAAATGTTATTAGTTGACTCTTCTTTGGTTAGCCAGGCTACCTGTATCACATATTATAATTAACTGATGATATCTTCTGTTTATCAGCTTTAATATTTATTGTCTCCAGGGTCATTAGGTGACTTGCTACCATAGTATCATTTTACAAAGCAATTGAGTGATCTGCATCTCATGCCCTTTGTGAACTAGATCAGAGAGACACATCCATCCTCATTGTCATGCTTTTGTTAATATCTGAGAGCCAACTACTTAAAACATTTCCAGATACTTCCAGCAGATAGTGCATAGGCTGCTTGCACATCTTACTTTGTTTCTAGCATTATCAGTTCTGAAATTTCCACCACATTAGCTCATTACTTTAAATGCTTTCAATGCCAATGTATCAAGCTCATCATCAAACACAACTCCTTATGTGTGTATTGGGATGTAGGAAAAGTCATGTTTTTTGTCTATGCTTTTCAAAGGTCATTTATTTATATAAAGAACAAAGATTGATCAATAATATATTGCCCATTTTGTTCAATAACTTTTTGCCATCTTTCAGTGAGCTTCATAATTCCTTGTTCATAGAAGTACCTGTCTTTATTTGCAAAAAGCTGAACAAGATGCTGATTTAGTGTCTCATCTGAATTGAATGTTATACCACGCAAGAACTTTTGAAGAGAGCAAAACAAGTGGAAATCTGATGGCACAAGGTCAGGCGAGTATGGTGGGTGTGGCAACACATTCCACCCAAGCTCTAATATTTTTGATGGGTGATCAAACTTGTGTGTGGTCTCGCGTTGTCGCAACGGAACACAACTCCTTTACAATTGACAAGCTTTGGACATTTCTGGATGATGGGTTTGTTCAAACTGTCCAATTGCCGACAGTACACATTCGAACTGATTGTTTGGTTCCTTGGTAGGAGCTCAAAAATCCCACCACACTGAGAGCACAACCTTTCTCTGATGAATGTCTGCTTTCAATGTCGTTTGAGGTGAATCATCACGTGGGGACCAAGACCGTTTGCATGCCACATTGTTGTAAACTATCCACTTCTCATCACCAGTTATCAGTCGCTTCAGAAAAGGGTCGTTTTCCTCATGTTTAATGAGCATATTGCAGATGTTTACACGCGCCGTCAAATGAACTTCTTTGAGTTCATGCAGAGCCCAAATGTCAAGCTTGCTTACGTATCCCAGCTTCTTCAGGTGATCGTGAATGCTTGAATGATGGATGTTCAATGTTCCTGCAATCTCTCATGTTGTGTAGCGTGAGTTTGACTTGATCAATGCCTTTATTTTGTCATCATTAACCTCGGTGGGCCTCCCTGACCAAGGAGTGTTGTTAGGATCAAAATCATCAGCCCGGAATTTCGTGAACCATTGTTGGCACTGACGTTCTTGTGGAGCATTGTCACCATAAACTTTATGCAACTTTTCACAAGCTTGACGCGTGTTCTTCCCTTTATGGAAGTAAAACAGTAAAATATGGCAAAAATGCACAGTTTGGGCTTCCATTTTCAATTTATTGTAAAATCTCCAAAACTCAACCAAATTGCTCAATTTTTTTTTAGAATGAAGC